>NC_083384.1:22212857-22551428 GCF_031755915.1 Ziziphus jujuba
GTCTTATCCATTATTTTGATGGGCTACCCTTATTTATTAATAATCAAAAAATATATATATATTTTAAATGAAATTCTTCATATTAACATGTGTTTTTTTTTTTTTTTGTTTTTTTTTTTTTAATGAAATTATTTATAATCACAAGTCGTAGTTTGAATAGGTGCCAATCAGATAGAAGAATTATTAATATGTTGTTCTTGGGTTCTGGCCATGAAATGGACACGCAGTAGCGTGTCTGTCTAACTTATTAGGCCTAAAAACAATAAAATAAAAAATAAATAAAAATAAATAATTATGCCATACAAGTCAAAGCAGTGTTTAAAAGTTCCGGACTTTTAGTATGTCCATGCGCTAAAAGATCATCATGCATCTCTCTAGTAGGATGTTTTTGTTTTTTGGATGAATACATCTCTTAGTTTTTGTCTAAGTGACCCTAATACAATTAAGAAAAGAGAGAATTTTTTAAGTCATCACTCGTATAATTTCTAATCGATGGTATTTAATTAGCGAATAGGAATAAAGTAAAATGACCAATAAGAATACCGTTTAGTGTGTGTGGGTTTTTTTTTTTTTTTTTTAAAGTTTTTCCTTTTAGTTTTTTTCATATTATTTTCTTTGTTTTTCATTTTGTTTTTAATAGAAATATTATGTAATATATATGAGGCGGCAAAGTGGTGCTACAGTTTACGAAGCAAATAAAAAATATCGCGAGGGGGCTAAAGGCAGTCTGTTCTCCAAATGGTTACATCACGGTTCTTGTCTGCTACTTCCCTCTTTCAGCCCTCCCCAGTTACGATCTAACTCAGTCATGGACACATTAGCTTATATCTCCATTTTCTGTTCCCTTCTCATCCATCACAACCTATTAGTAGGAGGAAGAAAAAAAAAAAAAAAAAAAAAGGGAGGCGGGGGGGGTTATTTTGGGATTTCTCCCTATACTTCTGGCCTAATAAGTCACCAAAACAATTGGAATAAAAAACAAAATTGAAAAGCAACAAATCATGTGACCAACCATGGAATTAATTGTCATAATTTTTTAAGTAATATTATGATTCATCAAACAGACTTTTAATAATTCACAAAAAAAAAGACTTTTATTAAAATTTCATTTTCACTTTGAAACTTATTATTTTGACAAAACATGACCGTATTTGCTTTCCTTATCTTTAGGTGTCCATAAACCACTTATATCTTGTGGGGAATAATATATAATTCCGTAGACATTTTATGATGTTAATCTTACTCTTTCCCGGATTTTTTCCTTTTTGTGGCAGTTTCTTGGACAAAGCAGCAATCAAAGATGAAGATACAGCAAGTGGCACTGCTTTGGTAAACAAGTGGTGTTTATCAACCCTAACAGATATTGAGGAAGTTAAAATGGTGATTAGAATGTTACCCATATGGGCCACCACAATAATATTTTGGACAGTTTATGCCCAAATGACCACATTTTCAGTGTCACAAGCAACTACCATGGACCGCCATATTGGCAAGTCGTTCCAAATCCCTCCTGCATCACTGACTGTCTTCTTCGTGGGCAGCATTCTATTGACCGTCCCGATCTATGACCGAATCATTATTCCCGTAACCAGAAAACTACTTAAAAACCCACAAGGACTAACCCCTTTGCAACGCATTGGGGTCGGTCTAGTTTTCTCAACATTTGCAATGGTCGCAGCAGCTCTTACGGAACTAAAGCGTTTGAAAGTTGCAAGATCACATGGTTTGACAAATAATCCAACGGCTAAGGTTCCTTTAAGTGTTTTCTGGCTGGTCCCACAGTTTTTGCTTGTCGGTTCCGGTGAGGCCTTCACGTATATTGGACAGCTTGATTTTTTCCTAAGGGAGTGTCCTAAAGGTATGAAGACCATGAGCACAGGACTGTTTTTGAGTACACTATCACTTGGGTTTTTCTTTAGCTCTTTATTGGTTACTATAGTGCACAAAGTGACCGGGGATAGGAAGCCGTGGCTGGCAGATAATCTCAATCAAGGGAAGCTTTATAATTTCTATTGGTTATTGGCAATTCTGAGTGGTCTGAATATCGTGGTTTATTTGGTTGCTGCGAAATGGTATGTGTATAAAGATAAGAGACTTGCTGAAGAGGGAATAGAATTGGAAGGAGCAGAAATTGTTTGCCATTAATAAATGATATCTGAACCAAATTAAGAAAAAAAAAAAAAAAGTGAAAGAAATTTCCTATATCCCTACTTTTTTACTTGAATAAATTTGTGTGAGTTTGTAACCTTTATGTAAAAATGAACCAAAATTGAAGGATCGCTCCTCAAAGGCTGTGATAAAAACCACAATCATTTTCAGATTTTGCCTTTGTTAATGTTATATAGAGTGTGGTGTCTCCTTTTCATATACTAAGATTAGTTTTTCTTTTTTTCTTTTTTTTAATTAGAAAGTACGTAGAAAGACGATTTATAAAGATCCCATTAAGATATTGCTTTGAAAAAAAAAAAACAAAAAACAAAAAACAAAAAACAAAAAAATTCATAAAGACTCTTTTATTTATTTATTTATTTATTATTATATTATAGGTGGGAGTATTCGAATTTGGTTTACTATCCAAAGAAACAATGACTATTACACCTCATATTAAGATGAAAGATCAATACTGTATTCCCTCAATTCATGAGAGTCCAATTCGTGACCTCCAAAAAGTATAAACCCACCCCCCTGAACCCATAAAATTAATAAATTATATTGGTATAGTAATTAACATAATGCAGATCATGACACATATATTGTAGTATATATGTATACAGTTTATATAAATATTAACTAATCAGTAATTCATCAAGTTTAGTTAAAAAACGTTGTTAAGTAACAATTTGAATGATCATAAACAATTTATATATAAAAATAAAAAAATAATAAGACAATTTGACCGGTAAAATCCATCATCTTCAAATTTTATGCACACAATTCCAAGACTAGAATAATATTATTGACGGTAATGGCACGTTGCAGATAATTTAAGAGTTGCATTGTCGTAATACAAGGATTAAAAAGTAAAAGAAAAATGCAAAGCAAATTAACACACCTTCAAGGTAGTAGTGTGTGCAGTTTAATATATGCACGTGGCATGCGAATATATTCCACATTAAATTTAAAGTATCAATTACTCTCTTAAAATTATGTGATAAAATATGCATACACAATTATAACATTTTAGGCAAACCATGGGCAGCATGTCATTGTCCCATACTTAGGAAGCAACTTGTCTGGGGAAGGGCGTAGTATTCTAGGAAATATCAGATCCAAATATTTACACAAAAAATTAATGCCTAAACCTCTTGCTGTCTCCGTCACAATAATTCATCAACTCCAATAATTTGATGGACTCTTGGACGCGCTAAAACCAATCACAAAAAATATTGACCAAAATAAATAAATAAATAAATCCAATCATACAAAATAAATTAATATAAAAAAATCCAATCATACAAAATAAATCAATATCTTCCTTGTGATCAGAGGCAATGTGCATTCATGTAAGCAAACCGTCGATTGGGAAAAAGTATTGATCTTCTATCCCCAAGGGAGATCCTTTCATAGCTGTCACAGAAATGTAAATCCCATACACGCACCACCCCAACTGCGAGAGGCTAATAATATGGACCACCGTTTGTAGCACTGACGGAACCAGGATGGTTAGTTTGGGGGCCACATTAATGTAGAAGAAAAAAATAATAATGCATGTATTTTATTTTATAATAAAAAAAAATCAAAATATGAAGTGTGTATATATATATATATATATATGTTATTTATTTATTTATTTCAACAAAAAGATAAGAAGTTGGTGAGAATAATACAATTACAAAAAAAGAAAAAGGGGGAAAAAAAAAACCAATGTAGTGAAAATGAGTATAAAAAAAAAAAAAAAAACCAGATCGTCAACAATTTTGTTATATTTTAACTAATGTTAATAAATTAACATATTTTGCATGTGAATTGCTCATAAGTAAATTTAACATTTAAACTAAATATTAGATAGAATGATATTATGAATAATATATTTTACATATATAAAGGTACATAAAAACAAATAGGTCAAGCCAATTAAAAGAAAATGAAAATTTAGATGTCAATGAGAAAAAAATTAAATAGAAGCTTTAAACAACTCTAATAATACACATCAACAAGAACTAATACTAAAATTTATTTACTTTGGTTTATAACTTTATTGTTTAAAAAACACCCGATACTGTTAATTGAATTAAGTATATATTTAAGATATATATTAAATCTATTATATTTTTAGTAAGATCGATATTTTAAGAAGTGAATAAATAAAAAGGAATAATTATTTTAATTTGAAACTTTTATAGTAAAAATTGATAAGATAATACTTTATTTGATAATTTATTCTTAGGGGGTAAGTAACTACTTTTTTAGTAGTTTTACAATATGATATAATTTATTGTGAATGGGGTACAAAATTTTTGGAGAGGCACCCCTAGGTCTGTCCATGGTTAGCAGAATATATATCTATATATATATATATATATATATATACACGTTTTGATGATTTTTATAAAGTGGACATTATAATATTATACTATCAAATCAAATGAGATTGACTCAGTTAGTATGCTTTTAATACATACATCTATAAAATTATGTGTTTGAGACACATCCCTTCCATTTTAAAATATAAATTATTGTAATGATGAATAAATAAATAAATTATAAAAAATGGACTATATCTATTTATACTAGTGTTTAACCATTTGATTTATTGATAATTATTATTTTAATTCAAATATAAAAATTTAGGCAAAATGTGATAACCTTTAGTATTTATTGCATAAGCAATTTCCAATAACAAAGTATATGTTTGGAAGTGCTTTTTTGTGAACACTTGTTTTTCATAACACTTATTTTTCATAGTACTTTTTTTTTCCCGTCTAAAATAGCTTCATATAAGAAGTGTTGACTATTTGGTTACATATAATAAAAAAGTGTTTTAAAGTTATTTAAGATATTTTTAATTAATGCTGAGGATATTGTTTTTCATCTTGTAACATTTATTTGGAAAAGTACTAATCTTTAATATGTTTCTCTTATGAGCACAAAATATTATTATTTATTCATTTTTTTTTTTTTAAAAAAGCAGTTGCTACTTTTTCACCAAACATATAGTGAGATATTTTTTTCTTAGTAATGCTAAAGGTACTGAAATATTTACCGAATATATTTACTAGATTATACATGTTAAGATATTATTAGTTGACATATTTATATAATCTAAATATATATTAGTAAACCCTTAGATAAATAAGTGCATAAAAAACATAAACTAATTAGATATTGTCACATTACTCGCCATATTATTTGGTAAATAAATTTTTGATAAATATTTTAGTAACTCTACTATAATCGCTTTTTTCTCTTTTTCCTCGGCAACACTTATCAAAGATTTAAAAGTACTACCAAACATGTTTTAAGGATTGATCAAGACGCTTTTTCACATATATATAATTGTTTTCTTTTTTGAATTAAATCATACAGTTTTATAAAAAAAATGCTTATATGGCAAGTCCAACATTATTTGAATTTAAATTTAAAAACCGAGGAGAGTCCGCCTGTACCCGTACAATCGACAACTCGCTGGGGTGTTGATCCTATATAGTTGAAGACTGAGCCAATCACTAGGGCACAAGTCAAGAGATTTAAGGACAACCTAGCTTGTTTCATACAAGGTGTTGTCAATTCTTAAAAAGGCTTGTCAATACCCGAAGATTCAAAGTCTGTTTTAAGCATCCAAGTGATGGAGACCAATTTGGACCCGGGTAGCTATTTTATTACATTTGTGGACTCCGAACAGTAAGGAATGGGTTCAACACTTCTTCAACTCAATTGATATCACTAAGAAGTCATGGAATCAAGTCAAGGTAAAAGAAAAGGCATTCAAGAAGTCTATTTGCGCATGGAAGGAATTTTTTGCTGATTTTGCTGTATTTGCTGCTGGATTTGCTGTATTTTGTTGATTTGGCATTTTCTCTTTTTTCCAATCAAGGGCCATCTATGGGAATCATTATTAATCCTATATGAAATCTTACATGGCATATGAGAGCTGATTTGGAGCCTTTACAAGCTGAAAATTGGTCAAAGATAGCTTAAATGCCAAACTAGTCAACTAGTTCCTTAATTTGAGTTTGACTTTTTTTTAGGAAACTATTCTTGATTTTGGTTTTTATTTGTTTATTTGCAGGAAAAATCAACTTAGGAAAGTTAGAATTTTATTATTTTGATTGTAAATTAATTAATTCCTAATTCAAAATAAAGAAATGAATTAATACAAATTAGTTTAGGAAAGAAGTGTATCGGCCAAACAAGATTTCCTATTCTAGATGGCCAATTTTGACTAGTCTTTTTGGGTTTTATTTTGTTCTTTCAAAACCTATTCAAGGGCTTGTTTTCAATGAGAAATCAACTTATATATTATTTAGAAAATCATTCGTCAGAAAGAATTCTCTTTGTTCTCTTTGAACAACTAAAACACCATTAGAGAGTGAGTGTTTTAATTTGACTTATCAATAGAACATCCATCATCTATTGTGGCGTCTTCATCATATACCAAGATTTCTAATCATAGGTTAATTATGGTTGAGGTGACCATAAGAACTTGAACTTAATTTTTCGATCCGGGATAATATAATACGGGTTTAGGCGCGAGCCGACCTAGGTTCGTATCATTTAGTAGCAGAGCCGAATTTTGTTCAGGTTTGATCTATCTTATTTGTTTTATTTTGTTTTGTGTTAATCTACAATTTTATCATTAAGTTAAGGTTGCATCTACTCTACACGTTCTGCACATAAAAAAAAAAAAATTCATACATAGTCAAATTAAGTTTTCCTTGTTTTACCGGCTTTTTTGCTTCTTAGTTTGTTTGTTGTTTTCATCATCTTTGTTCTTGTTAATTTTCTTATTTGTTGATTTTTATTTGCTATTTTTTTCTTATTTAATTGCAATCATATATCAAAAACAAAAAAAAAAAAAAGGAAAAAGGAGGAAAAAAAGTGTATTTGTGGCAACAAATTACAAATTCACAAAATTTGCAAATTTGTATTTTGGTTAAGAGAATTCTATCTCACAAATAATTGTTTGAATAATATTAAAGGTGTATTCTCATTAAAATCTAAGCCCTTAAATAGGCTAAAGTCACAAAACAATAAATCCTAAACAACTAGGTAAAATTTGGCCCAGAGGAATTAGGAAACAAGTGTGGCCGAATTTTTCATACTTTGTTAAATTAATTACCTTATTTTGAATTAGCAATTAATTAATTTACAATGGAAATAATAAAATAATAAATTTCTAAGTTGTTTTTTCCAGTAAATAAGTAAATCAAAACCAAATAAAAGATTAATTTCCTAAAATAAAAAGTCAAACTCAAATTAGGAAACTAGTTGATTAGTTTGACTAGTAAGCTAAATTTGATCAATTTTCAGCTTGTAAGGACTCCAAATCAAATCCAATGTGCCATGTAGGATGCTAAATAGGATTAATTATGACTTCCATACATTTCCCTTGATTGGAACAAAGAGAAGGTGCCAACAAACAAAATACAATAAAGCTAGCGGCAAATACAACATTTTCGGCCCAAAAGTCCTTCCATGAGTAAATCACCATTTTGGTTGCTTTTGTTTCTGACTTGTCTTAATTCCATGACCTATTAATGATATTAATTGAATTCAAGAAGTGTTGAACCCATTCCATGCTGCTCGGAGTCCATAATTGCACTAAAACAGCTGTCTGGGATGCATAAAATGGGTCTTATATCTTTTGATATGGATAAACCCTATTGAGAATTTATAACTCCCTATATGAATCCAGCCAGGTTGTCTTTAAATCTCTTGGCTTGTACTTGAGTGATTGGCTCGGTCTTTATATGTATTAGATCAGCACCCTAACGGGTAGTCGATTGTACTGGTTTGGGTGGATTCTCATCATTTCCCTCCTCTTGAAAATGATTTAACCCTAAAAGGAGATAAGTCAGCAAGATTAAATGTAGCACTAATATTATACTCACCCGGTAAGTCAAGTTTATGAGCATTCTCAATAATCTGCTCCAAAACTTGAAAATGTCCATCCCTAAGCAGCATAAACTTGGACTTTCTTAAGTGCAACCAAATCCAATCTCCAAGTTCAAAAAAACCTTTATTCAGCCTTGGTTAGTATTCCTTGCATATTGCTTGGTCCTCCTCTCAATATTTGCCTTGGTCTTTTCATGAATCTACTTCATAAAATCAGCTTTTTGCTTTCCATCTAGATTAGCACGTTCACTTAATGATAAAGGTGTTAAATCTAATGGAGTCGAAGGATTAAAATCATAAACAATTTCAAATGGAGTATATTTAGTATCTGAATGCCAAGATCTATTATAAACAAATTCAATATGTGGCAAACATTCTTCCCATGTTCTTAAATTCCTACTAATTAAAGCCCTTAACAGTCCTATTGACTACTTCAGTTTATCCATCAGGTTGTGGATGAAAATAAAAGTTTAGTTCCTAACTCAGCCCACAAAGTTATCCAAAAATAACTTAAGAACTTAGCATCCTTATCCGAAACAATAGTTCTAGGCATACCATGCAACCTCACAATTTCCTTAAAGAATAAGTTAGCAACATTAGATGCATCATCAGTTTTATTACATGCAATAAAATATGCCATCTTAGAAAATCTATCCATAACAACAAAAATTGAATCTTTACCCGTCTTAGACTGAGGTAAACCAAGAACATAATTCATAGAAAAGTTTACCCAAGGAAAGGTTGAAATTGGCAAAGGATGATACAAGCCATGTGGCTTCAATTTAGACTTGACTTTTCGGTATTCAAGCTTCTTTCATGTATTCTCTCCATATATCTCTTCATGTTAGGCCAATAAAAATGTTCTTGCAGCAAGGATAAAGTTTTTAAAACACCAAAATGGCCCATTAAACCACCACCATGACCTTCCCGAATGCTACAAGTAGGCACACAAAGTTGGTTATCCCTAAACAAATATCCCTCAAAGATGTAAAATTTATTAAACCGATATTTTCACAGCTTCTAAATATTTCACCAAAGTCACTATCATGCTTATAAAATTATTTCAATTGTTCAAATCCAAGCAATCTAGCACCTAAATTAGAAAATAGTACAAACCTTTGGGATAATGCCTAGGTGACCACATTTTCCTTACCTTTTTTGTAGTGGATGACATAAGGAAAAGTTTCAATTAACTTAATCCACTTAACTTGCCTTCAGATGAGCTTTCCTTGACCTTTAATGTGCTTTAAAGATTCATGATCTGTATGAATCACAAACACCTTTGGCATTAAGTAATGTTGCCATGTCTCCAAAACTCTCACCAAAGCATACATCTCTTTATCATAGGTCGGGTAGTTTAAGGTAGCTTCATTCAATTTCTCACTAAAGTAGGCTATGGGTCTTCCTTCTTTCATTAAAACAGCTCCAATACCTATACTCAAAGCATCACACTCAATTTCAAAAGTTTTAGAAAAATTAGGCAAAACTAGTAAAGGTGCATTAGTTAATATTTCTTTAAACAAAGTACAAGAATTTTCTTATGCTTCCCTTCATTTGAAGCCAACATTATTCTTTACAACTTCGGTCAAAGATACTGCAGTGGTGCTAAAATCATTGACAAATCTTCTGTAGAAACTAGCCAAACCATGGAAGCTCCTCACTTGGGTAATAGAGGTAAGTTTCAGCCACTCTTGTATTGCTTGCACATTGGATTGATCAACATTAATTCTTGCAACACTTACGACAAATCCTAGGAAAATAAGTTCTTTTTCATGTTAGCAAATAACCTTTCTTTCCTTAGAATGTTTAAAACTTGCCTAAGATGTCCTACATGTTCATCAATGTTTTGGCTATACAATAAAATATCATCAAAATATACAACCATAAATTTACCAATGAATGGATGCATGACATGATTCATTAACCTCATGAAAGTACTAGGTGCATTAATTAAACCAAAAGGCATCACTAACCATTCATACAATCCATACTTAGTTTTAAATGTGGTTTTCAATTCATTTGCCTCTTTCATTCTAATTTGATGATACCCACTCCTAAGATCAATCTTTGAAAACATGCATGCAGTATGTAATTCATCAAGCATATCATATAATCTAGGAATTGGATGTTTAGACTTAAAGGTAATATTATTTGTAGCTCTACAATGAACACATATGCACCATGATCCATCTTTTTTAGGTACTAACAAAATAGGAACAGCACATGGACTCATGCTCTCACGAATATAACCTTTATCTGATAATTCACTTACCTGCCTTTGTAGCTCCTCCATTTCATCGGGATTACTCCTATATGTAGGCCTATTAGAAATTACAGCTCTCAGAACAGAATCAATTTGATGTTCAATCCCTCGGATAGGTGGTAAACCATTAGGAATCTCCTCCGGAAAGACATCTTCAAAATCTTCTAAAAAAGAAGAGATAAAACTTGGTAATTCAAGTTCTTCGAGATTAGCTTGATCATTTAAATATACATCTTTAAAAATCATGACCAACAATGGTTTCTTATTCAAAATTGCTTTATTAACATCACCAAAGCTAAGATAAAATTTTTTATTTTTCTTTATTTTTCTTTCTTTTTCTTTCCCACTCACGGGTTCCACTTTTCCACAATCAATCTCGGCTTTTTCAGATTTCCTCACACTCTCGGGTTTGCCTTGGTTTTTCCACTCAATTTGGGTTTTAGAAATCTTACCTTTGATAGCAAGGTCGGCTTTATCCCCATGAATTGATGGTGAAACCATGGGTGCCACACTAGACCTCTCCTGAAGTTTTTAGGCCTCCCTATTGTTGCATTTGAAGTTGGCCTCTAAATATCTCATTTGGAGTTCTCTCTCCCATAATGTATGGTATCCTTATCAAATTGCCATGGCCTCCCCAATAAGATATGACCAGCATGCATAGGAACCACATCACACAATACAACATCCACATATTTATCAATGTTGAATTTTACTTTGGCTTGTTTATTTACTTTCATCTCACAGCTATCATTAAGCCATTGTAATCAATATGATTTTTGATGTCTAATGATTGCTAAGCCCAATTTATCAACTACCAAATTACTAATTACATTATTAAAACTTCCACTATCAACTGTCATACTACATATGTTATCTTGAATTTCATATCGAGTGTAGAAGATGTTTTCTCTTTGTATTTGATCCTCATCTTTGTACACGGTTAGAACCCTTCTTGCCATCAAAATCAATTCAGGCCTTGAATCCTAGAGTGTTTTAGATTCTTCATGCTCTTCGTCTCCAATTGCTTCATCAACAAATTCGGTTTCAGCATCACTTTCTTCACTTTCAAATTCCAAGTCTCCATTATCTTTCAGCACCATGATTCTCCTATTCGAGCATTGACTAGCAATGTGTCATCATCCTTGGCTCTTAAAACACACAATGTCATGAGTTCTAGAAGGTTTAGGATCAAATTTACCTTCATTCCTTGGTGTTTGGACAAAGTCAGCCTTGGTGTCTCTCTTTGGCCGATGTCATGAGTTCTAGAAGGTTTTGGCTTGTTGTCGTATGCGGGATTGCTTCTCCAAACACTTGGATTTGTCCTCCTGCTACTTGTACCACCTCCAAACCGTGAGCTTGTACCCCTCCTCTTAAATTGATTCTCAAGTTTGATAGCCACATGCAACATCTCTTCCAATTCCACATATTGTTGTAATTCTGATTGATTGGCTATCTCGCCATTCAACCCACCTAGAAACCGTGCCATGGTTGCTTTTCTATCTTCATTCATGCTCAATCTCATCATGAGCATCTCCATCTCCTTGTAGTAATCCTCCATGGTCCTACTACCTTGTGATAATGATTGGAGCCTTTGATGCAGTAACCTATGGTAATGACTAGTACAAACCTCTTTCTCATGGCTCCTTTCATTTGTCGCCAAGTAGTTGTTGAAATGTGGTGATCTTGCCACAATGTGCAAGGTAGTTCGGTTACACTTGCACTCTTTGTTTTGCAACATAAAAGACCAAACATTATTTATGTTTATGCATTTTATTTTATCTTGTAATGTTTAAGAACAATATCCTTTTTGTAATGCCCTAAACTCATTATCTAGCCTAAGGCCTTTTTTGTCTAGTTGCTGGAATTGTATTTCCAGCAACATAAGTCCACTTCCTTAGATGCCGTTTGAAGTAGCTTTGGGATTTGGATCTGAATTTTGGATATGATAAACTAGATATGCAGAGGAAGCAGAAAAAAAAAAGAATGGCCCAATTTGGAGCTGGGAAGGCTGAGTTAAGCCCAAAACAATCGACCCTTGTGCAGTTTTGTTGCACAGAAAACTAGGCAAAACTGCCTCGGGTTTGATTATTTTTGAATGGGTAAATGGACTTTGTTTTATTTGGTTTTTGGCTAGAACATAGTTTAATATTCAAAAATACTTCCCTCCAATTTTAAAGTCAAATGGAGCTGGTTTTCAAATTCAAATGCCTTAGACAAGCTGAACTGCCCATTAAAGAACGTTTCTTGCATGTCCAGCACATTGATTAGAGTTAGTTGAGGTAGTTTGGCTTGGTTGGTTACTTTTAATGCTTTTGTATTTATTGCTCAATATGGCAGCATACCTTCTTGTCTTTTTGATGTATTTAAAAGTATGAAAATTGTAATGAAAAACGTTGAGAAAGAAAATATTCAAAAAAACAGATTTTGAAAAACAACATTTTTGGCTCTCTTTCTCTCAACTACTACATTTTGGTTTCTTCTTCTTCCTAAAAGCTAACAACCTTCTCAAGAACTCTAAACCTCCATTAAAACCAGAAAACAAACCATAAAAAACCCAAAAAAAAACACAACAATCATTCTTGACTAACACCTTGAATGATTGTGCTCTAGGGTACAACAACATAAACCTACACCAAATTCCATCATGGTATCAGAGCATAGTGTAATTTCTTAGGACCTTGTGAGCTTTCAACCTAGACCATTTTATTTGTGAGAGGATCCCCCACCTAAAGCCATCCAATCGAAACCAAAACTTCCCAAAAAGACTAGTTGAAACTCACCAAAACACCACCACCCCCATTTTTCAAAACTTTTCAAAAACCATTTTTTCAAATAGCGTCACAATCCTTTGAAACTCCAACACCACCTAAGTTTGAAGGCCAAAACTATTCCATTTGGAGTATAAAAATGAAAGCCTACCTTCAAGCCTTTGGTTTATGGGAAGTCATAGAAGAAGGTTTGGTAGTGGAAGAGTTGAGAGCTAATGCAACCCAAGCACAAAGAAATGCACATGAGGCCGAAGTTGCCAAGGGGTTCAAGGCCCTCACTCCCTTGCACTCCTCCATGAGTGATTCCATTTTTACAAGGATAATGTCATGCATAAGTGCTAGAGAGGTTTGGATAAAGCTTCAAGAGGAGTTCCATGGAAATACTAGAACTCGGCAAATGCAAGTTTTAAACCTAAGAAGAGAGTTTGAGACCTTGAAGATGAAGGAGAATGAGCTTGTCAAGGATTTCACGGAAAGGATGCTCAAAGTGGTAAATCAAATTCGGGTTGTTGGTGAGCAATTGACCAATCAAAGGGTAGTAGAGAAAGTATTGGTGAGCTTACCCGAAAGGTTTGAAGCTAAGATTTCCTCCCTTGAAGAATCTAGAAATCTAAGTGAAATAACCTTGAGTAAGCTCATCAATGCTCTTCAAGCAACCGAACAAAGGAGAGCCATTAGAAAGGAGGAGACCATAGAGAGTGCATTCTATGGTGGCCACAGCAACAAAAAGAAGAATAAAGGAAGGAAGAGCAACAACACCAACCAAGCCGGTTTTGCAACCAACAACAACACAAACAACAACAAAAGTGGATGGAAGAAAACAACAACAACAACAACAAAGCCATCAAAACCAAGGAGGGCATCCACCTTGTCCTCATTGCAAGAAGCTTAGACATCCACCATCCAAGTGTTTTTGGAGGCCGGATGCATCTTGTGAAAGATGTGGAGGAAAAGGCCACATTGCCAAAGTATGCAAGCAAAGGAGACAACAAGCCAATGTGGTTAATGAAGAAGCCGAGAACCTATTTGTGGCCACATGCCTTAAAGCCACAAGTAGTGGTCTCGGTTGGCTTGTGGATAGTGGTTGCTCACACCACATGAGTTTCCAAAAGGATGGCTTTATGGAGCTTGACCGAAACTACAAAACCAAAGTGAAGATTGGTGATGGCCGGTTCATGAAAGTAGAAGGAAAAGGAGATGTGTGCTTGAACACCAAGGAAGGTACCAAAATTATAAAAGATGTGCTATATGTTCCTAGTTTGTGTGAAAACTTGCTTAGTGTAGTAAAATTGGTAGGAAGAGGCTTTGCTTTAAATTTTGCAAAAGATGGATGTATCATATATGATGCTTGTGGTAATGAGCTGTTTAAGGTACCATTGAAGAACAAAAGCTACAGATTGGACTTAGTTAAGAATGAACAAGCCTTAAAAACCAAAGTGGAGTCCATTTCGCAACTTTGGCATAAAAGGCTTGGGCATTCTAGCTATGGTGCCATGAAAAACACCAATGCCATTGTGAAGGAAATGCCAAAGATTGAGGAGATGAAAAGCCTATGTGATGTATGCCAACTAGGAAAATCCGCACGGCTTCCATTCCCTAAAGCCGGTTCATGGAGAGCTAAGGAGAAGCTTGAGCTAGTCCATTCGGATGTGTGTGGACCGATGAGTTTGTCATCAATTGGAGGATGTAAGTACTTCCTAACCTTCATTGATGACTACTTAAGGATGTGTTGGGTATATTTTCTAACAACCAAGTCATAAGTGCTTGAGAAGTTCATGGAATTCAAGAAGATGGTGGAAACCCAAAGCAATGCAAAGATGAAGTGCTTCAGAACCGACAATGGTGGAGAATATACAAGCTTGGCTATGGAGGACTTTTGCAAAGAAAATGGAATGGTGCATCAATTCACAACACCATACACACCACAACAAAATGGTATTTGTGAGAGGAAAAATAAGACCTTGATGGAGATGGCAAGGTGCATGATACATGAGAAGAACATGCCAAAGAAGTTTTGGGCCGAAGCCATATACACGGCTAGCTACATCCAAAACCGAGCATACACCAAAGCCAATGAGTCCAAGACACCCTATGAGATATGGTATGGAGAAAAACCATCTTTGGACAACATAAAAATCTTTGGAAGTGTTTGTTTTCTCCATGTTCATCCACACATGAGAGACAAGCTTGACAAAAGGGCAAATGTGGGTATTTTGGTCAGCTTTAGTGAGGTTACCAAAGGTTTTAGGGTTTTCAACTTGGAAACCAAGAAACTTGCAGTAATATGGGATGTGAGGATTGATGAAGATGCTGTTTGGGATTGGACAAAGGAGGAGTTTCTTGTCCATGAAGATAATGCTCGGTTGGATGATGAAGAAGAAGAAACCAATGACAATGACAATGAAGAAAATGAAGATGATGAGGAGGATGCACTTGAGACCATTGGAGCCGAATTGGAGATTGGAGATGGTGTTAGAGGAGAAAGGCCATTGTCCGAAATATATGAAAGGTGCAATGTTGCCTTGAGTGATCCTACCAATGTGATACGAACCTAGGACGACCTGCTCCTAAACCCGTATTATATTAGCCCGGATCTCAATTAAGTTCAAGTTCTAATGGAATGGACCTCAACCCCTAACCAACCTGTGGTTAGAAACTTTGGTATAATGTAGACGCCACAATAGGGGATGGAAAACCTATTGATAAGTCAAGCTAAAACAACCAATTCTCTAATGGTGTTTTAGGTGTTCTCAAAGAACAAAGAGATAATTAATCTCACAAGTATTTTCTTAATCAAATCAAAGTTGTATTATTATTGAAAAATAAGCCTTTAAATAGGCTACAAAGCCACGAATTAAAACCCTAAAAACCAAGGAAAAACCGGCCACACACATAAAGAAACCTAGCTGGCCGAAACTATACTTCCTTTCCTAATCTAAGTTTGATTAATTAATTCCTTTATATTAAATTAGGAATTAATTAATTTACAATGGAAAGAATAAAATAAAAACCTTCCTAAAGTTATTTCTCCAGAAAATAAATAAATAAAAGCCAAAAAGTAATGGTAGTTTCCTAAAACAAAAAGTAAAAACAAATTAGGAAACTAAAAATGCTAGCCTTTTGATCAAGTTGACTTTAATCAATCTTTGACCTCTTTGAGCTTCAAATCAGCTTCTAGATTCTTTTTAGGATGCCAAATAAGCTGAATATGAAGTCCCACACGTTGCCCATGCTTGAAAAAATAAGAAAAGGCTAATACAGTAAAATACAGTAAAGCCAGCAAGCAATACAGCAAATTCGGCCAAATTGTTGAGGCTGTCCGTACAAGCCCTTTTTGATTGCATTTGAGGCTGATTTAACTTGATTCCATGACCTCTTAGGCATATGTATTGAACCCAAAAAGCATTGGAACCATTTCATGCTTCCCGGACTCCAAAAATGTACCAAAACCGTCACCCGGGCCCGTTTTGGCTTCTATTGCTTGTACGAGTAAAACAGGCCTTGGTTCTTTAGATATGGCCAAATCCTCTTGACTATGACTTATTCCTCATATAAATACAGCAAGATTGTCCTTGAACTTCTTGGCTAGGGCTCTAGTGATCGGTCCCACCTTCATCCGTAATGGATCCGCACCCCAGCGGGTTATCGGTTGTACGGGTTCGGGCGGATTCACATCACAATGCTCAAGAAGCTACGCAAAAGAAAGAATGGATGGAGGCCATGCAAACCGAAATGGATATGATAGAAAAGAATGAAACTTGGTCTTTGGTTTCTAAACCTAAAAACAAGAAACCAATTGGTGTAAAGTGGATCTTTAGGACCAAGTTCAACCCGGATCGAACAATATGCAAGCACAAGGCAAGGCTTGTGGCAAAAGGCTATGCACAACCAGTGGGTGTAGATTATGGAGAGATGTTTGCACCGGTTGCAAGAATGGAGACCATAAGGCTCATCCTATCCATCTCGGCCTCAATGTCATGGAGGGTGTACCACCTTGATGTAAAGTCGGCTTTCTTGAATGGTGTGCTTCAAGAGGAGGTTCATGTCAAGCAACCCGAGGGCTTCATTGTTCAAGGACATGAGGACAAAGTCTACCATCTACACAAGGCACTTTACGGGTTAAAGCAAGCACCTAGGGCTTGGTATGGCCAGATTGATGGTTACTTGACCTACCAAGGCTTTAGGAGGAGTCCAAATGAGCCAACACTATACACAAGGAATGAAGAAGGCATGATTGTTATCTCACTCTATGTGGATGATTTGTTGGTCATGGGTGAAAATGAAAAGAATGTGGAAGTTTTGAAAAATGAACTTGAAAAGGAGTTTGACATGTCAAGCCTTAGTGAAATGAATTACTTCCTTGGAGTGGAAGTGATGCAATGCTCTAGGGGTATTTCCATATCTAAAGAGAAATACATCAAAGATCTTTTGAAAAAGTTCAACCTTGATGAATGCAAGCCAATGTCAACACCAATGAGCCAAGGAGACAAATACAAGAAGGAGGATGGCACACCAAAGGTAAACCTGACTCTATGTAGAAGCATGATAGGAAGTTTGCTCTATGTATGTTCATCAAGACCGGATATTATGCATGCCACATGTGTTTTGTCTAGATATATGCAAGCACTATCCCACAACCATTTTGTAGGTGCCAAAAGAATTCTTAGATACTTAAAAGGAACACAAGACTTTGGAGTTTGGTATGATAGGCAAGATGTGATGAGATTAATGGCCTACTCGGATAGTGATTGGGCTGGATGCTTGGATGATATGAAGAGCACTTCAGGGTATCTTTTCTCACTTGGTAGTGGACCATTCTCATGGAATGCAAAGAAGCAAGCAACAACCGCTCAAAGCACCGCCGAAGCCGAGTACATTGCTTGCTCTTCATGTGCAAATCAATGCATTTGGCTTAGGAAATTATTGGAGGACCTTGGTTATACCCAAGAGGGTTCAATCATCATCAAGTGTAACAACACTTCAGCCATATCAATAGCCAAGAACCCCGTTCAACATGGAAGGACAAAACACATACCGGTAAAGTATCACTCTTTGAGGGAGTTTGAAGAAAATGGAGAAGTAAGCTTGGAATATATCAAGACCGAAGATAACCTTGCAGATTTCTTCACCAAGCCACTTCCAAAATCAAGATTTGAGACCTTGAGGAAGCTTCTAAATATTTCAAGCAAGAACACCAAGGAGGAGTGTTGAAATGTGGTGATCTTGCCACAATGTGCAAGGTAGTTCAGTTACACTTGCACTCTTTGTTTTGGAACATCAAAGACCAAACATTATTTATGTTTATGCATTTTATTTTATCTTGTAATTTTTAAGAACAATATCCTTTTTGTAATGCCCTAAGCTCATTATCTGGCTTAAGGCCTTTTTTGTCTAGTTGCTGGAATTGTATTTCCAGCAACATAAGTCCACTTCCTTAGCTGCCGTTTGAAGTAGGTTTGGGATTTGGATCTGAATTTTGGATATGATAAACTAGATATGAAGAGGAAGCAGAATAAAAAATAATGGCCCAATTTGGAGTTGGGAAGGCTGAGTTAAGCCCTAAACAATCTGACCCTTGTGCAGTTTTGTTGCCCAGAAAACTGGGCAAAACTGCCTCGGGTTTGATTACTTTTGAATGGGTAAATGGACTTTGTTTTATCTGGTTTTTGGCTAGAACATATTTTAATATTCAAAAAGGCTTCCCTCTAATTTTAAAGTCAAATGGAGCTGGTTTTCAAATTCAAATGCCTTAGACAAGCTGAACTGCCCATTATAGAAGGTTTCTTGCATGCCCAGTACATTGATTAGAGTTAGTTGAGGTAGTTTGGCTTTGTTGGTTACTTTTAATGCTTTTGTATTTATTGCTTAATATGGAAACATGCCTTATTGTCTTTTTGATGTATTTAAAAGTATGAAAATTGTAATGAAAAACGTTGAGAAAGAAAATATTCAAAAAAACAGATTTTGAAAAACAACATTTTTGACTCTCTTTCTCTCAACTACTGTATTTTGGTTTCTTCTTCTTCCCAAAAGCTAACAACCTTATCAAGAACCCTAAACCTCCATTAAAACCAGAAACAAAACCTTAACAAACCAAAAAAAAAAACAAAATCAAGAACCAAGAACCAACAACAATCATTCTTGACTAACACCTTGAATGATTGTGCTCTAGGGTACAACAACATAAACCTACACCAAATTCCATCAGTAGTAATAGGTTCATCTCCAGTCTTCTTCTGATACTTTGCTCATTTTTCCACCATTGGAGTGCATAATGACCAAATTCCAAAGCTGCCAATTTTACCTTCTTAGCTTTCGAATAGTTATGACAATCGTATATCATCTTCATTTGCTCCTCCCACTCTAGCTAAGCCTCTGGATCATTTTTTCGCATAAAAGGTGGTATGCTGACCTTAATATTTCCAAGACCATAATCCTCTTCCTTTGCTGATCTCCCACGTGTTGTTCTTCCTTGGAGTGCAAAAATATCATCAACCTCCTCTTCAAGGTTATCTCCATAGTTACCTCTTTCTAACTCCTCCCTAAGTTGCCCACGACCACATCATCCTTGACCTTGACCTCCATGTGGTGCCCTCCTAGGATTTGGTCCACCTTGTGAGTTCTCAAGTCTATCCAATCATTGATCTAGGTGATCAAAGTGAGCATTCATCCGTTGGAGTTGTTTCATAATCGCCATCATGTCGGTATGTTCGCCTCCACTTCCTGTTGCTCTTGAATCACCTTTGAACCCCACAGATTCATCTTCATTAATTCTTAATGATCTATCTCCTCTCATCATCCTTGAATCTGCCATGTTAGTAAAAATAATACAAAAATCCTCACTAAATACACTCCCTCAGGTGTTTCACTCAAACAAGGTCTCGACACTCATGTTGCACTCTAGTTTCGGCTTTTACCCTCTTTTAAGCTCACACTCTTGCTTTTTTCCACTCAATGAGTCATCTCAAAGTTCTAATTAAAACACACACAAAATAGGAACTAGATCACAAGTATTCTTAATTAAACTTATCAACAAAATAACAACTAAAACGAACAAATATCGAGTGAATTCACGAAACCTAGTCTCGGCCTAACAAACCAAAAATAAAGTAACTCAACAAGCAATTTTTGAAATCAATAAGAAAATGACCAGAATATTAAGAAACCAAAAACTTAAGGATAAAATATAGAAAAGAGATTAAACAATGAACAAGAATCAATTCGAACAAAATGTGGAATAGTTATCGGTTGTTGTTCTTATAACTTAAGTCTTTGTGTCAAATCCGTTACAAATTTTAATCCAAATAATTTTAAGCACTCAAAATTCAAATATCCAGCAACCAAATATTGAATAAATAGACAATATCTCAGCAGCTCCAACAATTTCCAGCAACAAATTCAAACTCCAAGTTGTAACAAAAAACCAGCCTTTTCAATTCTTCTTTTTTTTTTATTTTTTATCTTTGCCTCTTTTTTTTTTTTTTAACTCACAGAATATAAACTCACTCCAGTAGCAAAATCAACAACAAAAATTGCAATTCCAACACCAAAATTCCACCAAACCTGAGACCACACTCCAAACAAAAACAAATTGCACAATTTTTTGGATTTATGCAATATGCTTTCAAATCTCTCTTCTTTTTTTTTAATATATGAATGCAACTAATTAGGATTAAAACAACAAATAAAATTGACAATAAACCAAATTGACAAAAACAATAATGAAAAATAACCAATAAACTAGAGACAAAAATACGGTAAAACAAGGAAACCTAATTTAACTAGGAATTTTTTTTTTATTATATATGCAGAACGTGTAGAATAGATGCAACCTTAACCTAATGCTAAAATTTTAGATTAACAAAAAAAATAAATAAATAAAACAAACAAGGTAGATCAACCTTGAACAAAATTCGGCTCTGATACCAAATGATACGAATTTAGGTCGACTCGCGCCTAAACCCGTATTATATTAGCTCGGAATGGAATCGAAAAATTAAGTTCAAGTTTTTATGGTCATCTCAATCTGTGACTAGAAACCTTGGCATATGATGAAGATGCCAGAATAGGTGATGGATGTCCTATTGATAAGTTATACTAAAACACTCACTCTCTAATGGTGTTTTAGGTGTTCAAAGAAAACAACAATAATTCTATCTTACAAATAATTTTTTGAATAATAGTAAAGGTGTATTCTTATTGAAAAATAAGTTCTTAAATAGGCTAAAGTCACAAAATAATAAATCCTAAACAACTAGGTAAAATTTGGCCCAAAGGAATTAGGAAATAAGTGTGGCTGAATTTTTCATACTTTCCTAAACTAATTCGGATTAATTAATTCCCTTATTTTAAATTAGGAATTAATTAATTTACAATGGAAATAATAAAATAATAACTTTCCTAAGTTGTTTTTTTCCAGTGAATAAGTACATTAAAACCAAATAAAAGACTAATTTCCTAAAACAAGAAGTCAAACTCAAATTAGGAAACTAGTTGACTAGTTTGACTACTAAGCTAACTTTGACCAAATTTCAACTTGTAAGGACTCCAAATCAGATCCAATGTGCCATGTAGGGAGCCAACTAAGATTAATTATGATTCCCTTATGTTTCCCTTGATTGGAACAAAGAGAAAATACCAAACCAACAAAATACAGTAAAGCCAACGGCCAATACAACATTTTCGGCCCAAAAATCCTTCCATGTGCAAATCACCATTTTGGTTGCTTTGATTCTACCTTGTCTTGATTCCATGACCTCTTAATGATATTAATTGAATTCAAGAAGTTTTAAACCCATTTCGTGCTGCCCGTAGTCCACAATTGCACTAAAACAGCTACCCGGTTCCGTATCGGCCTCCACCACCTGGATGCATAAAAATGGGTTTGTATCTTCGGATATGAATAAACCCATTTGAGAATTGATAACTCCCTATATGAATCCAGTTAGTTTCTCATTAAATCTCTTGGCTTGTGCTTTAGTTATTGGTCTGGTCTTCGTCTTTATTGGATCAGCACCCAGCGGGTAGTTGACTGTATGGGTTCGGGCGGATTCTCATCAACAAAGGTGTGACCGAATTTCCTAACCTTTCCTAAACTAATTTGGAATAATTAATTCCTTAATTTTAAAATAGGAATTAATTAATTTACAATAAAGGTAATAAAATATCGACCTTCCTAAAGTAATTTATCCAGTAATTAGATAAATAAAAATCAAAATTAAAGGCTAATTTCCTAAAACAAAAGTCAAATTTTAGATTAGGAAACTTGTCGACTTGTTTTACAACTAAGCGGTCTTAGTCCAATCACCAGCTAGTTTAGGCTCCAAATCAGCTCCAATATGGCAGGTAGGATGCCAAATATGATTAATATTGATTCCCATACGTTGCCTTTGATTGGAATAAGGAAATCTTTCTTGCCTTTGCATGATTTCATGGTCCTTTGCAGTGCTCAATCACACTCACAAGCCAAAAAATTCATTCCTTTCTGTCCAAACCCATAGATGCACTAATATAGCTTCTCAAATCCATTTCCACCTTCATAACTTGGATGCAACAGGCTTTAGATCTTCGAGTATTGCCATGCCCTATTGAGAATTAATAACACTATGTATGAAGCTAACCAACCTGTCCTTAAATCTCTTAGCTTCTGCCCGTGTGATTGGCCCCGTCTTCAATTGTACAAGATCAGCACCTCAATAGGTAGTCAATTATATGTTGAAATGTGGTGATCTTGCCACAATGTGCAAGGTAGTTCGGTTACGCTTGCACTTTTTATTTTGCAACATCAAAGACCAAACATTATTTATGTTTATGCATTTTATTTTATCTTGTAATGTTTAAGAACAATATCCTTTTTGTAATGCGCTAAGCTAAATTAACTAAAGCTTAGGGCCTTTTTGTCTAGTTGTTGGAATTGTATTTCCAGTAACATAAGTCCACTTCCTTGGATGCCGTTTGATGAAGGTTTAGGATTTGGATCTGAATTTTGGATATAATAAACTAGGAACTCAGAGGAAGTAGCAACAAAAAGAATGGCCCAATTTGAAGTTGGGATGGCTGAGTTAAGCCCTAAACAATCTGACCCTTGTGCAGTTTTGTTGCCCAGAAATCTGGACAAAACTGCCTCGGGTTTGATTATTTTTGAATGGGTAAATGAACTTTGTTTTATCTGATTTTTGGCTAGAACACAGTTTAATATTCAGAAAGGCTTCCCTCCAATTTTCAAGTCAAATGGAGCTGGTTTGCAAATTCAAATGCCTCAGACAAGCTGAACTGCCCATTAAAGAAGGTTTCTTGCATGCCCAACACATTGATTAGAGTTAGTTGAGGTAGTTTGGCTTGGTTGGTTACTTTTAATAGTTTTGTATTTATTGCTCAATATGGCAGCATGTATTATTGTCTTTTTGATGTATTTAAAAGTATGAAAATTGTAATGAAAACATTGAGGAAGTAATATTAAAAAAAAAAAACATATTTTGAAAACATCATGGTATCAGAGCGTAGTGCAATTTCTTAGGACCTTGTGAGCTTTCAACCTAGACCATTTTATTTGTGAGAGGATCCCCCACCTAAAGACTTCCAACCGAAACCAAAACCTCCCAAAAAAGGCTAGTTGAAACTCACCAAAACACCACCACCCGAGAGCTTGTTCTTGTGTCCATTTTTCAAAACTTTTCAAAAACCATTTTTTCAAATGGCCTCACAATCCTTTACAACCCCAACACTACCTAAGTTTGAAGGCCAAAACTATTCCATTTGGAGTATAAAAATGAAAGCCTACCTTCAAGCCTTTGGTTTATGGGAAGTCATAGAAGAAGGTTATGTAGTGGAAGAGTTGTGAGCTAATGCAACCCAAGCACAAAGAAATGCACATGAGGCCGAAGTTGCCAAGGGGTTCAAGGCCCTCACTGCCTTGCACTCCTCTGTGAGTAATTCCATTTTTACAAGGATAATGTCATGCACAAGTGCTAGAGAGGTTTGGATAAAGCTTCAAGAGGAGTTCCATGGAAATACTAGAACTCGGCAAATGCAAGTTTTAAACCTAAGAAGAGAGTTTGAGACCTTGAAGATGAAGGAGAATGAGTTTGTCAAGGATTTCACGGAAAGGATGCTCAAAGTGGTAAATCAAATTCCGGTCCTTGGTGAGCAATTGACCGATCAAATGGCAGTAGGGAAAGTATTGGTGAGCTTACCCGAAAGGTTTGAAGCTAAGATTTCCTCCCTTGAAGAATTTAGAAATCTTAGTGAAATAACCTTGAGTGAGCTCATCAATGCTCTTCAAGCAACCAAACAAAGGAGAGCCATTAGAAAGGAGGAGACCATAGAGAGTGCATTCTATGGTGGCGACGACAACAAAAAGAAGAATAGAGGAAGGAAGAGCAACAACACCAACCAAACCGGTTTTACAACCAACAACAACACAAACAACAACAAAAGTGGATGGAATCAACAACAACAACAACAAAGCCATCAAAACCGAGGAGGGCATCCACCTTGCCCTCATTGCAAGAAGCTTGGACATCCACCATCCAAGTGTTTTTGGAGGCCGGATGCATCTTGTGAAAGATGTGGAGGAAAAGGCCACATTGCCAAAGTATGCAAGCAAAGGAGACAACAAGCCAATGTGGTTAATGAAGAAGCCGAGAACCTATTTGTGGCCACATGCTTTAAGGCTACAAGTAGTGGTCTCGGTTGGCTTGTGGATAGTGGTTGCTCACATCACATGAGTTTCCAAAAGGATGGTTTTGTGGAGCTTGACCGAAACTACAAAACCAAAGTGAAGATTGGTGATGGCCGGTTCATGGAAGTAGAAGGCAAAGGAGATGTTTGCTTGAACACTAAGGAAGGTACCAAAATTATAAAAGATGTGCTATATGTTCCTAGTTTGTGTGAAAACTTGCTTAGTGTAGTAAAATTGGTAGGAAGAGGCTTTGCTTTAAATTTTGCAAAAGATGGATGTGTTATATATGATGCTTGTGGTAATGAGCTGTTTAAGGTACCATTGAAGGACAAAAGCTATAGATTGGACCTAGTCAAGATTGAACAAGCCTTAAAAACCAAAGTTGAGTCCATTTCTCAACTTTGGCATAAAAGGCTTGGGCATTCTAGTTATGGTGCCATGAAAAACACCAATGCCATTGTGAAGGACATGCCAAAGATTGAGGAGATGAGAAGCCTATGTGATGTATGCCAACTAGGGAAATCCACACGTCTTCCATTTCCTAAAGCCGGTTCATGGAGAGCTAAGGAGAAGCTTGAGCTAGTCCATTCGGATGTGTGTGGACCGATGAGTTTATCATTAATTGGAGGTTGTAAGTACTTCCTAACCTTCATTGATGACTACTTAAGGAGGAGATGAGAACCTAGGACGACCTGCTCCTAAACCCGTATTATATTAGCCCAGATCTTTAATTAATTTCAAGTTCTAATGGAATGGACCTCAACCCCTAACCAACCTGTGGTTAGAAACCTTGGAATAATGTAGACACCACAATAGGGGATGGAAAACCTATTGATAAGTCAAGCTAAAACAACCAATTCTCTAATGGTGTTTTAGGTGTTCTCAAAGAACAAAAAGATAATTAATCTGACAAGTATTTTCTTAATCAAACCAAAGTTGTATTCTTATTGAAAAATAAGCCTTTAAATAGGATACAAAGCCACGAAATAAAACCCTAAAAATAAAGAAAAACCAGCCACCACACATAAAGAAACCTAGTTGGCTGAAACTATACTTCCTTTCCTAATCTAAGTTTGATTAATTAATTCCTTTATATTAAATTAGAAATTAATTAATTTAAAATGGAAAGAATAAAATAAAAACCTTCCTAAAGTTATTTTTCCAGAAAATAAATAAATAAAAGCCAAAAAGTAATGGTAGTTTTCTAAAACAAAAAGTAAAAACAAATTAGGAAACTAAAAATGCTAGCCTTTTTGATCAAGTTGACTTTGATCAATCTTTGACCTCTTTGAGCTTCAAATCAGCTTCTAGATTCTTTTTAGGATGCAAAATAAGCTGAATATGAAGTCCCACACGTTGCCCATGCTTGGAAAAATAAGAAAAGGCTAATACAGTAAAATACAGTAAAGCCAGCAAGCAATACAGCAAATTCGTCCAAATTGTTGATGCTGTCCGTACAAGCCCTTTTTTATTGCATTTGAGGCTGATTTAACTTGATTCCATGACCTCTTAGGCATATGTATTGAACCCATAAAGCATTAGAACCATTTCACGCTTCCCGGACTCCAAAAATGTACCAAAACCGTCAACCGGGTCAGTATCGGCTTCCACCACTTGGATGCTTAGAATAGGCTTTGTATCTTAAAGTATGGACAAGCTCTATTGAGATTGATTACCCCCTGTATAAATACTCCCAGGTTGTCCTTAAATCTCTTAATTTGAGCTCTTATGATTGGCCTAGTTTTCATCCATGTCGAGTCAGCACCCCAGCGGGTTATCGGTGGAGCAGGCTCGGGCGGAATCACATCAAAGATGCTGTTTGGGATTGGACAAAGGAGGAGCTTCTTGTCCATGAAGATAATGCTCAGTTGGAAGATGAAGAAGAAGAAACCAATGACAATGACAATGAAGAAAATGAAGATGATGAGGAGGATGCACTTGAGACCATTGGAGCCGAATTGGAGATTGGAGATGGTGTTAGAGGAGAAAGGCCATTGTCCGAAATATATGAAAGGTGCAATGTTGCCTTGAGTGATCCTACCAATGCTCAAGAAGCTACGTAAAAGAAAGAGTGGATGGAGGCCATGCAAACCGAAATGGATACAATAGAAAAGAATTAAACTTGGTCTATGGTTTCTAAACCTAAAAACAAGAAACCAATTGGTGTAAAGTGGATCTTTAGGACCAAGTTCAACCCGGATCGAACAATATGCAAGCACAAGGCAAGGCTTGTGGCAAAAGGCTATGATCAACGAGCGGATGTAGATTATGGAGAGACGTTTGCACCGGTTGCAAGAATGGAGATCATAAGGCTCATCCTATCCATCTCGGCCTCAATGTCATGGAAGGTGTACCACCTTAATGTAAAGTTGGCTTTCTTGAATGGTGCGCTTCAAGAGGAGGTTCATGTCAAGCAACCCGAGGGCTTCATTGTTCAAGGACATGAGGACAAATTCTACCATCTACACAAGGCACTTTACGGGTTAAAGCAAGCACCTAGGGCTTGGTATGGCAAGATTGATGGTTACTTGATCTACCAAGGCTTTAGGAGGAGTTCAAATGAGCCAACACTATACATAAGGAATGAAGAAGGCATGGTTGTTATCTCACTCTATGTGGATGATTTGTTGATCACGGGTGAAAATGAAAAGAATGTGGAAGCTTTGAAAAATGAACTTGAAAAGGAGTTTGACATGTCAAGCCTTAGTGAAATGAATTACTTTCTTGGAGTGGAAGTGATGCAATGCTCTAGGGGTATCTTCATATCTCAAGAGAAATACATCAAAGATCTTTTGAAAAGTTCAACCTTGATGAATGCAAGCCAATGTCAACACCAATGAGCCAAGGAGACAAATACAAGAAGGAGGATGGCACACCAAAGGTAAACTCGACCCTATATAGAAGCATGATAGGAAGTTTGCTCTATGTATGTTCATCAAGACCGGATATTATGCATGCCACATGTGTTTTGTCTAGATATATGCAAGCACCATCCCAAAATCATTTTGTAGGTGCCAAAAGAATTCTTAGATACTTAAAAGGAACACAAGACTTTGGAGTTTGGTATGATAGGCAAGATGTGATGAGATTAATGGCCTACTCGGATAGTGATTGGGCTGGATGCTTGGATGATATGAAGAGCACTTCGGGGTATCTTTTCTCACTTGGTAGTGGACCATTCTCATGGAATGCAAAGAAGCAAGCAACAACCGCTCAAAGCACCGCCGAAGCCGAGTACATTGCTTGCTCTTCATGTGCAAAATCAATGTATTTGGCTTACGAAATTATTGGAGGACCTTTTTTATCCTAAAGAGGGTTCAACCATCATTACATGTGACAACACTTCAGCCATATCAATAGCCAAGAACCCCGTTCAACATGGAAGGACAAAACACATACCGGTGAAGTATCACTCTTTGAGGGAGTTTGAAGAAAATGGAGAGGTAAGCTTGGAATAATCAAGATCGAAGATAACCTTGCAGATTTCTTCACTAAGCCACTTCCAAAAGCAAGATTTGAGACCTTGAGGAAGCTTCTCAATATTTCAAGCAAGAACACCAAGGAGGAGTGTTGAAATGTGGTGATCTTGCCACAATGTGCAAGGTAGCTCGGTTACACTTGAACTCTTTATTTTGCAACATCAAAGACTAAACATTATTTATGTTTATGCATTTTATTTTATCTTGTAATGATTAAGAACAATATTCTTTTTGTAATGCCCTAAGCTAAATTTGTTGAAATGTGGTGATCTTGCCACAATGTGCAAGGTAGTTCGGTTACACTTGCACTCTTTATTTTGCAACATCAAATACCAAACATTATTTATGTTTATGCATTTTATTTTATCTTGTAATGTTTAGGAACAATATCCTTTTTGTAATGCCCTAAGCTAAATTAACTAAAGCTTAGGGCCTTTTTGTCTAGTTGCTGAAATTGTATTTCCAGCAACATAAGTCCACTTCCTTGGATTCCTTTTGAAGAAGGTTTGGGATTTGGATCTGAATTTTAGATATAATAAACTGCAAATGTAGAGGAAGCAGCAAAAAAAAGAATGGCCCAATTCGGAGTTGGGAAGGCTGAGTTAAGCCCAAAACAATCTGACCCTTGTGCAGTTTTGTTACCCAGAAAACTGGGCAAAACTGCTTTGGGTTTGATTATTTTTGAATGGGTAAATAGACTTTTTTTTATCTGATTTTTGGCTAGAACACATTTTAATATTCAAAAAGGCTTCCCTCGAATTTTCAAGTCAAATGGAGCTGGTTTTCAAATTCGAATGCCTCAGACAAGCTGAACTACCCATTAAAGAAGGTTTCTTGCATGCCCAGCACATTGATTAGAGTTAGTTGAGGTAGTTTGGCTTGGTTGGTTACTTTTAATGCTTTTGTGTTTATTGCTCAATATGGTAGCATGTCTTATTGTCTTTTTGATGTATTTAAATGTATGAAAATTGTAATGAAAAACGTTGAGGTAATATTAAAAAAAAACATATTTCGAAAAACAACAATTTCAGCTCTCTCTCTCAACTGCTACATTTGTTTTCTTCTTCTTCCCAAAAGGTAACAACCTTCTAAAGAACCCCAAAACCTCCATTAAAACCAGAAAAAAAAACCTTAACAAACCCAAAAAACAAAATCAAGAACCAAGAACCAACAACAATCATTCTTGACTAACACCTTGAATGATTGTGCTCAAGGGTACAACAACATAAACCTACACCAAATTCCATCAAAATTAACTAAAGCTTAGGGCCTTTTTGTCTTGTTGCTGGAATTGTATTTCCAGCAACATAAGTCCACTTCCTTGGATGCCGTTTGATGAAGGTTTAGGATTTGGATCTGAATTTTGGATATAATAAACTAGAAACACAGAGGAAGCAGCAGAAAAAAGAATGGCCCAATTTGGAGTTGGGATGGCTGAGTTAAACCCTAAACAATCTGACCCTTGTGCAGTTTTGTTGCCCAGAAATCTAGACAAAACTGCCTCGGGTTTGATTATTTTTGAATGGGTAAATGGACTTTGTTTTATCTGATTTTTGGTTAGAACACGGATTAATATTCAAAAAGTCTTACCTCTAATTTTCAAGTCAAATGGAGTTGGTTTTCAAATTCAAATGCCTCAGACAAGCTGAACTGCCCATTAAAGAAGGTTTCTTGCATGCCCAGCACATTGATTAAAGTTAGTTGAGGTAGTTTGGCTTGGTTGGTTACTTTTAATGCTTTTTTATTTATTGCTCAATATGGCAGCATGTCTTATTGTCTTTTTGATGTATTTAAAGTATGAAAATTGTAATGAAAACGTCGAGCAAGTAATATTAAAAAAAAAAAACATATTTTGAAAACATCATGGTATCAGAGCGTAGTGACCTTGTGAGCTTTCAACCTAGACCATTTTATTTGTGAGAGGATCCCCCACCTAAAGCCTTCCAACCGAAACCAAAACCTCCCAAGAAATGCTAGTTGAAACTCACCAAAACACCACCACCCGAGAGCTTGTTCTTGTGTCCATTTTTCAAAACTTTGCAAAAACCATTTTTTCAAATGGCCTCACAATCCTTTACAACCCCAACACCACCGAAGTTTGAAGGCCAAAACTATTCCACTTGGAGTATAAAAATGAAAGCCTACCTTCAAGCCTTTGGTTTATGGGAAGTCATAGAAGAAGGTTATATAGTGGAAGAGTTGAAAGCTAATGCAACCCAAGCACAAAGAAATGCACATGAAGCCGAAGTTGCCAAGGGGTTCAAGGCCCTCAGTGCCTTGTACTCTTCCATGAGTGATTCCATTTTTACAAGGATAATGTCATGCACAAGTGCTAGAGAGTTTTGGATAAAGCTTCAAGAGGAGTTCCATGGAAATACTAGAACTCGGCAAATGCAAGTTTTAAACCTAAGAAGAGAGTTTGAGACTTTGAAGATGAAGGAGAATGAGCTTGTCAAGGATTTCACGGAAAGGATGCTCAAAAATATTTTGAAGGTTGTTAGCTTTTGGGAAGAAGAAGGAAACAAATGCAGTAGTTGAGAGAGAGATAGAGAGGAAGTAATATTCAGAAATTTTGAAAAACAAGAATTTTGGCTCTCTCTCTCTCTCTCTCAACTACTGCATTTGTTTCCTTCTTCTTCCCAAGAGCTAACAACTTCCTCATGAACCCTAAACCTCCATTAAAACCAGAAACAAGACCTTAACAAACCCAAAAAAAAAAAAAAAAAACAAAATCAAGAACCAAGAACCAACAACAATCATTCTTGACTAACACCTTAAATGATTGTGCTCTAGGGTACAACAACATAAACCTACACCAAATTCCGTCATTATATGGGTGTCGACGGATTCTCATCATTCCCCTCATCTTGAAAAGGATTTATCCTTAAAGCAAAATGATCGCCTACAGCAAATGGCAATAAACTAGTAACATTAAATGTAGAACTCACATTATACTTACCAAGTAAGTCAAGTTTGTAAGCATTTTTGTTGATCCACTCCAAGACATGAAAAGGTCAATCCTTTCGAGGCATAAGCTTTGACTTTCATTGTTTCGGGAACCCCTTCCTCCTCAGGTGCAACCAAATCCAGTCTCCTTGGTGAAATACTATCACAACAAATCCTAGAAATCCAAACTCATTTCGGCAGAAATCACACATTTTAATATTAGCAAACAATATGTATGTCTTTAGTACTTCTAAAACTAACCCACGATGACATGATCATCAATATTTTTACTATATACAAGAATATCATCAAAATAAACAACCACAAATTTTCTGATAAATGGATGCATGACATGATTCATTAAACTTAAAAAGTGCTAAGTGTAATGGTTAAACCAAAAGGCATTACTGACCATTCATACAATCCATATTTAGTCTTAAATGCGGTTTTCCACTCATCCCCCTCTTTCATCCTAATTTGATGATACCCACTCCTAAGATCAAATTTAGAAAATATGCATGCACCATATAATTCAACAAGCATATCATCTAATCTAGGAATAGGTTGCCTATACATAATGGTTATGTTATTTATGGCCTTACAATTTACACACATGCTCCGTGCTCCATCTTTCTTAGGTACTAATAAAACAGCGACAACACATGAACTCATGCTTTCATAAATATAATATTTTTCAAGCAATTCACTTACCTGGCTTTGTAGTTCTTTTGACTCCTCGAGATCATTTAAATATGCAAGCCTATTAGGACTTGCAGCTCCAGGAGTAAAATCAATTTGATGTTCAATCCCTCAAATAGGTGGTAAACCACTAGGAATCTCCTCTGGAAAGGCATCTTCAAATTCCTACAAAAGAGAAATAATAGAACTTGGCAATTCAAGCTCTTCAGGGTTAGCTTGATGATTTAAATAAGCATCTTTATAAATCATGACCAGCATAGTTTTCTTACTCAAAAATGCTTTATTACTATCACGTAAACTAAGATAAATTTTTTTTCTTTCTTCTCTTTCCTCTCTCTTTCTTTCCCATTCTCGTTCATCATTCTTTTTCCATCACTATTGGCTTTCTCTCCTTCTCTTTCTCTCTCTCTCTCTCTCTCTCTCTCTCTCTTGGGTTCATCTCTCTCTTTCCCCTCAACTTCAAGTTTTTAACACTTCCTTTGGATGTGTGGTTCGGCCTTGCCTTCTTTAACAATTGGTGAAGCCATGGGTGCCACACTTGCCCTTTCCTTTAGCCGTTAGGCCTCCTTCCTTTGTTACATTTGTAGTTAGTCTCTAAACATCTCTTTTTAAAGTCAACGGCTCAAGCTTAATCTTCCTTCCATTAAATTTAAAAAGAATAGCATTTTCTCGACCATAATGTATAGTATCCTTATCAAATTTTCATGGTCTACCTAATAAAATATGTCCAGCATGCATGGGTACAACATCACATACAACATCACATAAAACTACATCCACATATTTATCAATACTGAATTTTACCTCGACTTATTTGTTTACTTTCATCTCATCACTATCATTAAGCCATTGTAATTTATAAGGTTTGGGATGTTTAATGGTTGTTAATCCTAATTTCTCAACGACCACATTACTAATTACATTAGCACAACTTCTATTATCAATTATCATGCTACAAATATTACCTTAAATTTCACATCGAATATGGAAGATGTTCTCTTTTTGGACTTGGTCCTCATCTTTATATGTAGTTAGAAATCTCCTTGTTACCAAGCTCAATTCAGCCCTTGATGCCTTTAGGGTCTTAGGTCTCCATGTTCTTCCTCCTCAATTTCTTCCTCACTAACTTCGGCTTCTTATAGGTTCTTCACTTTCGGACTCTAACTCTCCATTTCTTTCAACACCATAATTCTTCTATTCGGGCATTGGTTGGAAATATATCCTCGTCCATGGCACTTTAAATAAGAAATATCTCTAGTTCTTGAGGATTTAGGATCATATTTACCTTTCAACTTGGGTGTTTGAATTGAATCTGGCCTTGTATCCCTCCTTGGCCGATTGAAGATTTCTTCTCCTTGCTTCAGTTTTGGCCGTGTGTCATATGTGGGATTGCTTCTCCAGACACTTGAATTAGACCTGTTGTTGTTGGAAAATCCTCCAAACTATGAGCTTGTACCCCTCCTCTTGAATTCGTTCTCAATTTTAATAGCCACATGAAGCATCTCTTCCGATTCCACAAATTATTGTAACTTCACTTGGTTGGCTATTTGTCGATTTAAACCTCCCAAAAACCATGCCATGGTTGCCTCACGATCCTCACTCATGGTTAACCTTATCATGACCATCTCCATCTCTTTGTACTAGTCCTCCACGGTCCTACTTCCTTGTGATAATGATTGAAGCCTTTGATGCAACAACCTATGGTAATGAGTTAGTACAAATTTCTTTTGCATGGCTCCTTTCATTTGTCGCCAAGTGGTAATAGGTTCATCACCAACTCTCCTTCGGGTAACTTGCTCATTAGTCCACCATTGGAGTACATAATATCTAAATTCCAAAGCAGCCAATTTAACCTTCTTTGCCTTGGAGTAGTTATGGCAATCGAATATCATCTCCATACGCTCCTCCCACTTTAGATATGCCATCAGATCACTTTTCCCTAAAAAAGGTAGGATGTTCACTTTAACATTTCCAGGGTCATCATCCTCATCTCTAGCTTGCCTCCCACGGTTTTGCCTTCCTTGAAATGCAAAAATATCATCAAACTCCTCCTCTAGATTGTCTCCAAAATTACCTTCCTCAAATCCTTCCCTAGGATGTCCACGGTCTCCTCGACCTCGTCCTTGGCCTCCATGTAAATCCACCTTGGGATTTAGCTCACCTTGCAAGTTCTCAAATTTGTCCATTCTTTGATCTAGGTGATCAAAGAGAGCATTCATCCTTGGAAGTTGTTCCAAGATCGCCATCATGTCGGTAAGTTCACCTCCACTTCTCGTTGCTCGAGATTCACACTTGAACCCTACAAATTCCTCTTCTAGATTCCTTAATGAGCCATCTCCTCTTCTCATACTTGAATCTATCATGTTGCAAAAATAATACAAAAATCCTCACCAAATTCACTCCCTCATGTGTTTCACTGAAACAAGGTCTCGACACTTGTGTATGCACACTAGTTTTGGCTTTTAACCCTCTTTTAAGCTCACTCTCTAGCTTTTTTTCACGCAAAGAATTATCTTAAATTTCTATTATAAAAAACTCAAAGCAACCATTAGATCACAAGTTTGCCATAATTAAACTTATTAATAAAACAGCAATAAAAAGTAAGCAAATATGGAGTGAATTGATAAAACCTAGTCTCCGCTTGACTAACCAAAACAAAGGTAAAATTAACAAGGAAATTTTTTGGATTTAACAGGAGATAAATCAGAATATTAAGGACCAGTAATTCAAGAATAAAATCTGGAAAAGAGATTCAACCAATGAACAAGAAACAATTCGAGCAAAATATGGAATTGTTGTTGGTAGTAGTTCTTATAATTCAAGTCTTTGTCTCACTTCCTTTAGCCACATTTAATACAAACAATTTTAGCATTCAAAATTCAACTATCAAGCAAAAATATAGAATTAACAAACAGAAATTCCAACACTCCTCAATTAAATTTTTTTCACTAAACAAACCCAATTTTTCAAACTCCCACAAATTGGCCTTTACAACAATTTTTTTTTTTTTTATCTCTTCGACTTTTCTTTTTTCTTATTTTTTTTAATATCACTCACAAAATATAAAGATCAACCCCAATAGCAAGAAACAACACCAAAATTGCAAGTCCAATGTCAAAATGTCACCAAACCCAATCCAAACTTCAAACAAGAACAAATTGCACAATTTTTTGGTTTTTTTATGCAATATGCTTTCAAATCTCTCTCTCTTTTTTTTTTTTTGAATATATGAATGCAAAAAAATAAGATTAAAACCCAAAGAAAAATCAAACAATAAACCAAATTACTAAGAACTAATATGGGAAACAACCAACAAACTAGGAAGTAGAAATTTGGCTAAACAAAGAAACAAATTCAACTATGTAGAAATTTATTTATTGTTTTTTTTTTTTTTGCAGAATGTGAAGAAGATAGAAGCAACCTTAACCTAATGCTAAAATTGAAGATTAACACAAAACAAAGTAAAACAAATAATATATATCAAACTTAACAAAATTTGGCTCTGATACCAAATAATACGAACGTAGGTTGACTTACTCCTAAACCCATATTATATTAGCCCGGATCATAATTAAGCTCAGGTTCTAATGATCACCTTAACCCCTAATTAACTTGTGATTATAAACCTTTGTATATGATGAAGACGCCACAATAGGTGATGAATGTTCTATTGATAAGTCAAACTAGAACACTTGATTTCTAATTAAGTGCTTTAGGTGTTCAAAGAGAACAAAAATAATTCTTTCTCACAAGTAAATTTTTGAATAATATCTAAGCTTCTATTCCATTGAAAAATAAGCCCTTAAATTGGCTAAAGTTATAAAACAAAAAACCCTAAATTAACTAAGGTAAATTCGGCCAACATGGATTAGGAAACAAAGGTGTTGCCGAATTTCCTAACATTTCCTAAATTAATTTGGATTAATTAATTCCTTAATTAATTTACAATCAAACTAATAAAATATCAACATTTGTAAAGTAATTTTTCCAGAAATTATATAAATAAAAATCAAAATAAAAGGCTAATTTTCTAACATAAGAGTCAAATTTCAGATTAGGAAACTAGTTGACTAGTTTGACAACTAAGTTGTATTTGTCCAATCACCAGCTAGTTTAGGATCCAAATCAGCTCCAATACACTATGTAGGATGCCAAATAGGATTAATATTGATTCCCATACATTTCCCTTGATTGGAATAAAGAAAACTTGCTTGATTCACAAGAAAGGTCGAAGCCAGTGCCAAAACATGCATTTTCGGCCAACATGAAGTCTTGTGCGCCAACATGGTTAATGAACAGCTTTACTTCTGCCTTGGCATGATTTCAGGTCCTCCCTTGGAGAGCTCAATCACATTCATAAGCCAACAAACTCATTCTTTGCTGCTCGGAACCCGTAGATGCACTAAAATAGCTTTCTGGGTCCATTTTCACCTTCATAACTTGGATGCATAAAACAGATTTTAGATCTTCGGGTATTGTCATGTCCTCTTGAGAATTAATAACACCTTGTATGAAGCTAACCCAGTTATCCTTAAATCTCTTAGCTTATGCCCATGTGATTGACCCCGTCTTCAATTGTACAATATCAGTACCTCAGCAGGTAGTCGATTGTATGGGTATAGGCAAATTTTCATCATAACGTCTGTGCCTAAATATAGCCAAGCAATGGACTTAAAGAAACCAAAGAACTCCATGCTTACCATATTGCCTTCACTAGTTGCACTTTTCTCCTTGGTAAAAACCAAAAAAAACAACTATGTTCTCCCTCAAGAACTAAGTAACCCAATGAAAAGATGCTCTTGATAATGAACTTTCCTGACGTTGCTTATGAAATACTCACCACTAGAACTTTAGCACCCAGAACAAACTTAGAGCTTGATTTCTTCGTGTTCTTCTTACTCATCTTGGGAATTATCCTTTTATCCAAAATTCCATGAATGAACTTCACTTTGTAGTTCTTCGTCTTCTTTTGGCAAACCTCTAAAATAGGCTACTCCAAAGCCTTGTTAAGGATCTCATTAAGGCTCAAGCTATGAAATGTTAGTTTCTTCAAAGTTTCAAGAACTTCAATCTTTTGACATGATAGCACATCCTTCAGAAATTTCATCTTCAGAAATTTCAATCTTTTGACATGCTAGCAAATTGCTTATCCATCTTCCTTTTTTACAACCTTTGAGAATATGGCAATGTTGGGGTAATGCGAGGAAAGTTATCCTCATCCTCATGCTCATCAATAAACTACAGTAGAGATTAAATATTCAAATTTTCAAAATTATTCACCAAGCTTCTGAAAATCATGTTCATAATAGAAAATCAGCAATTTAACTCCATTAATGCTTCATAAAATATATCTCCACATATTTCATCTTAAAAAAATCCAAAACAGCCTAAAAAAAGCATCTTATAATATTCTCACCTAAAAATAGTGAAAAATGAAATCAATAAATATTTATTCTAATTAAGCATAAATTGCTAAGAAAATAACAAGCAATAAGCATAAATAAAGGCTATAAATTGGTAATATCTGACAATCATCACACCCCACAACTTAATATTTGCAAGTCCCCTAGTAATAAACAAAACTAAAGAATAAAAATAACCAATTTTCAGAACTTATAAACCATTCAAAAGTTTTTTAAGCAATATGATATGATTGGTTCAAAAATTGAATATATAATCAGTTCAAAAATAATATTCAAGTAATTATACAATCCAACATCTTAGTTTTCATTCAACATAATCATTACTTCCAAAGTGTGAGTGTGAAATAAATTATAGTAGCCAATACCATTCAATTGAATAAATCTACACTAATTAGATACTAAAAATTAAATTATAAACTTCATATGGTTGGCATAATCAAAATATCTCCACTAATGAAGAAACAATGCATCACCTTGAATGAATAGGCTTTTATTTAGTTTGTAATGTAAAGGTCAAAGTGATACGAACCTAGGACGATCTGCTACTAAACCCATATTATATTAGCCCGGATCAAATTATGTTCAAATTCTAATGGTCACCTTAACCCCTAACCAACCTGTGATTAGAAATCTTGGTATATAATGACGATGCCACAATAGGTGATGGAAGGTCTAATAATAAGTTAAACTAAAACACTCATTCATTAATGGTGTTTTAGGTGTTCAAAAGAACAAAGAGAATTCAATCTCACAAATAAATTTCTGTATAAAATCAAGCTTGATTTCTCATTAAAAATAAGCCTTTAAATAGGCTTTGAATGAACAAAATAAAACCCTAAAAGGATTAGGAAATTTTGGCCAACATAGAATCCAATTAGGAAATTGCCTAATTTCACACCCTTTCCTAATCTAATTTGGATTAATTAATTCTCTTATTTTAAATTAGGAATTAATTAATTTACAATAAAAATAATAAAATAATAACTTTCCTAAACTTATTTGTCCAGAAAATAAATAAAAAAAACCAAAAGTAAAGGTAATTTCCTAAAATAAAAAGTAGAAATCAAATTAGGAAACTAGAATACTAGTTTTTTGACTAAGTTGATTTTGACCAATCTTTGACCAATTTGAGCTTCAAATCAGCTTCTATATGCTTTGTAAGATGCTAAATAAGATTATTATGGAATCCCACACATTGCCTTTGCTTGGAGGGAAGAGAAAAAGCCAACCCAGCAAAATACAGTAAAGCTAGTAAATAATACAACAAAACCCGGCCATTTTCTCTTTTATGCCCACACATCTTAAATGACCAGCAAAGCTTCGGTCCTGACCATATCCCATGACTTCTTAGTGATATCAAGTGAATTCAAGAAGATTTGAACATTTTTCCGCTGTCCGAAATCCATAAATGCACTAAAACTACTATCCGGGTCCGTATCGGCTTTCACTAATTGTATGTTCAAAACAGGCCTTGTATCTTCGGGTATGGATAAGCCCTTTTGAGAATGAATTACCCCCTGGATAAAGGCAGCAAGGTTATCCTTAAACCTCTTAGCTTGAGCCATAATAATTGGCCTGGTCTTCATCCGTATCGAGTCAACACCCCAGTAGGTTGTCAGTTATGCGAGTTCGGGCAAATTCGCATCACTTAGCCTCCGAATAGTTATGACAATCGAATATCATCTCCATTTGCTCTTCCAACTCTAAGTAAGCCTTCAGATCACTCTTTCCCATGAATGGTGGTATGTTGACCTTAATGTTTCCAAGGTCATCATCTTTTTCTCTAACTTGTCTCTCATGGGTTGGTCTTCCTTGGAGTGCAAAAAATATCATCAATTTCCTCTTCAAGATTATTCCCAAAATTACCTCCTTCAAATTCTTCCCTAGGCCATTCATGACCTCCTCTATCTCAACCTCAGCCTCCATGTGCATCAAACATTGTATTTGACCCACCTTGAGAATTTTCCACTCTATCCACTCTTTGATCTAGGTGATCGAAATGAGCATTCATTCTTTGGAGTTGTTCCAAGATCGCCATCATGTTGGTAGGTTCACCTCCACCTCTTGTTGCTTGAGAGTCACCCTTGAACCCTATGGATTCCTCTTCATTAATTCTAAATGATCCATCTCCCCTCCTCATTCTTGAATCTTCTATATTAGTATAAATAGCACAAAAATCCTTACTAAAATCACTCCCTCATGTGTTTCACTCAAATTAGGTCTCGACACTCATGTTTGCACACTAGTTTCGGCTTTTAACCCTCTTTTAAGCTCACACTATCTTGCATTTTTCCACTCAAAAAATTATCTCAAAGCTTTAATTAAACACACAGAAAATAGCAAGTAGATCACAAGTATGTCTTAATTAAACTTATCAACAAAACAGCAACTAAAAACAAACAAATACAGAGTGAATTGACAAAACCTATACTTGGCCTAACTAACCAAAAATAAAGTAAATCAACAAGCTATTTTTCGATTTATCAAGAAACAAACCAGAATAATATTAACCCAAAATTTCAAGGATAAATTCTAGAAAAGAGTTTCAAACAATGAACAAGAAGCAATTCGAACAAAACTTGGAATAGTTGTTGGTTGTTGTTCTTGTAATTTAAGTTTTTGTTTTAAATTCTTTGCCAATTTTATTCTAAAAATTTTTAGCACTCAAAGTTCAAATATCCAGCAGTAAATATTGATTTCCAACTCCAAATATCACAAGTTTAATTCTTCCAACTCAAACAAATTCAAATTCCAAACTTTCAACCAAAATTGGCCTTTTACAATTTTTTTTTTTTATTCAGCTTTTGGCTTTTTTTTTTTTTTTTTTGGTTCTATTTTCTTTATATCACAAACAAAATGATGCAAACACAATTTCCAGTGGCACCAAACAGTACACAAACCGCAATTTCAAACCAAACACAAGCTCAAACCCATGGCCACACAAATTGCAAATTTTGTGAGTTCGCAATATGTTGCCGCAAATCCTTCTTTTTTCTTTTTCTGAATATATGAATGCAACTAATTAAGATTAAAATAGCAAAGAAAATTAAAAATAAACCAAATTAACAAGAACAATGATGGAAAACAACCAACAAACTAGGATGCAAAAATACGATAAAACAAGGAAGCTTAATTTGATGAGGAATATTAAATTTTTTTTTTAATTGCAGAACGTGTATGATATAGAAGCAATCTTAACCTAATGCTAAAATTGTAGATTCACACAAACAAAATAAACCAAATAAGATAGATCATACCTGAACAAAATTCTTCTCCAATACCAAATGATACAAACCTAGGTCGACTTGCGCCTAAACCCATATTAAATTAACTCGGACAGAAATATTAAGTTCAAGTTCTTATGGTCACCTCAACCCTTAATCAACCTATGAGTAAAAATCTTGGTACATTGAAGACACCACAATAGGTGATGGATATCCTATCGATAAGTCAAGCTAAAACACTTGATTTCTATTAAGTGTTTTAGGTGTTCAAAGAGAACAAAAAGAATTCTTTTCTCACAAATGATTTTCTAAATAATATCTAGGCTGATTTCTCATTGAAAATAAGCCTTTAAATAGGCTTTGAAAGAATAAAAATAAACCCTAAAAGCATAGCCAAAACCGGCCATAGAGAATAGGAAACCAAGCTTGACCATTTGTCACCTTCCTTTCCTAAACTAAATTGTATTAATTAATTCCTTTATTTTGAATTAGGAAGTAATTAATTTAGAATCAAAATAATAAAATTCTAACTTTTCTAAGTCGATTTTCCTAGAAAATAAACAAATAAATACCAAAATAAAAGATAGTTTCCTAAAACAAAAAGTCAAATTCAAATTAGGAAATTAGTTGACTAGTTTGACAACTAAGCTATCTTTGACCAATTTCCAGCTTGTAAAGGCTCCAATCAGCTCCAATATGCCATGTAGGATGCCAAACAGGATTAACAATGATTCTCATACGTTGCCCTTGATTGGAACAAAGAGAAAATGCTTAATCACCAAAATACAGCAAACGAGTGGCAAATACAATAAATTTTGCCAAAAATCTCTTCCATGCTCAAATGGTCTCTTTGGTTGCTTTTGCTTCTGCCTTGACTTGATTCCATGACCTTTTAGTGATATCAATTAAGTTGAAGAAGTGTTGAACCCATTCCTTGCTGCCTGGAGTCCATAAATGCTCTAAAACAGCTACTCGGGTCCATATCGGCCTCCACCACTTGGATGCTTAAAACAGGCTTTGAATATTCAAGTATTGATAAGCCCTTTTGAGAATTGATAACTCGTTGTATAAAGCCAGCCAGGTTTTCCTTAAACCTATTGGCTTGATCTCTAGAGATTGGCCCAATCTTCAGCTGTATAGGATCAGCCCCCTAGCGGATTGTCGGTTGTACGAGTACGGATGGATTCTCACCAAAAAAGGCTAAAAGAAAGAAAAGGACGGGAAAATAAATAATAAGAGAGAAAACTTAAATCAAACATCAATAAAAATATTCCTAGAAAAAACATTGTGCTGTATCTTCAAACTTATTTTCCTCCTTCTTTCATTTTGATATTTAAACTCCTCATAGCACTTCTTATCTTCACAAACATAACTTCTAAATTCAATACAATACAATATTATCCTTCAAAACAAAGAAAGACAAATCAAAAGCTATTATTTTGTTCTCTTATTCTTTTTTTTTTTTTTTGAGGTAGGTAATCTTTTAATGAATAATTGAATCATCATCATCATTGAGTTTTCTTTTTTCTTTTTCATTTTTCTTCATTTTTTGTCAGAAATGTCTTTTACACTTTTTTCTTTCTAGGTTTTTATATTTTTCTATTTTATTTTCATTCAGATCTTTCTTCATTTTTTTTATTGCTTTTCTTTTTAATTTCAATTCTAACAATGTTGAATTTTGATGATCATACCACTTAGTACCTCAAACTTTTAATTTCAAATACATATACAATTATATTTTTAAATATATCAAGGATTACATATCAAAGTTATAACCATGCATAAACCATAAAACCCAACTTTATTTCTCATCTTCTTCCTCTTTGTACATATTAAAAAGCATATATTCATGTCAATTCAAAAGAATCTCTCTTTATAATATGTAAAGGATTCTGTAAAATAATAAATATTTAGGCCTATATAATAAAGGTATGTAAATAAGGTTAAATGAATCAAAGACTCTAAATATGCATCTTATATATATGCACCCTAATCAAGGCACAAAATATGGTATTTAGGATATAACAATGATATAGCTAGCGAAAGGCTCATACTCATAATAAAATTGACTTAAATCACTTTCTCAATGATGCAATACTCTAGAATTTTAACTCCAGCATCGATTATACAAGTTTTAGAGCTTAACTCAATTATATAATTCTAACTTCATGGAACTCTTCTTTAAAATAAAATCTAAATTATGCTTGATTGATTATGTGCTAAAAAAGAAATGGGAAGTAATGATGTATCGAATATATCTAAGGCATAAAGCATACATAAATACAATTCAACTACTTAAGATTCAATTTTATATCAGTCATAAACTTATCATTGGCTAATCATATTTCTTAGTGAATAAATAAAAAAAAACACAAAAATTCTGAAAACTTTTCACCATATTGCCACCATAAAGAAGCTTATTGGCTGAAAACAAAACAAACTAAAACGAATAAACATTTTGGATTTTTAATCAAAGTAAAAACATATTTTTGGATTTTTAATCATAGCAAAAAAAACTACACTTAACATGCAAAACAAAACTAAAAATCTAACATATTAAAAATTAACATATTCATTGATGCTTTAAAAACTGATTTCAAAATATTCAAATGCAACCCCCTACTTGAGATGAACATTGTTCTCAATGTTTAAAACACATAAATTCAAGGAAAAATTAAAGATAAGAGTTAAAATACTCCCCCACATTGGAAACTAGCTTGAAATTACAACAAAATCAGTCACGAAGCTTGAAAAACCATCATCGACTTCCAAAATGTAATAGGTGTAGCATCTAGGTATATGGCAACGGCTAGTGACGGACCTTGGAAATTAAGTCAGATGGCACCATTAATTGTTTTAATTAACTAAAATTGTATATATTAACACGTAAAATTCAAAAATAAAGAATTTGTCAAATACAAGGAAAGAGAAAAGGAGTAATTAACCATAAGTTTGGACAAAAAAAAAATAATAATAATAATAAAAGCACAACTTTATATTTGTCCACTACGAGATTTCATGTTTTCAAATTGATCCATGATAACTTCATTTTTTATGCCATCGAAAATTTCTTTCTCAATGTATGCAACCAAACAATTGTTCATAGATTAATCTCCCATCCGATTGCGTACCTTATTCTACATGATATTCACAATAGAAAATACCCTATCTACGAAAGCAGTTGCTACTGGTAAATGTAATACCAATGTTAGTAGTAAATAAACTAATGTTAGTGTCTCAAGTACATGTAATATATATGAAAACATTTGTAACAAATTTATAAAGTGCCATAGTGTGAGGTCTAACGTGTATCACCGAGTCATTTAAGACTAATTTCTTAGTTTAGGTGATGTCCAGTTAAAAGCTCACTATTACTTATGGCTTCAAAAACTATACCAGCATGTTTCTTATGAAGAATATCTAGATGTTGTGGTGATGCTTCAACAACATTTACTATATTAGTGACTAAGGTAAATAGACCAATGATTTCTACATGGTTCTTTGCCACGACTATAAGTGCTAATTGAAGTTTATGAGCTAATCAATGAATGTAGTATGCAGTTTCATTCTCATTCCTTATAATTGTTTTTTGGCCATTTAACTCACTTTTCATATTACTTGTTCCGTCATATATTTTCTCCGCAGCCTAGATATACTCAAGTCATGTATAGAAAATAAATTATCAATAGCTTCCTTAAGTGAGGGAGTTGTAGTGTTTGTAACATGCTCAATACCTACAAAATGCTCAAGAACACAACGTTTACGAACATAACGTTATACAATGGTCATTGCTTTTTTGAAGATGTGTTACAAGATTAATAAACAAGAGTGGAAAATAGTCGATCACCAATATCTCTAGTAATTGAATTCACAATTGCCATTAAAATAGCATTAATGATATCTTTTTCAATTTTAGGTGATGTCAAATTCAATTTTTTTGGAGCGCTTTTCAGTGAAGAAGATTTTATGTCCTCGTTATGATGTCACAACCATTATAAAAGTTCAAGAAAATTACCTTGATTATATGAGTCTTCATATTCATCATCTCTATAAAATGCCAACACTTGGTGTAAAATAAATTTAAAACAATCAGTTAATGCACCTAGACGAGTAAGATATTCCATTCGTGTTTGATCTAATTGTTTGGAGAAAAATGTTTGAATGTGTTGATTTTTATTTAGGAGAGCTTCATACCTTATCACAACATGGTTATGGGCACTATTGGGACCTCTTACATGAGTTTGCAACTTTTTTTTCTTCTTCCAATTTGAAAAGCCTTCACCAAACAATGAGACACCACCTAAATATTTTCCAATTTTGGGTTTGAAAAGATAACAACATAAACAATATGAGATATCTTTCGCAATACTATACTCCAACCAATTAGGATATTCACTAAACCAAGAAGACTAAACCTTCTTAATCTTGTTCCAAATGATTTTTGTGGTTGACACGATATTGATTTTCTTTTGAAAAATCTTTCCATAAACAAAAATTTTCACTTAAAATAAACAATAATTTCATACATGATAAAAAAATTAATTATAAATTAAAACAAATAATAAGTGAAATTTAAAAGTGTAAAAATATTTGAAATTCATGATAAAAATCCTTTGGGAAAATAAATCTTTTTTGTTTTATTATTAATTAGTTAACTCAAATTAAATTGAACATAATAAAAAACCGACAAAAAAAAGAAAAGTTAAAGGCAAAGATTTTACCTGTATTGGAGCCAAAAGCTGAATAGAGATGTAGAGATTGAAAAATTTTCTTAAATATAATTCTTTCAAAGAAAAGTAAAACCTTATAATTTTTTATATGATAGAAGTATTTGTTTAGGTTTAATGTGTGGAGGACAAATTTGTGTTAGAAGAGGAAACATTAAAGTTATTGGAAAGCCCTATGAAAAAGAAACTAAAATCAAGAAAAAAAAAACTATAATTAAAATGATAGACGTAGAAAGGAATGTGGGACTATGTGGTGAAGGAAAGAGCACAAAAAATAGTTTTACATTTATCCAAAAAGAAAAAAAAAAAAAAAAAAGAAGGAAAAGTCTTACACATCATTAAATATTGAGAGAAATGGGGGTATTTTCATCATTTGGTAGTCTTCCATGTCTCTAAATCTATGAAGGTCTAAGGGGCATTTTCCTTATTATATGGGGTACACCTGTAAATTCACTAAAATAGAAGCTGAAATTTCTTTTGAAAAAAATTAGGTGGCATGTGCTCCCCTGAGCCCGCCTTTGGACTGTGCTTGGCAACGAGTATGATAAATTTTTTATGGTCCTGATACTCATTTGTATATTCTATCCAATGCACAAAAACCTTTAAAAATCGAAAGTAGCTTTCCTCATTTTTCTTACGATGCAGGTAAACTAATTTTACGCTTTCAAAACATAAGTAAGCATATAAAACTCAACTAAAAGCAAATAAAAATATTTAACTAGACTAAAGTAGCAAGATTCTAATTCATTTGCGATACCAACAAACTGAAATTAAAAACAATTTAAAGCTTAGAAATACTCCTTTGAAATTTGAAACTAATGAAATTACTTGAAAAACACAAAAATTGTCCAAATTTGAGCTGCAAATTTTAATCAGGTTGGGTGCTGCCATCAAAGTTGTAGCTTCACCTGAATTTTTTCCACTACTTCTACACATATTGAAATAACTCTCCATAAATTTTCAAGTAAACAAAGCTCATTAACTATTTTTCCCATCTGTTTCAATTTCAGAGCTACATCTAGAAAATTTCCAACACACATGGCACCCAAACTTCATAGAAACCTTTTAAAACTAACAAACAAATAAAAACAACTTAAAAACAAATAAAAGCAATGCATAAAATGAAAAGTTACCTTGGGTTACCTCCCAATAAGCACTTGATCAAAGTCATTTAGCACTTCTATAATCAATCACTTAATAAGAGATTGTCTTAACTTGCCAACTAAGGACTTTTTCTTTAAATTAGTTAAAGTACCTTGTGGTGGATCATGCATAGGAATAACCTTAGTTTCATCATTACAACTCAATTCTAATTTATCTTCATACATTTCAAGATTAGCCTTATTAGTAACCAAGAAAATGTCTTCCTAAAAGCACACACTCTCTCCTATTATGTTTCTCATTCAAAATCAAAAAGTCAATTAAATAATACAAACTCCAACATTAATTTTCAAATCCTTAATAACTCCATAAGGTGAAACGCATTTACCATCAAAATATTTCAACTTAAAATCCATGGCCTCAATTCTTATTATGTCTCTAAATGGAAGGCAATGAAAGCTAGCGAAAGTCACTATTTTATAAGAAGCACAGGTATCAATAATAACATCCTCAAACACATATTCATCTTTCATAAAATAAATTTTTAAAGCTCTTAAATCACCAAAATTTTATAGGAAAGTTAGCATCTATTTCTTTATTTCTTAGGTAGCTGTTTTTGTACAAATTTGGACTCCGAGCAGCAAGGAATGGTTCCAACACTTCATGAACTCAATGAATATCATTAAGAGGACATGTAATCTAGCCAAGGAAGAATTAAAAGCATCTAAAAAGGACTTATATGGACAGCATCTCAATTTGGCCAAACATGTGCTGTTTAGCTGCTAGCTTTGACGTTTCTTCTTGTTTGACTTATCCTAGTCAAGGGCCAATGTGTGGGAATCATTATTAATTATATTTGACATCCTAAATGGCATATGGAAGCTGATTTGGAGCCCAAACAAGCTGGAGATTGGTCAAAGATACCTTAGTAATAAAACTAGTCAACTAGTTTCCTAATTTGATTTTGACTTTTTGTTTTAGGAAAGTAATCTTTTATTTGGTTTCTATTTATTTATTTGCTGAAAAAATCAACTTAGGAAATTTATTATTTTATTATTTTCATTGGAAGTTAATTAATTCCTAATTCAAAATAAATGAATTAATTAATCTAAATTAGATTAGGAAATGAGGTGAATTTCGGCCAAGCTAGGTTTCCCATTCTTTGGTGGCTGGTTTTACCTAGATAACTAGGGTCTTATTTTTTAACTTTAAAGCCTATTTAAAAGCTTGTTTTATCAATAACAATCAGTACATTATTCATACAAAAAATTATTTATGAGATTGAATTCTGTTTGTTCTTTTGAACACCTAAAACACCATTAGTAAATGAGTGTTTTAGTTTGACTTATCAATAGGCCTTCCATTACCTATTGTGGTGTTTTCATTATATATCAAGATTTCTGATCACAAGTTAGTTAGGGTTCAAGGTGACCAGTAGAACTTGAACATAATTAGATCTGGGCTAATATAATACGGGTTTAGATGCAGGTGGTCTTAGGTTCGTATCATTTGGTATCATAGTCAAATTTTGTTCAGGTTTGATCTATCTTTATTCGCTTTTTTGTTTTCTTATGTTAATTTGCAATTTTAGCATTAGGTTAAGGTTGCTTCTATTATCATACACGTTCAGCATCTTTAAGGAAAAAAAAAAACTAATTCCTATTCGAATTAGGATTTCCTAGTTTTATCGTATTTTTGTTTCCTAGTTTGTTGGTTGTTTTTCATCTTTGTTCTTTTTAATTTTTGTTTTTGTTGTTTTTATTTACTGTTTTAGTCTTAAATATTTGCATTCATATATTCAAAAAAAAAAAAAAAAAAAAACTGCACAATTTGTATTTTGTTTGGGAGGTCACAGGTTTGGTGATTATTTGGTGTTGGAATTGAAAATTTTGGTGTTGATTCTTTCTACTGCAATTTTTTTATGCTTTGTGAGTGAAAAAAAAAAAAAAGAAGAAGAAGTCGAATAAAAAAATAATAATTCGGCTTGTTGGAAGTTGATTTGTTACTGGATATTTGAATTTTGGGTGTTCAAATTATTTGGATTAAAATTAGTTAAAGGATTTGATACAAAACTTAAATTATATGAACAACAACCAACACTATTCTATATTTTTGTTCAATTTGATTCTTGTTCGTGTTTGAAATTCTTTTTCCTAAATTTTATTCTTGAATCCTTAATCTCTTACCATCTATTCCAGTTCATGCTAATTCCAAAATTTTCCTTATTATTTGCTTTATTTGTCTAGAAAGCCGAAAACTAGGATTTGTTAAATTCATCGGTATTGCTTGCTTTTTGCTACTGTTTTGTTGATAAGTTTAATTAAAACATACTTGTGATCTAATTGTTTTTTTGTGGGTATTTTAATTAGAACTTTGAGATAATTAATTGAGTGGAAAAAGGCAACAGAGTGTGAACTTTAAAGAAGGTAAAAGCCGAAACTAGTGTGCAAATATGAGTGTCAAGACCTTGTTTGAGTGAAACACGAGATGGAGTAAATTTGGTGAGGTCTTATTTTATTTTTTGTTTTATTCATACTAACATGGCAGATTCAAGGGTGAGAAGAGGATATCCACCTTTAAAAATTAATGAAGAAGAGTCCGTAGGATTCCATGGTGGCTCCCGAGCTTTGGGGAGTGGTGAGCAAATGGACATGAGGGCTATATTGGAGCAATTGCAGCGGATGAATGCCTGATTTGATATCATAGATCAAAGGATGGAGAGGATAGAAACATCATAAGGAGGGCCAACTATAAGATTAGATGCTCATGAAGGTTGAGGTCGAGGTCGAGGAGGCCGAGGGTGACCAAGAGAGCAATTCGGGGAAAGTAACTTTGGAGATGACTTGGATGAGGGGTTTGATGAAATTTTTGAACCTTAAGAAAGGCCAATCCGTGGGAGACTAACAAGGAATGAAGATGATAATCTAAGGAATATCAAGGTAAACATTCCACCATTCAGGGGAAAAAGTGATCCGGAGGCATATTTGGAATGGGAGGAGAGAATGGAGATGATTTTTTATTGCCACAACTATTCAGAGGCTAAGAAGGTGAAATTGGCAGAAATGGAGTTTGGTCATTATGCACTCCAACGGTGGACCAATGAACAAAACACCCGAAGGAGAGTTGATGATGACTTAATCACTACATGGTGACAAATGAAAGGAGCTATGAGGAAGCGGTTCGTACCATCACACTATCATAGGTTGCTGCATCAAAGACTTCAATCTTTATCTCAAAGAACTAGGTATGTGGAGGATTATTACAAGGAGATGGAGATGTTTATGATGAGGTTAAGTATGAATGAAGATAGAGAAGCAACCATGGCAAGGTTTCTTGGTTGTTTGAATTGTGAAATAGCCAATCAACTAGAATTGCAACAATATGTGGAATTAGAGGAGATGTTGCATGTGGCTATTAAATTAGAGCATCAGTTCAAGAATAGAAGTACGCTCACAGTTTGGAGGTGTTTCCAACAGCAGAAGATCAAATCCACGCAGTTGGAGAAACAATCCTACCTTTGAAAAAAAGCCAAAGCTGAAAGTTGGTGAAGAAAGTTCAAATTGGCCAAAAAGGAAGTCAAAAGCTGAATCTGTCCAAGTACATAAAAGTGAGGTAAAATCTGATCCTAAACCTTCAAGATCAATAGAATCTGCTCTAACCCACACAACCAACAACCCGCTGGGGTGCCGACCCAATAGAGATGAAGATTGGGCTGATCACTAGAGCTCAAACCAAGAGGTTTAAGGACAACCTGGGAGCATTTATATAGGGAGTATTTAATTCTCAAAAGAGCTTGTCCATACCCGAAGATACAAAGCCTATTCTAAACATCCGAGTCATGGAAGCTGATACGGACCCGGGTAGCTGTTTTTGTACAAATTTGAACTCCAGGCTGCAAGGAATGGTTCCAACACTTCATGAACTCAATAAATATCATTAATAGGACATGGAATCCAGTCAAGGTAGAATAAAAAGTGTCTAAAAAGGAATTGTACAGACAACATCTCAATTTGGCCAAAAATGTGATGTTTAACCGCTAGCTTTGACTTTTTTTCTTGTTTGACTTATCCCAGTCAAAGGGCAACATGTGGGAATCATTATTAATTATATTTGGCATCCTAAATAGCATATGGAAGCTGATTTGGAGCCCAAACAAGCTAGAGATTGGTCAAAGTTATCTTAGTAGTCAAACTAGTCAACTAGTTTCCTAATTTGATTTTGACTTTTTGTTTTAGGAAAGTAGTCTTTTATTTTGTTTCTATTTATTTATTTTCTGGAAAAATCAACTTAGGAAGGTTATTATTTTATTATTTTCATTGTAAATTAATTAATTCCTAATTCAAAATAAAAGAATTAATTAATCCAAATTAGATTAGGAAATGAGGTGAATTTCGGCCAAGCTAGGTTTCCTATTCTTTGGTGGCTGGTTTTACTTAGATAATTAGGGTCTTATTTTTTTAACTTTTTATCCTATTTAAAGGCTTGTTTTATCAATAATAATCATTACATTATTCATACAGAAAAGTATTTGTGAGATTGAATTCTCTTTGTTCTTTTGAACACCTAAAACACCATTAGTAAATGAGTGTTTTAGTTTGACTTATAAATAGGCCTTCCATCACCTATTGTGATATCTTCATTATATACCAAGGTTTCTAATCACAAGTTGGTTAGGGGTTAAGGTGACCATTATAACTTGAATATAATTAGATCCGCGCTAATATAATACGGGTTTAGGCGCAGATCGTCTTAGGTTCATATAAATTTGCTATATTTATTTTTATGTTGTTCTGCAATTTATCATTAGGTTAACGTTGCTTCTGGTTTATTCCTACATAGCCAAATTTATTCCTTTTGTTAGCCAAATTTTTGTTTTCTAGTTTTTTGGTTGTTTGCATAACTGTTCTTAGTAATTTGGTCTGTTGTTGATTTTTCTTTGCTATTTTAATCTTAATTAGTTGCATTCATATATTAAAAAACAAAAAATAGGAGCTTTGAGAACAACTTGCATAAACCTACAATTTTTCTAATTTCTTTTTGTTTGAAAACTTTGGATTGGGTTTGTTGAATTTTTTGGCATTGAAGTTTGCATTTTTGTGGTGAATTGTGCTACTGGAGATTGTATGATATTAATGTGTTAGTGATTAAAAAAAAAAAAGGGGAAGAAAAGCCGAAAATAAAAATTTTAAAAAAAAATTGTAAAAGGCCGGTTTGTGGAAAGCTGAAAAATTGAAATTGTTTTGGTGTGGAATTTCAATAGTGATTATTTGGAGTTGCTTATATTCATTCTATATTGCTACTGGAGAATTCAATTTTGAGTGCCAAAATTGTTTAGATTAAAATTGGTTAAAGGATTTGAGACAAAGACGTAAATTACAAGAACTACGACCAACAACTATTCCATATTTTGTTCGAATTGTTTCTTGTTCGTTGTTTGAATCTCTTTTATAAATTTTATCCTTGAATTATAGGTTTCTTAATATTCTAGTCTACTCCTTATTAATTCCAAAAATTGCATTGTTATTTTATCCTGTTTTTGGTTAGTAAAGCCGACACTAGGTTTTATCAATTCACTCGATATTTGCTTGCATTTTGTTACTATTTTATTGATAAGTTCAATTCTGCCATACTTGTGATCTAATTGCTATTTTGAGCATGTTCTAATAGAACTTTGAAATAATTCTTTGAGTGGGAAAAGATAAGAGAGTGTGAGCTTAAAGGAGTTAAAAGCTGAAACTAGTGTGCAAACATGAGTGTTGAGACCTTGTTTGAGTGAAACACATGAAGGAGTGATTTTAGTAAGGATTTTTACATTATTTTTACTAACATGATAGATTCAAGAATGAGAAGACGAGATGGTTCATTTAGAAACATTGAAGAACAATCCATAGGATTCAAAGGGGATTGTAGAGCTATGGGTGGTGAAGGTGAATCTATCGACATGATGGCGGTCTTGGAACAATTACAATAGATGAATGCTCGCTTTGATCAACTTGATCAAAAGATGGATAGGTTTGAAACATCACAAGGTGGGCCGAATCCAAGACAAGAATTTCATGGAGGCTATGGAATTTGAAGGAGGTAGTTTTGGATATAACCTCGAGGAGAAGTTTGAAAATATCTTTACACTCCAAGGAAGGCAAACCCATGGGAGGCAAGCCCGAGAGGAAAATCATGATCTTGGAAACTTTAAAGTCAATATACCACTATTCATGGGAAAGAGAGATCCATAAGCATATCTAGAATGGGAAGAACGCATGGAGATGATTTTTTATTTCCATAATTATTTTGAGGCAATGAAGGTAAAGTTGGCCGCTTTGGAATTTCATCATTATGCATTCCAAGGGTGGAATAATGAGCAAGGTACCCGAAGGAGAGCTAGGAATGAACTAATTACCACTTGGCGACAAATGAAATGAACAATGAGAAAGACATTTGTCCCAACCCATTATCGTAAGGATGTTGCATCAAAGACTTCAATCTTTATCGCAAGGAAGTAGGACCGTGGGGGACTACTAAAAGGGGATGGAGATGCTCATGATGAGGTTGAGCATAAATGAGGACCATGAGGCAACCATGGCAAGGTTTTTGGGAGGTTTAAACTGAAAGATAGCCAACCAAGTGGAATTGGAGGAGATGTTGCATATGGCCATCAAAATTGAGAACCAATTCAAGAGGAGGGGTACAAGCACATGGTTTGGAGGGGTTACCAACAGTGGAAGGACTAATTCAAATGCTTGGAGAAGCAATTCCGCTTTTGAATCAAGGACAAAATTGAAACTAGAGGGAGAAAGTTCAAATAGGCCAAGAAGAGACACTAGACCCGATTCCATTCAATTACTAAAGTTTTTAAGGTAAATCTGATCCTATACGTTCAAGAACTAGAGATATTGTTTGCTTTAAGTGCCAAGGACAAGTGCATGTTGCCAACCAATGTCCAAAGCGAAGAATTATGATCCTGAAAGGAATTGAGGAGTTAGTGATACGAACCTAGGTCAACTTGCTCCTAAACCAATATTATATTGGCTCGGATCATAATTATATTCAGATTCTAATGGAAACCTTAACCCCTAATCAACTTGTGATTAGAAACCATAGTATATGATTAAGATGCCACAACAGTTGGTGGATGTCCTATTGATAAGTCAAACTGAAACACTTGATTTCTAATAAGTGTTTTAGGTGTTCAAAGAAAATAAAGAGAATTATTTCTTACAAATATTTTTCTGTATGAATAATGTACTGAATTTTTATTGAAAAATAAGCCTTAAATAGGTTTAAAAATAGAAAATAAAACCTTAGACAAGTAGGTCAAAAACCAGCCACCATAGTGGTTTCCTTAATGTGGCCGAATTCCACCTCCTAACCTATTATAATTTAGATTAATTAATTCTTTTATGATGTGATTCCGCCCATGCCCGTTCAACCGACTACGCGCTGGGGTACGGGTCCTATACAAATGAAGATGGGGCCAATCACTAGGGTACAAGTTAAGAGATTTAAGAAAACCTTGGCTGGCTTTATTCATGAAGTGATTGAATCTCAAGAGGGTATGACAATACCTGAAGATATAAGACCCATTTTAAGTCTCTAAGTGGTGGAGACCGATACAAACCCGGGTAGCTATTTTTGTGCAAATTTGGACTCCGAGTAGCAAGGAATGGTTCTAACACTTTATGAACTCCATGAATATCATTAAGAGGACATGGAATCCAGCCAAGGTAGAAACAAAAGCATCTAAAAAGGACTTGTACGGACAGCCTCTCAATTAGGCCGAAAATGTGCTATTTTGCCGCTGACTTTGACTTTTCTTCTTTTTTGACTTATTCCAATCAAGGGGCAACTTGTGGGAATCATTATTAATCATATTTGGCATCCTAAATGGCATATGAAAGCTGATTTGGAGCCCAAACAAGCTGAAGATTAGTCAAAGATACCTTAGTAGTCAAACGAGTCAACTAGTTTCTTAATTTAATTTTGACTTTTTGTTTTAGGAAATTAGTATTTTACTTTGATTTTTTTATTTATTTATTTGATGGAAAAATAATTTTAGGAAATTTATTATTTTAGTATTTCAATTGTAAATTAATTAATTCCTAATTCAAAATAAAGGAATTAATTAATCCAAATTAGTTTAGGAAACTAAGAAAAATTAGGCACTTTCCTTTTCTCTACTTTCTTTTTCTCAACACTTCGTGTCCGGCTTTGAAATAATTTTTTAGAGCTTTTGCTTTGTAATCTTAGCCTATTTAAAGGCTTATTTTCAATGAGAAATCAAGCTTGAATTTTATACAGAAAATTATTTGTGAGATTAAATTCTCTTTGTTCTTTTGAACACCTAAAACACCATTAGTGAATAAGTGTTTTAGTTTGAATTATCAATAGGTCTTCCATCACCTATTGTTGCGTCTTCATTATATACGGAGGTTTCTAATCACAAGTTGGTTAGGGGTCAAGGTGACCATTAGAACTTGAACATAATTAGATTCGAGCTAATATAATATGGGTTTAGGCGCAGGTTGTCCTAGGTTCGTATCACTTTATTTTGAATTAGGAATTAATTAATTTACAATCAAAATAATAAAATTCTAACTTTCCTAAAGTAATTTGTCCAGCAAATAAATAAATAAAAACCAAAATAAAAGACAGTTTCCTAAAACAAAAAGTTAAACTCAAATTAAAAAACTAGTTGACTAGTCGACAACTAAGCTGTCTTTATCCAATCTCCAACTAGTATAGGCTCCAAATCAGGTCCCATATGCCATGTATGATGCCAAATAAGATTAATAATGATTCTCATATGTTGTCCCTTGATTGGAATGAGTCAAACTTACTTGAACAGCAAAAAAAGTCAAAGTCGACACCTACATTGATGATTTTCAACCCATATGAAGCTTCATACACACATGCCTCATTTGAATGGCTTAGCTTCGGTCTTGAAATGATTTCATGGCCTCTTGGTGATATCAATTGTGATATGAACCTAAGTTGACTCGTGCCTAACCCGTATTATATTAGCCCAGATTTCAATTAAGTTAAAGTTCTTATGGAAAAACTTTAACCCCTTACCAACCTATGATTAGAAACCGTGGTATAACAAAAATGCTACAATAGGTTATGGAAGCCAAATTGATAAGTCAAAACTAAAACAATTACTCTCTAATGGTGCTTTAGGTGTTCAAAGAGAAGAGAATTCTATTTAATAATTAATTTTCTAAATAATATTGAAGTGTGTTATCCTTGAAAAATAAGCCTTTAAATAGGCTAAGAGCGCAAAACAAAAACCCTAAAACAGACATGTAAAATTCGGCCATAAGGCAAGAAGTATGGTGTGGCCAAAATTGATGCTTTCCTAAACTACTTAATTAATTCCCTTATATTGAATTAGGAATTAATTAATTTACGATAGAAATAATAAAATAATAACTTTCTTAAGTTGATTTTTTCCAGCAAAAAAATAAATAGAAACCAAATAAAAGATTAATTTCCTAAAACAAAAAGTCAAAAACAAATTAGGAAACTAGTTGGCTACTTTGACCACTAAGCTAACTTTAACCAAATTCCAGCTTGTAAAGGCTCCAAATCAGCTCCCATATGGCATGTAGGATGCCAAATAGGATTATTTATGAGTCCCATATGTTGCCCTTGCTTGGAATAAAGAGAAAATGTCAAATCAACAAAACACAGTAAAGCCAGTAACAAACACAGCAAAACAAGTTTTTAGTTCCAAATTTTTCATTTTTTAGAGTTTTTAATTTTCAAAATTGCTAAAAAAAAAAATTTAAGAAAATAAAGAAAAATATTTTAGATTTTTGTTTTGTTAGTGTTTTTTTTTCTATATTTTTTAAAATACAAAAAGAGTTTGTGCTTTTCTTTAGTTTTTGAAAGTTTCAAAAAGTACTTTTCAGATTTTAAGTAGTTGTTTTTAGGCTCGTTTTTGGTTTTTGTAAGTTTATGACTGGCCGATATGAGTTTTGAAGAATATTGCTAGTTAAGGTGATAGTGGATTGGTTGTATGTTGACTTGATCACTTTAAATAGATTCTTTTGTTATTGTTTCCAATCATACTTTAAGCACATAATCAAGTCTAATATAATTCAGATTGTTTTCTATGGAAGATTTGCATTACTGAGAGGTACATCATTTTGTGTAGATTTAGAACTTACATGATTGTTGTGAAAATACTTCCAAATGCATAAATCAAGAAATATAATGGTTTTGAATAAACTGATTTCTCAAACCCAAATAACTACATTAATTAAATCAAGTTAAACATTAATATTAAATTAAACACCCAAATTTCAAATAAAAGTAAACAGTAATTAAGCTAATTTATCAAAACTAAATAATGAAATTAAAAGAAAACAAAATAAATTTAGGTCAAATGCTAATGACTTTACAATTAATTGTTAGGATTAATGCATAACATGTAAGGACTTCAAAAGATAAGTTCATCACGCTTTATCAAAATATAACTGAAGGTTGTCTTCACACACTTGAGATAATTATTACACACGGTAATTAGTTGTTTTCTCATACTAATTAAACCTAATTAACATCTAAAGATTGTTCAATATTGTTAAGCACAAGATTAAGGTTTTTACATGGTATGAGAATTCAATTTGTTTCCACTCAATTGAAATAAATATGTAATTCATCAAGGGACTATAATTGAATCATGCTTTCTCACTATTTTAAATCACTCAAATCAATTATCAACGGTTAAGAATAAAATATTAAACATATTGATGAATCATAAACTTTATCAAAAAACATAACTAATGTTAAAACCCTCCCAGAATTACTTTACCAGAACCCAAGGATAGCCTCGACTAGAGGAAACCCCATAGGAATTTCTATAGAAAATCCAACAATATCTTCCGTTGTAAGTTGAACTTTCCTAAATATTCCCTATATAAAAAAAATTCCCTCTAATAGTATATATCCACCTAATTCCTCTTTGCTTACTACAAGTTTTCCACAAATTTGCAAGACTTTAATAATAGTAGCCTAAAAATACAAATTATGAGTTATAAATATCTTTATATGCTTCAAGACCCCTTTCGGAGTTTCCTACCAAAACCCCAAGACAACCCTAACTCTTTTCTCCAAGTTTTAACTCAGCATAGGGAACACTCACCTATGAATTCATAACCGCACACCTCCTTCTTACTATAATTTCACAAATTTTATAGACTCTATATACATACCTGTATATAAATATGAACAAAAATATAGTAATAATAATACAAACTGTAACAAATCCATAATATATCTAGTAATGAGGAGTACAACCACAACAATATTTGTAATAATATTAACAATGATAATAAACGAAGACAACCTGGGTCTGAGACCCTAAACCATATAACCTACATCTTAAAATCTACAAATATAAAGACACGAGTTTATGCCATTAAGAAACAATGAATTATAAGATATCCTTAAGTAAAATAATTAAAATGAACATGTAGAAATAATACTTTAAATTGAATAATTGAGGTTACAACCACAATTTCAATAATATCACCACTATCTAGAACCAACATAGATACATATCTTTTATATAGAACGTAACTATGAATATGAATACAATCCTTATAAGGTTCTAAATAACATGCCCCTAGGCTAATTCACTTGTTCGAAAACTGAAATACCTTCCCGATGGCTAATCTGGAGTTCTATTACAAGTACTGTATGAACTTCCTCACTACTCAACTAGGTTATGCACATATTGATATACCGTATGATATACCACTACACAATCCTCAAATATCAACCACTAGTAAATATACTACTACTACCTATGCGGTCTTGCCTACGATGGCTATCTAATCCACTGATATCGTAACAATAAAAATATGATAATAGACCACTCATAGGCATAGTCTATTGATAGAACCGAGTCACTGCCACAGTACTGCATGGTACACCTAATTACAAAATATATCGTAAAGACACCTGATGCACTATACGATTTACCAATGTTATCAAGTGATATTTGATATCCTATACACTACTTGACAAAAAGGGGAAGGAGAAAAGAAACTTGAATGTGGCCACTTTAGCATCCCAAAGGCGCTGGTGCTAGATAACCTGACATCGTATGGCTAAGCATAGAGTGGTTAATGTTGTTACTGCAAAATACATGCCTGCCCTTGCTCATCTTAGCTCTCATATAATCACTAAATATAACCTATCATCCTGTAGCTATGAAGGGATGGCTATTGTTGTCACTACAAATTACTTACCTAAGCCCATTCGCCACAACACATGAAGGATAACTATATATATGTGTATATATTTTGCATGTTGAAATCAATCACATGTATATCAAAAACACTAGTACTATATGGTACATTTATAGACCAATTAATCATGTATAGGCATACAAATACCGCAGCATTAATTTTCCATAATTATATTTTAAAATCGTAAATAAATAAATAAACAAACAAACAGATAAATAAATATATAAATAATAAACAAATAAAAATACTAAGAATTTAGCATAGAAAATAATTTTATACATTCCGTGAAATCAAACATAACTCGATCCATTTAAATATTACCCAAAAATCAATAACCAATAATGAAATATTTTAAAAATCCAAATATAATTTTAAGAAGATATACCATGTCAAAATCATCTTAATATTAAATATTTTATAACTCTCAAATTTTTTAAATCAACATAAATAAATAAATAAATAAACAAATAATCTACAAAATCATATATATGCATTTATTTATATACCCACATACACATATTTATAATCAAAATTAAGGCATTGAAGCATTTAAAAAGAAACCTCATATGAATAATACCTTTTATAGTTCTACACTCAACCCAAATAAATAATTTAGCATTTAATGTGCCCGATTTACTTTAGAAAGATAATGAAACCACTTTCAATCGAATCTCGTAACATAATCATTTTTATACATAATGAATATCTTTATAAGAATATATTAAAATACATTTACACATTCTATTATTATGAACATTAATTTACATCATCGTATTTTAATAAACCAGGCAAAGCAAACCATAACATATTAAAATGCTCCCCTGACAATATAAATCCCTTAAATTTATAAATATGCAAACAAGCAAATACTTAGATAAGCTTAATTAAATGTAAACCAATAATTTAAATTTCATAAAATTGTGGATCAACATCTAAAACAAATAAATCAATGAATGAAATCATTTTAATTAAACATAAACATTTAAACATTTTGGAATTTTATAAAGTATCAAATTAATTATAATTTGTTAAATAACACATTAAATCCAAATTAATAATAGATAAATATACATACATGTATATACATATTACCCTAAAATATAATTTAGAGAATATATCACTCACAGTATTTATATTTGCTCTTCCTTACTCTACTGCAAGATCCACCACAAGTTTCGTCAGGTGCCTAACAAATACCATGAATATTATTTAGATATCAAATACGTTATCCAAAGGTATTAGAATGTGCTAAAATTTACTTCTACTACTGCAGGTTCCCAAAATTGAACTCCAACTATACAGTGACATCGAATGGCCAATTATCCAAAAATTTGGGATTTTCATATTTATGCTCAATTTTATGAATTGAGTACTTCGTTAACATCTATTAACCTATATGCAATCAAAATTCTTAGGAAACACTTTCAACAAGAACCAATTTTCACAATAATTTCTAAAATTAGCTCAAAATGTTACAATATTAAGTACCCAACCATAATTGGCAAACTATAACCAAATGAAAGCTTATAAGATAAGGATTAAGGATACTTTGCTCAAATTAGCTTATCTTGTCGATGCTGGCCAAAAAATGGATGAGAAAATCTGGCCAAAATTTAATTCGATATAACTCTTGTACAACGTGGAATTAGGAAGAATGGAGGCTATATTTGAACTCAAAAGGTTGAAATTAGGGGGAGAGACCAGCCTTGTAGTTGTAGACCGTCGAAAATCTGGCGAACTGGACAACATCGATCATTGGCATCCAAACATTGATTCGAGCATGTTCACCAGCATCCATTACTTCAATTATGCTTCATCTCATGTACCACATCTCTCTTCCATCACTTCAAAGATTTCAAGACACTTGAAAAAGAATGCAACGCCTTGGTCACAAGAAGCAACAAAAGCAATGAAGAAGATCAAAAAAATCTGCCAACCTATCTCCTCTAAAGACTCTTGGAGAAGGGCAGATCATTCTACAAAAAGATGCTTCACACAAATTTTAGGCAGCAGTCTTGATTGAAGAAAATGGTACCAAAGAAGTATATGGGTACAAATCGAGATCATTTTCAAAAGCTCAATAGCATTATCCTTCATCAAAGAAGGAAGTCCTTATAGTAATAAATGGAATCAACAAATTTTAGTTCTTCTTATCTCAATCCCATTTTATTATTGAAACTGACTACATGTATTTTGAAGGACTTCTCAAAAGAAAAAGAATGAGAGCTTCCTAATCTACAATTAATCAAGTGGGCCAAATGGTTGTCAAAATATAAGTTTTTTGTAAGATACATAGAAGCAAAAAAAACAATTGTAGATTACTTATCCAAACCATTAGAAATGCAAGAAATACCCATAATGATGATAGCTGGAAGTAGCAATAACAACCTAAATCCTGATGCTGAGAAAAGAATATTACCTTCTTGGTGCTCTAACCTTGAAATCCAAACTCTAAATCCAAATATTTGGCAACATCTCCTTGAAGATATAAATTGAAAGAATTTGTCACAACTAAAGCCAAAACACATCAACAAAAAGAGTTATACAAGATTGAAATCCTATTGGGAAAATGTGTAAGATTGAAAACTCTAATCATTTCACCAATAGGATTCCAACAGAAACAAATTCTATGTTTTAGATCCTCCCAATAGCCAAAAGAAAAAACATAATGGTGTTCAAATTTCAATACGCCTATAGGAGACCAATCCAAATAAGTTTATTAGGATACTTTACACATTGGCTAGTTTCAAATTATTATCCTTTGGCAATTTATTTTGATCCAATAATTTTACAAGGATATTGGTTTCAAGGAGACATGATGCATCTACAAAAGTTATTAAGGATGGTATTCTTGGATTTTGAAAGCTTGACAATGGATCAATGGGTTAGTCGTTGACAAAACTATGGTATCTTATCAAGTTAAATGAAATATGGAATAATATATTCCTCCTTTGATCATTCCAATATTTCATGATCATCCTCCTAAAAGAAATTTTGGGTGGATCGATATAGAAGATTTTGAAGACTGCATGACAATTCAAGAGATTCTTGGACAAATCTATGAATGTCCTCCTCTTGAAAAAAAAATGCACAACTTCTCCATCTTCTCCAGACAACCTAATAGCTTGACAATACATTAAAAAGCAGGACAATATTTTTAGAGTAATAGAACAAAATCCATTTGATCTCTATGATGAATTCTATCTTGATACTTAGTAGCTAGATGCGTGGTGGAATTGACAAGACATAAAGTAAAGAATCTTTATATTTAGTGTCCTCAATAATTGTACTGTATGTTTTTAGGATAGGAATCTTTTTTTATGTTGAAAGGGTGTAAAATAAGAAATCTTATCACATGTATCCTTTGTTATTGTACTGTAAACATATGTAAAAGGAGTGATCCTTATGACGTACATGTAGCATGGTAACTAGTATCACTCTTGCCTCTACAAGGGGAGTTTCGAAACACAAGCTGAATCCAAGAGAGATGAGAGAGGGACAGAGACAAGAAAGGAAGCCATTGTGGAGGAGGAGGAGAGAGAGAGAGAGAGAGAGAGGAAAAGGGAAAGAAAAAGAAATTTACATTTGCCCTTGTCAAATTATGACACTTGTCAGCTGTCAATTTGCAACATATGGTCGTTGCCATAGACATTTTCAAACATTCATTTGCACACTATTGATATTAAAAAGAATAAAAGAAAAAAAAACCATCTGATAAAGTCAGTCCCAAAAAAATAATTGCAATTTTAAAGATTTATAACTTTTCAATCGTTGTTCCAAATTAAGCGTGTCACTAGTCTACAAACTGATATCGACGAGCACTATATATGGTACTTGAGTAAAAGCCATAATTCATAAAAAAAAAAAAAAAGGTCAATCTCAACCTCACTCGATCAGTCCATACCTTACATTGTTATGATCATAACTGATGCGAATCCACCGGAACCCGCTCACCCGACAACCCATTGAGGTGCCGACCCGATACGGATGAAGACCAGGCCAATCACTAATGCTCAAGCTAAGAAGTTTAAGGACAATATTGCTGTCTTTATCAAGGGAGTAATTCATATTCAAAAGGGCTTGTCCATACCTGAAGATCCAAGACCTATCTTGAGCATACAAGGGGTGGAAGCTGGTATAGACCCGCACGATTTTGGTGCAATTATGGAGGGTGGGAAGCATGAAATGGTTCCAATGTTTCATGGATTCAATACATATGTCTAATAGGACATGGAATCAAGTCAAAGTAGCTTCAACGTCATCCAACAAGGGGTTGTACAGACAGTTAGTAAATTTGGCCTGTTTTTGCTGTATTTTGTGTCGGCTTTACTGGATTATACTGAGTTGGCTTTTTCTCTTTTTTCCAAGCAGGGGAAACATGTGGAACATCATGGTCAGCTTATTTGGCATCCTAAAAAGCATATTGAAGCTGATTTGGAGCTCAAATTGGTCAAAAATTGGTCAAAGTTAACTTAGTCAAAAAGCTAGTATTTTAGTTTCCTAATTTGATTCTACTTTTTGTTTTAGGAAATTACCATTACTTTTTGGTTTTTATTTCTTTATTTGCTGGAAAAATAATTTTATAAACGTTATTATTTTATTATTTTCATTGTAAATTAATTAATTCCTAATTCAAAATAAAGGAATTAATTAATCCAAATTAGATTAGGAAAGGAGTGAGAATTTCAGCAACCATAGGAAACCACTTTGTATGGCCGGTTTTCCCTTTTGTTTTTAGGGTTTATTTTGCGAATTTGTAGCCTATTTAAAGGCTTATTTTTCAATAACAATTAAACTTGAATTTTATACAGAAAATTATTTGTGAGATTGAATTCTCTTTGTTCTCTTTGAACACCTAAAACACCATTAGTGACTGAGTGTTTTAGTTTGACTTATCAATAGGCCTTCCATCATCTATTGTGACATCTTCGTTATATACTAAGGTTTCTAATCACAAGTTGGTTAGGGGTCAAGGTGACCATTAGAACTTGAGCATAATTAGATTCGGACTAATATAAATACGGGTTTAGGTGCAGGTCTACCTAGGTTCGTATCATTTGGTATCAGAGCCGAATTTTGTTCAGGTTTGATCTATCTTTATTTTCTTTATTTTTTTTTGTGTTATTCTGAAATTTTAGCATTAGGTTAAGGTTGCTTCTATCATCATACACGTTGTGCATCTTAAAAAAAAATTAAAAGAAATAAAAAAAATTCATTCCTAGTCAAATTAGGTTTTCCTTGTCCTACTTTATTTTTGTTTCCTAGTTTGTTGGTTGTCTTTTATCATTGTTCTTGTTGATTTGGTTTTTTTTAATTTTTATTTTCTGTTTTAGTCTTCAATATTTGCATTGATATATTAAAAAAAAAAAATACGAACAGTTATTAAAAAAAAAAAAAAACTGCACTTTTGTTTTTGTTGGAGGCCACGGGTTTGATGGATTTTTGGTGTGGAATTGCAATTTTGGTGTTGATATTTGCTACTGCAGTTTTTTTATGTTCTGTGAGTGAAAAAAAAAAAAGAAGAAGAAGAAGAAGAAGAAAAAGCCAAATTAAATAAAAAAAATTTGGTTTGTTGAATTTGGTGTTTGCTGGAAATTTCTTTGAACTGCTGTATTTTTTACTATTTGTTACATATTTGGAGTTGCTGGATAATTATTTTTGCTGCTGAATATTTGGAATTTTGGGTGCTTAAATTATTGGATTAAAATTAGTTAAAGGATTTGATACAAAACCTTGAATTACAAGAACAACAACCAACACTATTCTATATTTTTGTTCGATTTGATTCTTGTTTGAGTTTGAAATTCTTTTTCTTAAATTTTATTCTTGAATCCTTAATCTCTTGCCATCTGGTCCAGTTCTTAAAAATTTCAAAATTTTCTCATTGGTTTGCCTTATTTTGCCTAGAAAAGCCGAAAACTAGGATTTGTTAATTCCTTCGGTATTGCTTACTTTTTGCTACTGTTTTGTTGATAAGTTTAATTAAAACATACTTGTGATCTAATTGCTATTTTTGGGTGTTTTAATTAGAACTTTGAGATAATTCATTGAGTAGAAAAAGGCAAGAGTGTGTGAGCTTCAAAGAGGGTAAAAGCTTAAATTAGTGTGAAAACATGAGTGTCGAGACCTCGATTGAGTGAAACACGTGAGGGAGTGACTTTTGGTGAGAATTTATTTTATTTTGCATTATTGTTACTAACATGGCAGATTCAAGGATGGGGAGAGGAGATCCACCTTTAAGAATTAATGAAGAAGAGTCCATAGGATTCCATGGCAGTTCCCGAGCTTCGGGGAGTGGTGAGCAAACGGATATGAGGGCTGTCTTGGAGCAACTACAGCTTATGAATACTCAATTTGACCATTTAAATCAAAGGATGGACAGGTTAGAAACATCCCAAGGAGGGCTAAATATAAGGTTAGATGCTCATAGAGGTCGAGGTCAAGGTCGAGGAGGCCAAGGGCAACCAAGAGAGGAATTCGGGGGAAGTAACTATGGAAGAGACTTGGATGAGGGGTTTGATGAAATTTTTGAACCTTAAGAAAGGCTAATCCGTGGGAGACCAGTAAGGAATGAAGATGATGATCTAGGAAGTATCAAGGTAAACATTCCACCTTTCATGGGAAAAAGTGATCCGGAAGCATATTTGGAATGGGAGGAGAGAATGGAGATGATTTTTTATTGTCATAATTATTTGGAGGCCAAGAAGCTGAAGTTGGCAGCAATGGAATTTGGTCATTATGCCCTCCAATGGTGGACCAATGAGCAAAACACCCGAAGGAGAGTGGATGATGACTTGATCATTACATGGTGACAAATGAAAGGAGCCATGAGGAAGCGGTTCGTACCATCACATTATCATAGGTTGCTGCGTCAAAGGCTTCAATCCCTATCTCAAGGAAGTAGGATCCTAGAGGATTATTACAAGGAGATGGAGATGCTCATGATGAGGTTAAGCATGAATGAGGATAGAGAAGCAACCATGGCAAGGTTCCTTGGTGGTTGAAATCGTGAGATAGCCAACCAACTAGAATTGCAACAATATGTGGAATTGGAGGAGATGTTGCATGTGGCTAGTTGGAGGGGTGTAGGCTCACGGTTTAGAGGGGTTTCAAGCAGCCAGTGGATAAATTCAACTAGTTGGAGAAGCAATTCCATGTTCGAGCTAAGGATAAAACCAAATCAAGTTGAAAGGAGTGCTATTCGGCCAAGGAAAGATAATCAAGCCAACCTTGTTCAAGCACACAAATCTGAAGGTAAATCTTATCCTAAAAATTCAAGGACTAGAGATATTGTTTGCTTTAAGTGCCATGGTCGAGGACATATTGCCACCAATGCCTAAACTGAAGAATCATGGTGTTGAAGGACAATGGTGAGTTGGAGTCTGATAGTGATGAAGCTGAAATTGAGACCGTGCATGAAGAGGAAGGAATTGAGGATGAAGCCGAAACCCTAAAGGTTTCCAATTCTAAATTGAGCTTGGTTTCTAGGAAAGTGTTGGCTGCATACAAAGATGAGGATGAAATTCAAAGAGAGAACATCTTCCACACCTGATGTGAGATTCAATATAAGATTTGTAGCATGATTATTGATAGTGGAAGTTGTACTAATGTAATTAGCAACATTGTGGTTGATAAATTAGGCTTAAGAACTATTAAACATCCAGAACCATATAGATTACAATGGCTAAATGATAGTGGTGAGATGAAAATAAATAAACAAGCCAAAGTAAATTCAGCATTGATACATATGTGGATGTTGTATTGTGTGATGTTGTTCCTATGCATGTAGGTCATATTTTGTTGGGTAGGCCTTGGCAATTTGATAGAGATGCTATTCATTTGTTTTTAGATTTAAAGGTAGAAAGGTCAAGCTAAAGGCATTAACTCCTAAAAAGGTGTACAAAGATCAAATTCAAATACAACAAAGGAGGATGGCCGAACAACTCAAGGAAAGGACTAGTATGGCCCTTACAGCAACAATACTCATCCAAGGAGTCCAAGCCATGCAACACCAACTAGGTAAGTGTTCTAAAACCAACTTGAGTGGAAAAACCAAGAGAAGGCCGAAATTGGAGTGGAAAAAAAAAAGAGAAACCCGAGAGCTATAGCAAGAAACCCATGGGTGAGGAAAAATGTGTTGTGGTCGAGAGAGAGAGAGAGAGAGAGAGAGAGGGAAGAAAGGAAATAAAGAAAGAATAAAAATATTTATTTGAGTTTTGGAGATCTAAATAAAGCTATATTGAGTAAGAAACCATTTCTGTTCATGAATTTTAAAGATACTTATTTATATATGTTTTTTATGCATAGAACTTTATCTGCATTGTTGAAAATTTTACTTAGTGGAAATTTGAAAATTTGGGAAATATTATTTACTAATATTAAAAAGTTTGATGAACTTATATTTTTAGTATTTGTTGTGATAGTGTTTGATCCAGGAGATTGGTTTTGGTTTCAACCAAGGAAGGAGAGGATTCCCGAACAAAGAAAGTCCAAGATTATGCCGCAAGGAGATGGATATTTTCAAATTTTGGAAAGGATCAATGAAAATGCCTACAAGCTTTATCTACCTGGTGAGTATAATATGAGTGCTACATTTAATGTTGCTGATTTGTCTCCTTTTACTGCAGGTGAGGACTCTGATTTAAGGGAAAATCCTTTTCAAGAGGAGGGGAATGATGCGAATCCGCCGGAACCCTCTCAACCGACAACCCACTGGGGTGCCGACCCGATACGGATGAAGACCAGGTTGATCACTAGTACTCAAGCTAAGAAGTTTAATGAAAATCTTGGTGTCTTTATCCAAAGAGTAATTCATATTCAAAAGGGCTTGTCCATACCCAAATATCCAAGACCTATCTTGAGCATACAAGTGGTGGAAACAGGTACAGACCCGGGTAGCAATTTTGGTGAAATTATGGAGGCCGGGAAGCATGAAATGGTTCCAATGTTTCATGGATTCAATACATATATCTAATAGCACATGGAATCAAGTCAAAGCAGCTTCAAAGTCGTCCAAAAAGGGGTTGTACGGACAGTTAGTAAATTTGATCTGTTTTTGCTATATTTTGTGCCAGCTTTACTGGATTATGCTAAGTTGGCTTTTTCTCTTTCTTCCAAGCAAGGGAAACATGTGGGACTTCATGGTCAGATTATTTGGCATCCTACAAAGAATATTGAAGCTGATTTGGAGCTCAAATTAGTCAAAAATTGATCAAAGTCAACTTAATCAAAAAGCTAGTATTTTAGTTTCCTAATTTGATTCTACTTTTTGTTTTAGGAAATTACCATTACTTTTTGGGTTTTATTTATTTATTTGCTGGAGAAATAAGTTTAGGAAATTTATTATTTTATTATTTTCATTGTAAATTAATTAATTCCTAATTCAAAACAAAGGAATTAATCAATCCAAATTAGATTAAGAAAGGAGTGAGAATTTCGGTAACCATAGGAAACCACTTTGTATGGCCGATTTTTCCTTTTGTTTTTAGGGTTTATTTTCTGACTTTGTAGCCTATTTAAAGGCTTATTTTTCAATAACAATTAAGCTTGAATTTTATACAGAAAATTATTTGTAAGATTGAATTCTCTTTGTTCTCTTTGAACACCTAAAACACCATTAGCGAATGAGTGTTTTAGTTTGACTTATCAATAGGCCTTCCATCACCTATTGTGGCGTCTTCATTATATACCAAGGTTTCTAATCACAAATTGGTTAAGGGTCAAGGTGACCATAAGAACTTGAACATAATTAGATCCGGGCTAATATAATACGGGTTTAGGCGCAGGTCGACCTAGGTTCATATCAATAACTTTCTAATCTTAATTCCTATTTAAGCATGCTACTGGTCTATGAACTCGGGATGACGCGTACTTTGCAATGGTTCCTAAATGAAATTTAATCTATATCAAAAATTCAACTATGGAAACTCCTCGGTCAATCCCCGTCCACTCCTGTCAAACTTGGTTAAAAATTTAAATTCGAAGCATTTTCTCAAGTCGAGGTGTTACAAATAAAATTCCAATCATAATGTTAAACCCTCATTATTAAGGCTGCATTGTAGCCCTAGTTATAAGGTTTAGTTCATAACTATAAAGTGTAAAATGAAGAAATTTGATAGGATATAATTAACAAACAACAAATGAAAAGAGTTAAGCAAACTATTGTGAAGAATTCAGTCATGGATCTCCACTAAACCCATGGCAATGCTTGTTTCAACTCCTCCTTTACTTGCTACAATTTATGCCTCCAAAAGCTTGAAAAAGAAAGAGCTTGATAAGAGAAAGTAGCTCCTATTTTTTCAAGCCTTTATTGCCACTTTAACATTCAAACTCTCCCAAAACTCTTCTCAAAACACATAAAAGAAAATCTCTTAATAATGAATGTCTTTTTGGCTAACCATAAAAGGTCCTTTTATAGTATAGGAATCCAGATATTTAAGCTTGCAACTTCCATAGGAGGCCATGTGAAAGCATCTAATTTTTAGGTTAGTGGGTAAGATTTTAGTGGCAATTACATGTGAGAACTTATTGAATTTGAAATTGATTCTCTAGGTGGGCAAGTATCTTTCCATAAACTAATGTTTGGTATCTACACATGTGTTAAGTAACTTTTACGTTGGAAATGACTTTTTTAATAAGTCTTTTGAGTTGGTAAACAACTTTTATCGAAAACTTGATCCCTCACAAATTAGTCCATATGCACCCTCTAAAATTTAAGAAACATCCTTTAATACTGTAAGTCTATTATTAGAACACCTTTTGAAACCGTAAATATGCTTATTTTGCTATGATTCCACTTGAAAAAGTTAGGTGTATGTTTGAGCTTTTCAAGCATATATGACAATAAGCATTTAGATATGCATAGTTACGAACTCGATGGACAAAACTTGGTTGTTTGTTAATTATGTTTGAGTAACTGAATACATAACATGTACGTGTCACTTCTATTGGTAAAACTTATAGAAGGACTATTAGTAAGATATTACATATAATTTAGAAAATAAAGTGAGTACAAAATTGATTTACAGATCAAAATGGAAGTCATAAGGATCAACAGCAAAAAAGCCCAATTTTTTTTTTGAAGTGATGAGTATAAAGGGTAGAGGTGGGTATAATGTGTAGGGAGGCTAAGTAAGGTTTAGACTCTATTTAGGTGTGCAATGATAAAAAAACCCCTTATTTGTGGATCGGGTGGGGGGGGTTGTAAATACTATCTCTTTTATATTATTACTCCAAAAAAAAAAAAAAATATATATATATATATATATATATATAAAACATATAGTTAAAATGTAATACATATTCTTAGCAAAAATAAAAGTGTACTTCATACTTTGGGGAGGGGATATTATGATTTATTTGCTTCTTCATGTATGAAGCTTTATATGGTTTACCTGAGATTCATATGAAACGGTTTGCTTGAATGGCATGGAGTATCTGGAATAGAAGGAATAAATTTTGTGCATGGCCATCCAACACAAGATGATAAGAGGTTGCTGGATTGTGCAGTGGGGTTGCAAGTTGAATGTAAGGAATCAAATTCATCTTCTGATATGCGGCAGCAGCTGCCGAAAAAGGTTCGTTGTTGTTGTCGCTTACTGCTGGGGATTTTTTGAAAATTTATGTTGATGCTGCGGTGAGAGTTGTAGAGGGTCGTGCTGGAAATGCAACAGGGGATTTTATGAAGGATTTTACAGTACCTTTTTTTGCAGGTTGGAGTGTTCTAACTGCTGAGTTACTTTCGTATTCGTGAAACTATTCTTTTATGTCTGGATGCTGGATTTTGAATGGTATTCTTGAAAGTAATTCTCAAATGGCTATGGGTATGATTGATGATCCTGTTTCATGTCTGGATGCAAATTGTTTTATAGTAGATGAGATTAAGAATTTACTTTCTGCAAATGGTAATTTAGGATGCGCTTTTGTTAGTAGGGATATGCTAATCATGCAGCCCATGAGGTTCCTCAGCATGTTGTTTGGTTGGATTCTTTTGTTTCTCGGCTTGAAGGAAAACCCGATTGGCTTCATTCTTTTCTTCAGGCTGATTTATGTAATGACATACTTTTGTGTCTCTCTCTTATCCAAATCTCAAATTCTCAGCAAGGTTTCAATCACCTTCAATGCAGCTGCTTTGTTTTGGCTGGTTGTCTTCCAATTCGCCACCAGTGTCGCCCCCTTCCTTTTTCCTTGCTTTCTTACCATTTTTAACAACTTCAAATTTTTATTTATTTATTTTTTTTTTTGGCGTAAAAGAAATTCCATTAAGCAAAAGTCGAACCGGGCAAAACACATTTAACACCAGAGACTGCCTCAACCATCTCAGAATTCATAATATCAAGAGGCAAATCTTTAACAAAAACAAAATTAAAAGATAAGTCCTGCTTAAGCTAATGAGGACGTTCAGTTGCCATGTGCGCAAACTTATTAGCTTCCCTTGTGTTAGGTCTAAAATATTGATGATTTTATGCCATATTTATAGCTTAATATTTGTTAGTTTGTGTTAATTTGTTATGGAAAGATACTTAATTATGTATTTTTCTTAATCTAGGTAAAAGAGGAAGAATTTTAAGAAAACAACCATAAAAATGGATTCCTTGGGTCGAATTATGGTGGGAAGCAAGATTTGAGCTCGAACGGACTAAGCATTAAAAAGATTCCAAAAAGATACCTTGAAGATTCCATAAAGATTCTATCGGGAATTTCATGATGGAAGTGGATGTCATATGAATCATCACGATCTGAGGATTTCAAATGTCTCATTATTTTTGGATTTCGAGGTGCGAGCAAAGAGTTATCATCATTTAAAGTTTAGAATTTATAAAAAATAATATTCTAATTAAATCTCCACCATTGATCAAAAGAGGGAATCAAGGCAATTTGAGGGCCAAGATAAAAACAAGTGGCAATAATTGGTTAATTTATCATTAATGAGGCACATGTCATGTCACATGCTTCATTAAGGGTAAATTATACTAATTAACTATTTTCTTAGGAGGAATTAGATAAAAGGAAAGTAGTAGAGAGCAAGTAATATCCAGTTTCTTTTTTACACATGAAATTCGTCCAACCCTTTTCATGGCCTAAAAAAGGTATATTCCAAGACTCCCACATTGAAAATAAAGAGAGAAAAAGATTCCCAAGGTCCTATATATATAGCCCCCACCACATTGAAGGAAGATATACAAGTTTAGAGAGTTATTTAAGAGCTTTTAGGAACCTTAAATAGAAACAAACCAAATTTTGGGAGTTTCTAAGATTCTCTTAAGGGTTCTAGGGTTTTAAAGTTTTAGAATTTTAGAAGATCAATTGGAGAGCTTGGAGGAGGCAGAGAGACGTGGGCTTGCTTGGAGAAGAAGGCTACGACTTTGAGAGCTCTTGGAGGAGAATTTCTTCAATAGTTTTTACTCTCTTTTCTTTTCTCTTTAATTGTGAATCTTATTATTTTTAATAATTATGGATGTTGAAATTATTTTTACCATGAACTAATTTTCATAGCTAGGGCTATGATGTAGCCCTAACTATGAAGGTTTAATTATTTTAATATATGGTGAGTTTTATTTAATTAGTAATATGTTTTGTTAATAAATCATTGGTATACTTAATGCTTTCATAGGCCGGAAGGAATGAATGATTTTAATAATATTTGAGCTTGGAAAAGGATAATATTATGGATCTCCAATGATTTACATGAATGCATAATTGATTGGAAAATAGTTATGTCTCATGCCATATTATTTGCTTAATCTATGCTTGATGAATTTGCATGATTTAATTTATAGGCCGAAAGGAATAAATTAGGTTATGTGAATATTATCAATTGTGAGTGGAAACTACTTTTGATTAATTTTATGATTAAGTGTGGTTAACAAAATTACTAGTTAATTAAATTTACATATTTAAGTAATTAAATTGGAATAGTTAATGGTGAAATCAAATGCCCTAGTATTCATAATTATTCAATTCTCTCTCTTACTTGAAATTGATCTAATTTTAATTGATTGCTTTTGTTTAATTTACTTTATTTAGTTTTCAATTGCCATCTTAAATTTTAGTTCAAATATTATCAAAACCTAATTATCTTTGGTACTTAATACTTAATCCCTTGGGTACGACAACCCTATTTTTCCACTTTATTACTTGAAAACGATTCATGCACTTGCGAGTTGATTTTACACATCACCTTGCAGTCCAGTCGATCGACCAGGAAAACTCAGCAAAATTTTGGCGAATAGCAAGCAGCTGATGCCTTGAATTGAGTGCCACGCACACGTCTTTAAATTTTCTTCGTTTCTTAGCTTTTTTAATTTTTAATTTAATGACCCATATACTTCTTTTCCTTTTTCTTTGACTGGGGCTATTGAGTTGCAAGTTGTTTATGATTGCTGAAGACGTAAATAAATCAACATAATATTCTTAACCTATCCATACATAAATGAATGAATAAAACTCGTTAACTTCTACAAGCTTTTGTGTGGTAATCCCAAAGAACTTTGACACTCCACTTGTATTCCTCTGCAAGAAAATTTTGGGTTTGTAGGTTGGCGTGTATATTTTTTTATCTTTTTCTTGTGGTTTTCTACTGAATTTAGCATTAACTTATTGTTACAACTTTCTCTTACTCTTTTCCGTTATAAATTCAAAATCTGCAAGCTTTTGTGTAGTCTTGGAGAATTTTGACACCCTACTTGTATTCCTCTGCAAGAAAATTTTGGGTTTGTCAATTGTCATGTATTTTATTTTATCTTGTTCTTTTTTATATGTGGTTGTTTACTGAATTTGGCGTTAATTTATTGTAACAACTTTTTCTCACACTTTTCCGTTGTAAAACTCCTTTTTCCCTGTTAGCAGATTTGGGTCAGCCAGTGTAACAAATGGTGCAACTTCTGCAAATCAAAAATCCTTATAGTATTAGAAATCATGAGCTTGGTCAATGTCACAATGTTGCTAAGAGACTTGCTTATAGAAGAAAAGAGAAGGCTGCATTTGTAAGGGTCAGAAAGCAAGTGAAGCACCTAATAAGCCAACTAAAGACTTACCTTCTAAAATATTCTCCTATTCAACTCGCCAAAACAAGGGACATGATAAAAGGATTCTTTGGGTGTCCAAGTTGTGAGATATTATTTTTGTAATGCATGTATTTTGATAAAAATTCTCTTTTCAATGGATAACGAATTGATTTGCTTGACATGCCAGACGATGAAATTGACCACTGAAAATTATCTATCAAGGGTCTCATTCTTCTTACAGAGTATCGAACTAGCGATATATATGCTTTTATAGTTTTTACGCTTATATTCCAAATAGAAAGAAAGTAATTTTGTTACTTTTTCTTTTTTCACTTCAAAGACACATTTGTCCTATGTTTGCCGTTAGTAACACTGCCTTATGCTTTTTTCAACTTATTCAGATTAAAGAGGCATCAACATCAAACACAGCTCAAGGCCAATCTAAGGTATTTGATTCTAACCAAGAAAACCTCTTACTAAATCTTTATTTATTGCTGCTTCAACTTTTTCATGTAGCATGCCATGTTTTTATGTCTGCAATAGTTATTTAAATGTACTGGTTTTTAATTATAATAATGTGGACTTTTATTGTAGATATTGGAGGCTCAAGCGGCATTTCATGCATTGAAGTGGTAAAAACATCTAAGTTATTATTTTGAGTCAGCTTTGTTGCTTGAAGAAAAAAATGGTAAGCATAGCGCATAAGGATGCTGTTACCCATCTCCTATAATCCTACCTGAAGTTTATTGATTCAGCATATGCATGATTGTTGCTAGAATATTCTCCCAGTAATACCATGGTTGTAGAAGTACAATATTACAATACGAAGATAAATACGTGCTTTCGTTATCATAAAAATAAAAATAAAAAAAAAACAAAAAAAAAACAAAAGAAAAAAAAGAAGAAGAAGAGGAAGAAGAAGAGAAGAAGATGAATATGTGCTTCGATGGATTGGTAACTTATGGGGTGATGAAAAGAAGGTTACAATTTATTTATCAAAGAAATTAAGCTAATAATTTACACTTGATGGGCATGCCTTGTTTAGTAAAATTAGCTTTCAAGATTGGGGGATGGGAACCTGATGGGAAAAATTTTTAGTTTCCATGAATTAAGATATCTTGCATGTGGTGAAATCCAGAGAAACTTAAGTGCATTTATTGGTTTTAACAATTTGACATTTTTACCGGTGTGACATGTTGTTGAGTTAGACACACATACAAAATGTAGGCCGGTGATCTTGCTTGATTTATTTGTTGTTACAACTCTTTCATTGCAATGCTGACAATTTCCTTCACAAAGAAAGTTCGTACAATGTAGAGGATAGATTTGCTTTATAACACGACAGAGATTATGCCATGGTCCTCATACATCAATTACTAGTCATTTATGAACAGAACACCCACTACATGACGGTCAAAATAAGATAAAGAACTTTTCTATCAGGTAATATTGCTTTTTATTCCCTCTATTTTGCACTTGATATAGGATTCAACTAACACCTTGATGTAGGACAAGTGAGAAGACAAGAAAATAAAAAAATTAAATATAAGGATCTAGTATCACACTAGAATAATCTTAGAAATCACTCATAAAATTCTTGAGAATCACACCTAGCTGTTAGAGTCTGATGTAGTTTGGGTTTACTTGGCCACGAGTGTTGTACAGAAGATGCTAGTCTTGTGCACAACCTTTAATCTGGTTTTTGATTTGGTGTTTTCGTGATTTTTGTCTTTTCTTTTGGTATGGTGATTTGAGGTTTATTAAGGTTTTGTTTGGAAGGAATAAGAAGAAAATTAAGAAGAAGAGAAGATGCTAAAAGTAGGCTACACAAACTAGATAGCACAATAAGATTGTTTTTTTATTTCAATGTTGTATTATGTTGGTACAAAACTTGGCTCACAAATGTGTAATATGTGTGAGACCAAATAAAGTCTTTAAAATTTAAAAAATACAAATTTTTATCTAATAATATGATAAAAACTGTTTAACCACTAGCTCACATGTGAGTGTACAAACATGGTAAAGGTTCGTGAGTTTTGAACTTTAAAAAGCAGTCTACACCAAATCGAGTAATGCTATTTTGACCTAATGAAAGCCTAGGATGTCTTTATCCAAATTGTCTAATTTTTGACATTTGGCATTGAAGTATTGAGGATGGAATCTGGAAAAGACTAGGTCCAAATGAAATGGAAAAAGCCTCCAATTCTTCTAAAACCCGTGGGCCATAACTGCTAGAAATCTCAACAGTTATGCCAATTTGCAACCCACATATCTTGGGCTTTCCAACTCCTTTTTGAGTTATTCTTTTTTGTATATTTTAATTTACAAGTCTATTAAAACATATCGAAAATTCATAACCTCGTTCAAACAACATAGAACATGCCACCCCCCAAAATGGACCTATGTTGCTGGAAACACAATTTCCAGCACATAGCCATTTTATAAAACAAAATCAATACCTAACAAGAGACAATTCCTAAACTAAATACAAAAAAGCTTAGGCATTCAAAAGATATTAAAAAGAGCATAAAACATAGACATAAATATTGTTTTAAGATATTTAACAAAATATTTCTTGTGAAGAAAAAAAAGAGGGTGCAAGCCTTGGTGAACTTTAGCTTGCACAAGGTGGCAAGATTATCACCTTTTCAACACTCCTCCTTAGTAATCTTGCTAGAGACATTAAGGAGAGACTGAGTCTTAATGCCTCAAATCTGGACTTTCTAAGTGGCTTTGTGAACACATCAACAAGGTTTTCATCTGAAATCACATACTCCAAAAAGACTTCTCCAAGATCTTCAAACTCTCTCAAGGAATGATATTTCACCGAAATATGTTTTGTTCTTCCACGTTGTACCGGGTTCTTGGCTATTGAAATTTTTGAAGTGTTGTCACATTTGATGATGGCTGGACATTTTTGAGTATGACCAAGATCTCCCATCAACTTTCTTAACCATATACATTGGTTTGCACAAGTTGAGCAAACAATGTATTCGGCTTCCGCGGTACTTTGAGCCATTGTACTTTGCTTCTTTGCATTCCATGAGAAAAGACCATTCCCAAGTGAAAACAAGTAGTCCAAAGTACTCCTCATATCATCAATGCAACCCATCCAATCACTATCTGAATAGACAACAAGCTTTAACTCATCCTTTACTTCATACCAAACTCCATAATCAGTAGTGCCTTTAAGATACCTAAGAACTCTTTTGGCACCTCTAGGACGAGTATGGGTGGGTGCTTGCACGTCTTGAAAGCACACACATGACATACATAATATCCGACCTAAATGAGCACACATAAAGCAAACTACCAATCAAGGATCGGTAAAGAGTAGGATTTATCTTCGGTGTGCCATCCTCTTTTTGATACTTCTCTCCTTAGATCATTAGAATGCCCATTGGATTGCATTATTCAAGATTAAACTCCTTCAAGGCATCCTTGATGTACTTTTCTTGTGATATAAATATTCCTCTTTGGCATTGCATTACTTCCACAACAAAGAAGTAATTCATAAGACCCAAACTAGACATCTCAAACTCCTCCTCAAGTTCATGTCAGCTTATCCACATTCCTTGGATCCTCATCGGTGACCAACAAGGCATCCACATACAAAGAAACCACTACCATGATTCCTTCAATCCTCACATACAAGGTGGGTTCATTTTGGCTCCTCCTAAAACCATGTCCAAGCAAGTAGCCATCAATCCTCTCATACCAAACCCTAGGTACTTGCTTAAGACCATATAAGGCTTTGTGAAACTCATAAACCTTATCTTCATGCCAACCACATAGCCCTTGGGTTGCTTCATATACATTTCTTTTTGCAATACATCATTCAAGAATTCTAATTTCACATCCAAATAAAACACACTTCATTGTTGAGTAGTCGAAAAAGCAAAGATGAGTCTAATGGTTTCCATCCTTACTATGGGTGCAAACATCTCCCCATAGTTAACTCTAGCTTATTGTGAGTAACCTTTAACCACCAACCTTGCCTTGTGTTTGCAAATGGTCCCATCCAAATTGTACTTAGTTCTAAAGATCCATTTCATACCAATTGTTTTCTTATTTTTTGGTTTAGTGACTAAGTACCAAGTCTCATTCTTCTCAATTTCCACATCCATTGCTTTCTTCCACTTTTTCTTCATCAAGGCCTCTTCCAGGACTCGTTGGTTTTTTATTACATGGCTGTAAAGATGAGTTGGTCTCATCTGCTTTGGCTTCTTGCTCATTTTATCAAAGCAGAAGAGTTTTGTGGAGGCTCAAAGTTGATATGCAGTAATTTGTCTTTATTAAACTAATTTACCATGATTTGTTTGACTTAACTAGAGTCAATCACTTCTAATGTATGGTTGGTATTTTACCACTTGTAAGGACATAATTTTAGATCTAGAAATATCTAAAAAAGACTTTTGACTTGACTTGGCTTGACTTTTGATTCTCTGCTCTTTCTCTGCTCTTGCTCTTTATCTTGCCACTTACTATCAGCACAAAAAACAATGCAGATCAAATCACCAATAACCAATCTCAAAGATAGAGCCATACCACCTCTTATATCTCAAATTCTTTTGCATGGATGTATAGAGGGTGGTGAGTCAATGTTAACGTCTAAGAAAAAGAAATGTCAAGGGCACGATAATAATGGGAGCTACATGGAAAAACAAGGATAAGCTCTGTCTCTTTTTCTTTATCTACTTTTTCTCTTTCTCTGGCATTTTTTATTGAGTTTAGATTCTAACCGAAACCGACTGGTTAATACTCGGTCGGCTTCAACCAGTTTTCCATAACCAAAAAAATGTTGTCGGCGAATTAATTGATCAACCGAATAAATTTGTTCACCGATCGGAACCCGACCAAAACTGATCGGAACTAACCGATGAACACTCCTAGTTTTGGGTATGCTAATATAATATTTATGTGGTTTGAATATTTAATGTATATACCAACTGATTAAAATGTTTATTTTATACATATATGAATATCTGCTTTTACATATATGTGTTATACCGTTTTTTGTAACTTTTGACAATATTTAAATGGTTTCCAATTCTATTGAGTTCATAATGAACTTGTGAATTATGTTATTTAAGTATCTTGGTATTTGAATTGAGGTTTTTACAATTTTAGAAAATAATTAATTTTGAAAAAGCGGATTGGAAATCATATGTTTTTAAGCATGTTTAAGTGTTTTATAATTTTATGTGCTTAAAAATGGTTTATAGTGATATATATTTCACTGTGGTATTTATAGTTTTGATGTAAAATGATGATTTGGAATTTTTGAAATATGTAAATAAATAGGGATTTGAATATTTAATTATGTTTTATGATACAGTATTATCTGAAAATGTATAATCTTATAAAGAGTGTTTTATGAATACATTATTATTTATTTTTAATTGGTGTACCATATAGTACCAAGTTTCATATCAATATTATAGTATAACATGCAGATTTGCCACGATACCTGTAGTACGCTAAAGGTTATGAGGTTGGGTTCATCCCACAGGTTTGTTATTGCCACGATACCTTTTATACATTTAGGATTGTGAGGTTGGGTTCATCCCATGGATTTATATTGGTCGCCTTAGTTGCTAAAGGTCGTGAGTTGGGTTTATCTCACAGGTTTCGTTTCTTTTACTATCTGGTAGTGTTCCGAGGCACCATGCACCACTTGGCAGTGCTAAGTATATCTTATGGTATATTGTTTATATTTATGGTTATATTATTGATACTTTTCTAATATTTATGGTTTTTACTGCACTTTCATAATTATTTTATGAAATTGTGTTTATAATTTGTACAATATTTATATCACGATTAAGATAGTTTATAATAGTTTAACGATCATTCATTTTATATTATTTGAACATCGATTTTATAATTTTGATTTGGGGTACAAGTTTAGATTTTGCGAAATGACTTTTAAATAGGAAACTTTTCAAAAAAGAGTGGAACAAGAAGTCTTGAGAGAAAGTTTTACAGAATTAAAACATTATTTTCATATCATTCTATGTCATTCACTGTTATATCTTTGTCTCACATTTTATTTGTTTTTCTAAATTCGTTACCCTAGGTCCAAGCAGTTAGCTGACGGTCTACCTTGTGCATTTCCTATTATTCTGTGTTTCCCACAGCAGTAGCAGCAATATTTATCTTTATCTTTCTAATCTTATTAGTATAAGTTGTACTTCTAAATTTTACAAATACTCTTAGAATACTCTGATCTAAATATTGGATACAATTTTGACCATATTATGTGTGTATTTATGGCCTATACTATGACAGACTGTAGTTGTGGATCATAGTTATAGATTTGTATGCTGTTTTGGTTCTATCTTTATATTGGGTATTATTGAATATTACATGTGTTTGCTTGTCCGTGTTTTAAGTATGGTACCATTAGATATCCTCTAGGGATTGTCCAGTGGGATTTCACTAGATGGGACCATCCAGGAAATTCTACGAGAGTTCCTGAGGTGGGTCTTATCAACACAGACATTGTTCACGTGAATACTATTCTCATATATTGTTCACGCGGCGACACTATTCAATAAAGAGGGGTAAAACCTTGCTTTGGTACCAAATATGATGTAGAACAGGTGGGGAGATAAGAAAATAGAAAATTAAAAGATAAAGCTCTAGTATCACACTAAAATAATTTTAGGAGTCACTATTAAAAATCCTAAGCATCACATCTAGTTTTGGCTTACATCACACAAATTTAGAGAAATTACTCTCCAAAAAATACTTGTATTATTAATCAACTGTCTCATAGGGTTACAAAAATTCCTATTTATAATAAAATCACTTAACAATATTAGATAACTAAAATAATACCTAATAATATAAGAAAATTAAAATAATAAGAAACTTAATTAAATAAGGAAACTAAATTAGAGTAAGGCTACTAGGACACTTAAAAGTTAAATAAGTCCATCTTCATGCTAGATCCTTCTAAATCAAAGTTTGGGCTTTAGAATCTGAGATTCCTCTCCTTTGATAAGTTTTCAAAGGTTGTTTCCAATTTGCAACAATTTTTTGTTTCTATCTTGCATCACACCTGCTTATCACTTAGGCTGTTTGGTAGTTTGGAACGGATTTTTCCATGATACAACTTCCTTTTCCTGGCTGAACACGACATCAAATCAAGTTGAAGTTTAAGAAAGAAGAGCGGCGACATCTTTTACTGCTCTCAGAAGCTGTGACCAATCGGACAAAAGGTGATTACCTTTACAGCTTGACCTCTGTTGGTGTGCTTGGAATATATGGTGTATGGTGTATGGCATATATGGTGAGCTTGGAATATATTGTGTACGATATAATAATATAACTTCTGCATGCAGATCATTCCCATTTTGAATTAGTAATGAGAAACTGCAGCAAGATGCTTATCATACAAAACGGAGTACGATAGAAAAGACTCAATTGGCGTCACAAGGAAAGAGGTCGAGGAGGCACAGGAGCCAATTCATGATATGAATGTATGTACCTCCTCTCTTTTTATATAATGATATTTTCCCGCTATGTAATGCTGTACCCGTAACAGAACCTCAAATGCCACTAGTTCCAGGACTTCACAAAGTTGCTCCTAGATCTAGAAGTAGTCTATTGTTCCTTGGTGTTTGGTCTAAACTAAAGCCTCAGGAATCTGTATGAGGATGGATTTTAGATGGTTTGAAAGTATTCTTGATTCAAAATCCTAATGTACATTATGGTTGGATTTTTGATGGTTTTGAAAGTAATATTGATTCAGAATCCTAATGTACATTTATGTCCAGTGGTTTTGGAAGTAATATTGATTCAGAATCCTAATGTATATTTATCTGCTCACAGGAAGGAGGTACAAAATCTGAGTTGGATGTTAAGGTTGTTAAAGTTCAGGAAGCTGGTCTTGGTGAAGTTCATAGTCCTGCGAAGTATTATGAAATTGATGATGAATCAGATATATGGTTGGATTACAGTTATTAGCGAGCTAACATTCTGATTTTGGTGACTAATTTAATTTTTTTAAAGATAAAATTGGGAAGTCTGTTTTCGTTTTTTCTTCCCTATCCTGTCATGTGTAATTTTCTCGCATACCTCCAAGAGTAATTTATTGTACTTAAATTATCGTATTCTTCTTTTCTTTCTTTTTATTTGCATTCATAGCTTTAAATAATTGTACTTAAATTAACCAAGTCTAGGCGTTATTATAGATAATAGTCTTCCATGGAGACCGTAGTAGGTGATCACATGTGAATGGAATGGTTGTACATCTAGCTGCCCAAAATAATAATAATAATTCTGCTTCAACAGCAAATTATATCAGGAAGAACTTTTAATACTACTTAGGAAAATATCATATGAATGCAAAGAGAAAAGAGCCTTATTATTCAATATGCAGTATCGGTTGTATTGATCAGCTGACCAGAAATAATGTCATTATTTGGTAAAAATAATTTTATGATACTTAATTTGGCTAGCCTTCTATAAATGCTTGATGTTTAGAAATGGGAGGTGCGCATAGTATCGTTTTGGTAGCTGGCAAAGTTGTTAAAATGAACCGACTCTTGGAATGGGATGCACCGCCAGTTATAAAAGCTCTTATAGTTTTAATTGGAAAGAAATCATGCACTTTTAAATTATAAGTGGAATAAAATTAGTAGATTTTAAAAAAATAAAGATAAAGGTAATAGAATGATAAAATTCATGGTTTTTAGTGTTCCGATTTCCTTCTGTTTTGGATAAAGTAGAATAAGGGTATGAATCTAAATTAATAAGTTCGTATTATTAAAAATAAAAAAAATTAAAAAAAAAAAACTTTCTTTAAGGTGATGAAAAAAATTACGTTTAATTTGAATATTCTAAATGCAACTTAGCGTAAGACATCAATTATATAACACAAAGGTAATACTTGGCCACATATTACAGTGCCTTTAAGCTCTTGGATTCTTCATTTTAGCTCTTCATGATCAATGATAAAGGATTAACTTCAAATCTCCGAAATAATTTTCAAGCTTTAGAAAAGCTATCCCAGGAGTAATATTTGAATCTTCTTAAGACTTGATTTGACTAAGCTTCATCTTTTATATCTCCACAAATTAATCTAAAGAATTCAATAAAATTGTTGTTTTCCTTTAATTCTTCTTTCTTTACCTAAAATAAGAAAAACGTAAAATAATGAATATTTTACACCTAACAACTATAGCTTTTAGCATTGCTATCCGAAATAGTAATGGCGCATTGATGGCAGCTACGTCAAAGCGTTTCACCAAATCCTTAACCCCCTTTTTGGTATTGCTATCCGAAATAGTAATGGCGCATTGATGGCAGCTATGTCAAAGCGTTTCACCAAATCCTTAACTTCCTTTGCTACTAAATTTCAGCAATCATAAAGTGCATGCAAATTGTAAAGCAGCTTGGCTTGCTTGATTGTGTGTTCGAAAGTGATTCTTTGGTGGGCATTAATGGGGTCAAGAGTAGTGAAGATATCAAGCTTCTGGCTATGTCTTTTAGGAGGCTTGATTTTGTCTTTTGTTACCAGAGCTTGTAATAAAGTGGCTCATGCCGTCGCTAGTGGTGCATTGAACTTGTCTAGACAAAGGACCAACCTGGTTGTCTCTTTAATCCAAAATAAATAAATAAATATATATATATATATATATATTAATGGATATTCTTTTTTTTTTCTTTTTTTGGTTTTTTTTTTTTTTTTTTGGGGTGGGGGGGTGGCTAGGGGTTTGTTTGGTAAGGTGAAAATACCCCTTTTATTACTATTTTCATTAGTTTTTTTTTTTCTTAATTATTATTATTATTATTTTGCAAAAATTATAGGAGATTAAAAAAATGGAAAAGGTGATTTCGCCCTGAACCTAATAATCTTGTTTCTATTAAATAAATAAAAAATGAAAAAGATGTTGCTAGTTAAACTCCTATTTTTGCTTCTCCCACTACATTTTATGTAGTTTTTTTAAAATTCTCTTTCATTAAATTTTTAGTAGATTCCATTTAAATAATATTAAATTATTCAGCCAACATTTTCAAAACATTACTATCATTAGTTGTTCATATCATATCAATCAAACAATATTAAGTTGTTCAATTAATTATAACTGAACATATTTTTTATATTATAAAAAATATTTAATCAATCTAAATAGGGTGTAATTTATTCATAAATTTCATTAAATTTTGTTTTAAATATAATTATATTTTATGGAGAATGCTTCACATTCTCTACCAAATATAATCATATTTAAAACAATTTAATAAAATTTATGAATAAATTATACTCTTCTTCGATAGATTAAATATTTTTATTTCTACTACAATAAAGTTTCAGCCCTTGATATTAAAAATATAGTTAGTTATAGTTAGTTGAATAATTTGATATTATTTAGTTGATACGATGTAAGCAATGAAAAGGATGTTTGGATTATGTGTGTTTAATAATTTAATATTAATTAACCGGAATCTATTAAACATTTAATAAATAAGGGAATTTTAGAAAAACTACATAAAATGCAGATGACAGTACTAGTAGCATAATAATAATAATAATAAAGATAAATATAATTGGGCTTAGCAATTTGGGTTATAGGCTATAAAACTATATGAAGCTCTAAAAATGATGCACGCATTGCCTGTTCTGAAAATTGTTTTTAGGATGATCAGCTTGGGCATCATGGAAAAACAAAAAATATCATGACCCACATTGTAACCGGGAAAAATAAAATAAACAAGAAACAATGAAGTTTGCCCCACGTTCATATAACTCCAAGAGTGCCACAAGTATGCGGCCCACAACAACAATAAATAATTACAACAAACCGATTTATTGCATTTTTTTTTTTTATCTAGAAGACTTAGAATACCAACACTTGACCCGTGAGCGGGTCAGGTGGGAAACACTTCGTTTTTTTTTTTTTTTTTTTTTTTTTGAGGAAACTTTCTATAGTAAAAAGCTGACACATTACATGGTTGAATGATGGCAAACAGGTGTCGAAAAAAAAAAAAAAGAACGATGAGAAACATACAAACATACACCTTCCTTCTTTTTATTATTTTCTTAAAGTAAAATACAAATAATTATGGAATAAATGCTCAGCCAATAGCTAGCACATACTAAAGGACAAAAAAAAAAAAAAAAAAAAAAGAGAAAAAAGGAGAGACCAAGATATTACAATACATAAGAGCTAAAATTTCCGCAGTTGACAACAATCCAACCATCAAATTAGAGTTAGACGATGAATAAATTTCTTTGCTTAAAATTCCGCGTAAGAATCAGCGGCACTGTGATCCGGAGAAAACTCTGCTATGGAATCCATTTCAGGAAGCAAAGCTCCTTGTAAGCGGAGCTTCCTCCATGCCAATCCTGGAAACCATCCCATGCATCCACAAGGTTAAGTTATATATTACTCAACACCATGTTATTCGCTAGGGGCTCGTGAGCACAACGTACTAGCGTCAATTTTGATCAGGTGAAACAAAAATTAAACTACAAAGTTCAGAAAAATGAAAAATTAAAATAAAAATTTTAAAAATTAAAAAATTAAAAAAAAAATAGAACAAAAAAGTAATCCCCTCAGTAAAATAATGTTTTGACGGTTTTCAAGATATAGCACTGACCTGAATCATGATTGATTCTATAACTCAACAAGGCTGTCACTAAATTCACCAAATATATCTGGGCATCCATCCCAATTTCGATGCTCACGAGCTTCCCAATACCCGCCTACATAGCGAAAAGGCCCATTTTCACCCTCTCTCTGGAACCATCTTGGTTTCCACCCATTTTCTTGTAATTTCCTTGACTGTATAGTAAGAGGTGACCATGAAACATGAGTCATTTTTTTAATTTCAAGTTGTGAAATAAAAATTATTGCTTAGGGTAAATTTGTGAATGGTCAAAGAAATAATTTGCAAGTATATAAAGATAATAGTGTGTTATGCAAGAAATACATTACCAAGTATTGAAATTTATGTATTTAACTTACCAGACACGACCAGGACGTATTACTACCATTCTAGATACTTTAGTGTCACTCAGTCCAACAACAAGATATCTGTTTGCATAGGAGAACTGCACCTTGTGTGCCAAAGAAACTAAGTAGAGAAATTGTGATTGGCCTTTCAATGTCAGTTATCATATATTTTCTCAAGCAATGTTTAGAGACTTGTCTGGCACTGTCGAGGTCACACTAAGTGGAATTTTTATTTTTTTTTTTCAATGAAACCTATTTGACGAGTAAAAGAAAAACAGACAAAGTACAAATTCATTGGCCAAGTGAACCAAGTGTGAGCATTATCTTCTTCAGAACATAAAATTAAACAAGGCAAAAACATTAAGCTAATTTAGCTGGCTGCTCCTACATGTTACATGCCTATGAGTGATAAAGGTACAGTGAGAGCTGCCAACATACCATTCTTTGCCTCTTCTCCAGCCGTTGTTTCTCTGCATTTGCCTTCTCATATTCACCATTCTCCAGATGCCGCTGATCTGGTCTAAGCCTGGAATCCGTGGGTGGGAGCTTCTCCTTAATCCGTGATCAAATACCCAGGATCAGAGAAAGCTATAAAAACCGATTAGAGATTCATGAAAGTAAAATGTAGATGCATAGGAAATAATTGATTTGTTACATCAGGTCTACCTGCAATCCAGATGTAAGCTCGTTCAGTGTGATTGCAAATGAAGTTAAGTTGTACCGAGTGAGATTAGGAGGGGGCTTACTCCTTTTCCACAATAAGGTTGGTGAAGCATAATCCTTTGCCTTGTTGCAATCCCCATTAACATAATATATGCTATCATCCCACTTCCCAAATATTGTGGCAACCTTTTTCCCATTAATATCTTCAACAAATCCATTAACCTATATCAAATACAAGATATTTTAATACCACTCTAGTTTGCTTGGTAAGGAGGGCAAAATAGAGACTGGACCGCATCAAGGTTTCATTATATTCTTAAAAACGAAAGACTTCAAGCAACTAAAGTGGTATTTGCTATTCATTCGATTACTAACCTGGTGAGGATTTCGGTCAAGAATTGATTGTTCTTTGAATTTTATTTTGATTGAATGTTGACGGTTACCACATATATGCATCATCCCATGGTGATCACAATACACTTTTCCAATGATAAGATTATAAATACTTGTTGTAACCTGTAAACATCATGATCACAGTAATATTCATCATTAGAAAAAGAAAAAAATAAGAAGAGGAAGATAGACACATGAAACAATCAAACAGTCAAGATGAAGAACAAACACAATCATGTAATAACTGCAAACCTTGCTCCACTGGAAAATTTCACCATCATCAAACTCTAAATTCAGAACTCCAACAGGGTCAAGCTGAATTGACCGCCCCCAAAATTTTGTGTGGAGGTTACTGTCACCCCAGAATTTCCAACCTCTACCTTCACAATGACAGGCAATGAGTGTTGGGTGGTGACTGACCTGTTTCAAAATGGAAGGTTGCAGAAAAATTATGGATTGAAAAGTAAAATTGATTGGACGATTGTTATACTTCATATTTGTACATTTTCCATCATTATAACAATAAATACCATATAACATATACTTCAACGAAGCAAGAGTAGGGAAGCATTTATGTATTAATGTGGTATGAAGTAACTAATAATACCTTCTTTAAAATTTCAGAAAAGATTGCTAATTGAAATTATTTCTTTATTTTTTTCACTACACAGAGAAATACATACATTTTCTTTGAAGTTCTTTGAAAGATGATGGAACTATATTTTCCTGATTTGCATCTTTATTTCCCCACAATCTTGTTAAATAGTTCCCATTCAATATGCAAAAACAGAAGCTGGTCCTACTTTGATTATCAATTAAAAATATTGGAAGTGTTGCCTTGTCTTCTTTTTTCTCAGAAAAATCATTTAAAAACTTTTCTCAGTTTTTCTATTTCAGTTTTCTAAGTCTTTTCAATCTGATACCTCATTACCAATTTCTTGGTATTGTTATTAAAAGTTGAATGCATGTTGAGAACAGAAAATCATATCTCAACCTCAACTCTATTATCAGAAAACTTTCCAGTTTAACACTGTTACTGTATTTTCTGTTTTGGGACTTCAGATATTTTGGATTCCTAAATACTGACCTTCTCTGAGAAGAAACGAATTCCTTTATCAGGATAGTCAGCTTCATAAGTTTCTCCTAACAAAGGATTGAAGGGCTTGCAGTGCCGGCCTTCAGACGACGCATATGCTGATGCTGCAAATGCAGCAACATTTAATGCTCTTTGGAGGCTGTTACCCTGAGAATCATAATAATCAAGATCCCATGGAAGAATGTCAGATTCAACAGATTCTAGAAAACAGTTAAATTTGATCATGTAAAACATCTTATTTGAACATAAACAGTGAAATAGCCATTTAAATTCTGATGTGAACACAATAAAACCAATTAATTTCCCATGTGTCCCCTTCAGTTAGTTCATCTGCAATCTTTATTGCAGTCACTGAGATTGAAGCATAAGTTTTCAGCAAATGCCCCCATAAGAATATAGTATCGACAGAATATGTAGGATTCTTTTAGCATATGGAGATTGGACACTCAACAAATAAACATAACATTATAACAAGAACAAAGAAACATCATATGTCAAAATTACAACGAGAAAGAAATATCATATACCAAGAAGTGACATATGTTAATCGTACCACTTTTCCAGACTCATATGCTCGATCCAGAAGGTAAGAATACTCCATGTCTTCACAACCTTTCTGAAGGGAGGATATTGGCTCATTAAAGTAAACAGGTAGACATACTCGTGTAAGATCCTTTCCCACATTGTCTTTGATCATGGACCATAGACTAACACCTTTCTCCTTCTCAACTGGATCAGGAAGCTTTTTTCTTCTTTCAATGTGCCGATAACTAGAATCATTACCTTCCTTCTGAGTTTGCATTTTATCCGTATTTCCAAATTGACTAGCAGGTAAACTATGATTATCCATGTTATTTACAATCGACTTCATAGATCTACAACTAATGGTGGGCTCCGTAAAATACTCTTTTGTGTCATAAAAGGAGGTTTCATCTTCATCTGAAACCTCCTCAAGCTCCTGTTTTTCAATATCATCAGAAGATTCAGTTGTGCTGCACTCTGATAACCAGAATATAAGTCAGGACCCAGACATGCAGAGACATGCAGAGGAGGCATCGATAAATAAAATATCATTATGGATGAAGCAGAACTTTAGACAAGTTATTTACAGTATCCAAATGACTTCTTAGAATATGATGATTAAACAACATCCATTCACATCAAAATAAAACGGAATGGAAAAATAATATTTTTTTGTTCTAAATGATAAAACAGAAGGATAATTGGTAAATCCATCTCAGACTGACAGCATTTTTTTAAAATGATGAAACAGAATTAACTAAAGATATTTTTGATCCAATCTTAATTTTTTTCACCTAAATATATTTATGATGTTCCAAATTAAAAATTCTTGACCCAGAATTTGTCTATTCAATAACGTATCATTAAATTTCCAACAGATATAGATGCCAAAAAACCAAACAGAGAGAGGGAACATAATTCATTTGTACCACTGTATTTTCCACGACCTAGACTGGAAAACTCATGCTTGGTTAATTGGAATTCACCATCATGAATTCCAGATGCTTCACCTTCAATATTAGCGGCCTGCACATGCAAAAGTGAGACATGATGCAAAACATACTTTACCATACACATAAAAAAAGAACCAATAAATTTTTTCAACTAAAGATAAAGAATTCAAAACAGTCTTAAAAAAGGAAATTACGAACATGCATTGCATTATAATAAAAGGCACAAGGCAATGGTACTGTACCAATTATCACAAGCAAAAAGAAGAAACAACTAAAATTATCATGTCCGCCAACCAGCTTTAACATTAAAAACTAAAAAGAAATCTACATCATCAATCTTCTGAAATTGAAATTCAATGACTGAAAAAATTGATTTGATATAGAAAAGAGGACTATAGCTGTCAGAACCGGTGCAATTCAATATGTAAAGTTAATTGGAAAAAAACACTAATTTAAGGTAGAAGTTACCTCCAACTGCCTCAATGTGTCAAGTAAGTTGGATCTCTCTTCACAAAGAACCTTGAGTTGTCCCTGTATTTCGGAGAACTCCGAGAGCATGATTTGCTCGCAATCCTTTACAATGTTCTCACCCATTCCCTCTTCAAGTAGGCGTCTTTTAAGCTTAACAGTTGATATAGACAAGTCATTCGGTACAAGGGAGAGACTATCATTCAATTGTCTAAGAGGAAATAGGCTCCGAGTTGAGACCAGGGCTTGTATCCAAGCCAACCGATCACTCTTTGCTTCGGTTCTCAAATGAAGGGTCTTTGTGGCAGTAAATATGTAAAAGCGCCGGTCATCGGACTTGCTTTCTCGGAAAGATGAGATCTGGTAAACAAAATGAACAAACCAAAAAAAAAAAAAAAAGGTTTGAAAAACAGAACATATATGTAATTGCGGCACCATCACAATGAATCCAGTTGCATTTTTAAATTACCTTTTTCTATTTTTTTTCCTTTTTTTTGGTGAATGGCAGTTTTCAAATTATGCTATTTATTTGCTAGCATAAAAGTTCAAAGAATGAAAGCAATTAATGAAGCAAATATCACATAGTCATCTTGAAAAAGAAGAAAGCAACTTTATCAGTCAACTTTTAGCCCCGCCCAGACAGATAGTTTAACAGATTGTAGGAATACCCAGAAGAGAAATTCATAAATAAATTCAGTCAATCAACTTTACGCGACCAAACCCCTTCTCCTAAGTGGGACCCCTTTCACCATAACATTCCAAAAAGCTCTTACTGATACCCAAAAACATATCAAGTTGAGTACTGAAAGCGGAAAACCCAAACCAAATGCCTTACCAGAACTCCTTTTAAGATGAAGATTGGTTTAATAGAAGTTCAGCATGGACTTGGTCTTTGGATCCAGCATTTAGAAAGTATCCAATTATGAAAATACTGAGAATATGCCCCAAAAGGTCGCAACATATCTCTTCTTTTTTTTTTTTCCCCACCTTTATTTCCAACAGTATTAGCACAAAATACAATCTTCAGAACGCCAAACCCCACCCAGTGGACTGAAGTCCCCACGTTGTTTCTTTGTTTATGTCACTGAAAAACAAGCCCGTATGTCCAAAAGACATTGTTTCTTTGTTTATGTCACTGAAAAACAAGCCCGTATGTCCAAAAGATTAAGTTCGTTCAAAACCAAACTTAAAAGCAAACTAAACTTAGCACTCGAATCCATTCAACACCACGACAAGTCAAAAGGAAAAAACCAACACCCACACACGTTTAAGTCAAAAATATTCCCCCTCAACACGCAACAAACAAAATCTCCATTTCAATATAGCACTGAAAACACAATCCCCACCCCACCGTCCCATTACTGCAAGGTTTCATATTTCCAAGTAAACGAAACCTTTCACGTACTTCCCATCTGTGACTATACTAACAAAGGTAAAAAGTAAAACGAATAAAAAAAAAAAAAAAAAGAAGATATCTCTATTCGATACCCCGAACACTGTACTTAACAGTGCTATGAGAAGCTCCTAGGAAAAAAAATACCATCCAAGTTTTTTTTTATTTTTCTCTCTAAATTCTTTCCATTTCTACAGGTGAAATTCTGCAAAAATGCAATAGAATGAGAAATTTGAAAATACGAGAAAGGGTGAGAGAAAGGCAGAGCAAAAAGGCGAAAACCAAAAGAAAATATATCTATATATATATATATATATATTATATATTAAAATGATCATTTTTCTGAGAGCTGAAAATCCAACCAATGCCGATCGACCAATGATGTGACCACAGGATAATACCTATGCGTACACCGTAGCCTATCGTTTCCTTTATCCACCTGCTGATGTGACCCACTATAAACTAACACCCAGTTAAACTGTAAAAAAAAGTTTAAAAGCGAAATTGAAATCACGAAACCCAGAAAAAGGAAAAGAGACAAGTCACAGTGAAAGAGATCGCATCGCAGCGAAAAAATGACGAACAATGAGAGAAACCAATGGTTCATAAACTTTCTTTTTTTTATTTTATTTTATTTTTTTTCCTCTTCACTCAGATATCAAAGCGCCTTTCTATATTTTCTGGCAGAATCAGAATCCCAGAGAAAAAAAACATTGAGGCAAAGACCCGAAAAGAAGAAAATAAAAATAAAATAAAATGATGGAGGTAAAAGATTTAAGTGAAAAATGTGAATCAAAGTTTGCTTGCCGAAATTGGAAAGTTTGATTAAAATAGCGCCAAAATGGAATTGGCGTCCCGGCCCGATTGTAACTTCAATGCTCTCAAACGGATCGTACCGTATATATTCCTCTTAAAAGCATAAGCATAGGAAAAAAATAAAAATAAAAAAATAAAAAAAGGAATTCAAAATTGGTTTTCGTTTAGTTTGGGGGAAAAAAAAATTCCCATTACCTTGAGATGGACGATTCCAACAGTTTTCTGTTGTTTCCTTCTGGCGGACCCACTTTCCATCCTCGAAAGCCGATTGGTTGAGATCTCTCCGATGAGTCTAACGTCGTCGTTTGGTGTCAAAAAGTTTAGACTCTCAGGCCGGCGAATCTTCGCATAGGAAAGTACGCCGTTCCTCAACAAGAACCATCTGGATCTCCATCCCTTGCCGTAATTGGTCCACTTATACAGAACTCCGGCGACGTTGTTTTCAGATCCCGGCGGTCGTCCTGCATTGCCTCCCACAGATCCGGCTGAAACCGCAGCCAAACTCGCCGGCAAGCTTCGTGTCCTCGAAAGCGTCACCTCCGGCGACTGGTCCCCGATTCCCGGAGTACTCTCTAGAGAGATACAGCATAATGGATGCATCTCTTTCACTCGCATTTCCAATCCAACCAATAAAAAGAAAAAATGGCCCAAAAAGAATTCAAAATTTCAAACCCCAAAATGTTACCCAAAAAAAAAAAAATGCAAGTTGATAATCAGCCTCCCATTGCGCTTCCGCTAAACAACTGCACCACAAAATGGAAAAACAACTTAAAAAATTAAAAAAAAAAAACCATCAGAATAAAAAACCATCAGAATAAAAAATGCAAGCTAACCTGAAAATTTAGAGTTCCTGAAATAAGAGAGAGAAAGAGAGTCTCTCGGGGGTTGTAGACGAACCTGTGGGAGCTCTGAAACTGAGAGAGATTCGGGAAGAGAGAGTGTGTAAAAAATCAGAGGTTTACTACTAATATAAGACGACGACGTCCTTTTATTTATTAATTTATTTATAATTTTTTTAAAAAAATAAATAAATTGCTTGAATTGATGGCAAGGTATATATATTGTATGCATGTATATATGTATATATTTATATGGATCATGGATGTAAGAGAAGATTCATCAAAAGAATTAAAAAATAAAAAATAAAAAATAAAAGGTGTGAGAGAGAGTAGAGCTGATGGTAATTAAGGTGGTGGCAGAATGGTAAATTAAATGCCACTGAAACAAATTTCCAAGTCGAGAAGGACTTCTTCTTCCTTCTTCCTTTTTTTTTTTCTTTTTAAATATTCTAAGTTTTTATCTATATTTTTATTTTCATATGGTAATTTTTTTTTCTGCGTGGTGGGGAAGAGCGACAGAAAGAGTGGCTTCTCGCGAGATGGAGAAAGTATCGGTAAAATGACGTGATAAATTGAAGAGTACGGGTCTGTGCTTTGAGGACGAGCATTGAGGACTCTCTCGGTAGTGGCATGCAGTTTGATGATGAGTTGGACTTTGAAAGTGTGAGCTTTGGAACGTGTTATTAAATGCCATTTACCGCTGCAAGCCTAACATCATACTTTCTTTTTTTATTCTTTTTCATCCGTTAATTATAATTTTAAAAATTATTAACTTTTTCTATTTTTATTTTGCAGATTTAAAATTAATTAATTTTAAGGTTTGATTAACATATGGTCCAATACTCTTTTATTAATTAGTGGTCCTCTAAACTATGTATTGGGTTGTTTTAGCCTAATGTAAATTTAATGCTTTTTCGAATAATAATTTGAAGTTTGAATATCATACTTGATAATAAAAAATAACTAAAAAATGTATTATAGAGTATTATTTAAATATACGATAGTTTACCTAAAAATTTCTATATAGAGTGATATTTCCTTAATATGTTAATTAAAGGGTTTTTTTTTTTTTCAAAATAATGTTAATTAAAGTTACATAGTCAAATTTTTGTTAGTTATGATTAACTAGGAGTTTTCCTTTTTTTTTTTATCAATATGAATTTTAAATGATTTTTGTATTCTTTATTTTTTTTTAAGTGACTTGATTTTTTTAGAGTTTATATACTTTTATAGACTTTTACAATTATGAAAGATTTTTATGAATTTTGTAGACTTTATTTAAAAGTCTTTTATAGATATATATAGATTTTCATCGACATTAATAGATTTTTATTGATTTTTAACAATTTTTTAAAAGCAAAATTAATTAAATAAACAAATAATAAAAATACCAATTTTTTTTTTTAAAAAAAAAAAGAAAACATGTCATTGTTCATTATCATTAGTATCTCCAATGACAAAAAACAAAAAAAAAAAATGTAAAAAATAATATAATGTTCATTATTATTAATCTGTTCAGCATCATTCCACATTTGAGGAGATTTAGCATCCCTCTATTGGTTAGCATTTTTCCTTCGTTCTTGAGTTCCAAAATTTTGTTCAAAATCATCTCCTTAATTCAACAGCAATGATGAAATTTCATCATCTAATTCAACTGGAAATTAATTAGAATAATATTCTTTGTGAATAAAGTTGTGTACTCCTACACAAACCAACACTAACTCTACTTATGTTTGAAATTGAAAAGGAGGAGATGTTTTAAAAATTGTGAATCGTGATTTAAATAATACCAAAAACACTTTGAATTATATTTTTCAAAGAAGAATGTGGATAATTGAATAACTCATTTGCATCTTCAAGGTCACAACCTTGACCAGCAAAATCTTAAAAATGGTAACAAGTAAAATCTTAAAAATGATAACGAACACCTCGAAAATAAGTTAAAAGCTTGAGCCATTTTGGAAATCCACAATCTACCAAGAAGTATTTTCCTAGACATACAATTATAATAAAATTAGTAAACTATATGCATACATATGCATTACATGTTTAATTAGGGGAAAATATTAATTAGATAAATAAGTGGTAGCAGAAGGCGCCAAGAATGGTGATTTTAATATATATATATATATATATATATAACCTATGGCACTTTAATCCATTGCTCCTTGATAAAACATCATTTACTATTTTGAATCATGTGCAAATCTCTCATATCCATTAAGCACATATATAAATTCCAAATCAAAATTACAAGTTGCTAAAACATTTTATGAAATTGTTTCATAACAATTATGATAGCTATTTGTCACTTCCAATTATCATTTTTAGAATATGTGTACCGCCGTTAGCTGCAATGTAATCCTAAAATAATAATAATAATCATAATCATAAATGATAACAATAGTAATACCATTAGTAACAATAACAACAACAATAATAATAATATCATCATTTACTTCAAACTAAGGAAAAAATCCTTGTATTTTCCTTCATTTTTTCTAGTACTATAGATCTAGGGGTTTGACCATCATATCTACTGTGATTAGATTCAATGCTCTTATTAAAAATTTTATTCATAGCAAAATGTCATAAATAAATGTTTTACGAACTAAGCAACATCGAGAATTTTGACTGACAAATGCAAGCATCTTTTCAACACATATAAACCCAATATCATGTAAAAGTGTCTTTTTTCTAATGATGCGGCACAGCTTTAAAATGACCATCATCAATGATAACTCATATACTATTTGATGATTTAATTGGTTATCCAAACAATTCTCTTTTGCATATTAGATTCTAAGTTCAAAAATAAAAACATAATTAAATATAGCTAATTGAGTGTATACATCTAGTCTACCAAGTTATTTATAATGTGCACATATGTTATTATTTGATTGGTTTATATTTTAACAAGATAGCCCCCATGATCCTTCCCGGACACTTGAAATGCTCACGCCTAGAGAAGCTTTATCGAATTCCCTATCGTAAATCCAATTAAAACTCTTCATATATTGAATATAACCTGATAGTATAGGCAAAAATGTCATAAAAAATTTTCTAATATATGTCCACAAATCAAGGATTCCAATCCCAAATCCAAAGAAAGAGAAACAAAATAAAAAAATATACATGTTAGGTCAATCTACCATAACAATGTAAAAGAAGTGCAAGGGTTCATGATTAAATAAACTACATAAATAATAAATATAATAAATAATTGGAGAGAGAAATACATAAGCAATGGAAATTCGAGGATGTTGAAGATGTTAGAAAGTGAAGGTACTTGAGTGATGATAAAGATGTCCAAACGTAATATGTGCAACCTGTAAACTGAAGGCTACAGGGAACATTTTAAAAATAAAATTATGAGATAAATTTAATGAGTAAAATAAAATAATAATACGAAAATAATTATTTGTCTTCAAAATCTTTATGAAAATAATTATTTTTCTTTTAAATCTTTCTTTTAAAATCTCTTTTTCACTTTTTTGAAAGTTTTCCTGCTTTGGAAAGTAATTTTAAAAAATCTCATGAATTTCTCGAAAAATATAGCAACTCATATTTCTTAGGAAAAATATTTATAATTATGCTACCTGTCATAAACTCATGTATTTACATAAATAAATAATATTTTCACAAATAAATCATAAGCAAAAATGATAGTTTTATAATCATAAATACATATGATACCAAAACCTATGTATCATGCCCAATATTAAATTTTTTTCATATGACATTTAGCGCCCTAAGCCATCATAGAGCCAATTAGAGAGGGAAAATTTTTACACAACCTTAGCGTCCTAAGGCGCCGCAGAGCTTGGACCTCTCAGGTAGTCTTTACATAACGTGATAATAGTAATAGGTTGAATAATATATATATATATATATATATATATATATATATATTCATAACTATATCCATATCCATATCTATAACCATATTATTACTTGGGACATAGTATCCCAAATATATATATATCACATGTATCTCATAACAGAGTTTTATACAACTCAAGTTAGAGATCTAAGAAGGCTAGATGGTCACTAATAGACCATGAATGAATGCATATGCTACGAATAATAACTAAATTCACCAAACAAAACTAGCCAGCATAAAATAAAGATTTACATTTCGAAGAATTAACTAATGAAGAATGCGATCCAAATTTTCAGAGGACAAAGGTTAGAAGATGAAGGCTTTCTGTTAAACAAAGGAACTCAAAGATATGTAAAAGGCAAAGAACCATGCCTTATACCCGAACCTTATACCAAATCTCGTTGGCAAGCAAAAGAAACAAAAGAACACAAATTTTTCTTAGTTGACAATCAAACTTAAGAACTTACCCTAAAGATTGAAAACTTTAACATTTTTCTTAACATTCCCCAAAGTTCCAAGGCCAAAAAACAAAATATTATCACATATACAAAATGAGAAGAAGCAAAAGTAGCTCTAGTAGTGGAAATTGGCTTCAAATCCCCATTCAAAATTTGAAACAAATACTGACAAATAAACTCTTCAGCTAAATAAACAACAAAGGAAAAAGAGAGTCTCCTTATTAAACCTTATGAGAACAAGGTAAATAACAAGTTGGAGAACCATTCAAGAGAACCAAAATACAAGCTAGAGCTAAAATTGCAAAAACCCATTTACTACACTCAATCGAAAACCTAAGCTTAGAAAAACATGAAGCCAAAAAAAAAAATAATAATTCATGGTATCAAACTCCTTCCTGCTATTAATTTTAAATGCCACGTGACCTCTAAAAGATTTCTTATGTCTAAGGATAATCCTAAATGTTCTTACCATGCACAAAACCAAATTGATTAGTGGAAAGAATATAATTAGTCATTGTAGATAATATATCAGCAAGAAGCTTAATAATGATGTTGAAAAGAAAATATCCAAGCACAATGGGCTGAAACTTACCTACTATGACAACATCTTTCACTTAAGGAATCAAAATCAAGAAGTTTGAATGTAAAGTAGGCTTAGTAAACCTTGAAGTGAAAAAATATTGAACCACCTCAATTACATCTTTACATATCAAATCCCAAAATTTCTTATAAAAGATGCCTGAAAATCCATCCTAACCAAGGGTATTTTTAAAGTTTAGACTAAAACCAGCACCAAAAATCTCTTTAGCATCAAGAACCACAACAAAAAAATCATTTTCCTTAGTATTTATAAAGATCAAGATTATCAAAAAAAAGAAAAGCATCATCTCTTGGATGTACAAGAAGAATTCGAATTGAAAAGATCCTTAAAAAGACCAATAACATGCTTTCGAATAATCTCCATAGCCGAAGTTAACACACCCTTAGCCATCATAAAGGACAAAGACTTACATATCTTCCAAGCATTAGGATAGGAATGAAAGAAGTAAAGTTACAATCACCATCTTTGAGCCATTTGAGTTTACATTTATCTTTGAGGAAGATATCATGTAGATCAAGCTCTAAATCAAGAACAGCATGAGCCTCCAATTTTTCTTGTAATTTATCTTCAAAAAGCCACTAAAAATTAATATTATTCTAAGCCAACTAAAGTTGTTTACATCAAGCCTCAATCGTATGTAAATCTCCAGAGTCCTTTTGTTCCTTAGTTAACAACTATCTTAAGAAGCTTTGGCTTAGAGATCACTTTAGTCATGGGATTACCATTCAATTGAAAATTCTAATAAGATTTCACTAAATTCCTTAAAGAAGTTTCCAAAAGGCAAATGTACTAAAACTTAAAGGGTGTTGGACCTGGGATAAAAGTCTTAGAAAGCTTAACAGTAATGGATTATGATTTAAACCATACCAAGGATTGTGATTTAAACCATACCAAGACAAAGTTAGGCAATCCATAAAATCCCAAAAATCTAAGCAAGACATAAAAAAAAAAAATGCAAAATCCAATTTACATTCAATAGTACTTAAGCCCAATGTGCCCAGGTAAAGAAAGATCCCTCCGTATCAATAGGAAAAATGTCAAAAAAACCAATATGGCATATTGAAATTCCAAACAAAGAATCCGTGAATAAAGCAAACCAATTTTCTCATAAGCATCCAAGCTACAATAAAATCCCCAATAAAGAACCAAGGATACTTCAAAAAAACACTATACATTTTGAGAAAATTCAAAAAACGATGTCTGCCTTTATAGATGAAAATTGCATAAACAGAAGCCATATAATAGCGACTTCTTAAGAAAGAAAAACTCAAAGAAATATGCTGCTCATCCGAAGCCAAGAACTAGCAAAATACATTAGAGATACTCAACTTTAGTATTAAAACCAACCAGGTGTAAGTTTAAAGAAGACAAGTAAGTTTGAGAAATTGATATGAACCTTGGTCGACTCATGCCTAAATTCGTATTATATTAGCCCGGATCGAAAAATTAATTTCAAATTCTTATGGTCACCTCAACCCCTAATCAACTTATGACTAGAAACCTTGGTATATGATGAAAACGCCACAATAAGCGATGGATGTCCTATTGATAAGTCAAACTAAAACCTTCACTCTCTAATAGTGCTTTAGGTGTTCAAAGAGAACTAAAAGAGTTCTTTTCTCATAAATAATTTTTTGAATAATATTAAAGGTACATTCCCCTTGAAAAATAACCTTTAAATAGATTAAAGTCACAAAGCAATAAACCCTAATTTAGCTAGGTAAAACTGGCCATGAGATAAGGAAACAACGGGTTGGCTGAAATTCACCTACTTTCTTAAACTAATTTGGATTAATTAATTCCTTTATTTTGAATTAGGAATTAATTAATTTACAATGGAAATAATAAAACAATAACTTTCCTAAGTTGTTTTTTTCCAGAAAATAAGAAAATAAAAACCAAATAAATGACTAATTTCCTAAAACAAAAAGTCAAACTCAAATTAAGAAACTAGTTGACTAGTTTGACTACTAAGCTAACTTTCACTAATTTTCAGCTTGTAAGAACTCCAAATCAAATCTAATATGCCATGTAGGATGCCAAATAGGATTACTTATGATGCCCATACGTTGCCTTTGATTGGAACAAAGAGAAAATGCTTAATCAGCAAAATACAGTAAAGTTAGCAACAAAAACAGTAGTTTTGGCCAAAAACGCCTCCTATGCGCAAATGCCTTCTTTGATTGCATTTGCTTCTATGTTGAATTGTTTCCATGACCTTTTAATGGTATGAATTGAATTCAAGAAGTGTTGAACCCATCCTGTGCTGCCCAGAGTCCATATTTGCACCAAAACAGCTACCCGTGTCTGTATCTACCTTCACCACCCGGATGCATAAAAAAGGGTCTTGTATCTTCAGATATTGATAAATCATTTTGAGAATTGATAACTCCCTATATAAATCCAACTAGGTTATCTTTAAATCTCTTGGCTTGTGCTCTAATAATTGGACTAGTTTTCATTTGTATTTGATCAACACCCCAGCGGGTAGTCGGTTGTACGTGTTCGAGTGGATTCTCATCATTCCCCTCCTCTTGAAAAGGATTTGCCCTTAAATCAAAGTCATCACCTACAACAAATGAAGATCAGTCAGAAATATTAAATGTAGTACTAACATTATACTCACCTAGTAGGTTAAGCTTGTAGGCGTTTTCATTAATCCTTTCCAAAACTTGATAAGGTCCATCCCCATGCGGCGTAAGCTTGAACTCTCTTTACTCAAGAAACCTCTTTTTTCTTAAACGCAACTAAATCCAATCTCCTGGGTCAAACACTATCACAACAAATCCTAGAAATACAAGCTCATTTCGGTAAAAATCATACTTTTTATTAGCAAACAAACTTTCCTTCCTAAGTACTTCTAAAACAAACCTAAGATGTTCTACATGCTAATCTACATGTCTATTATATACAAGAATGTTATGAAAATAAACAATAATAAATTTTCCAACGAATGGTCGCATAAGATGGTTCATTAATCTCATGCAAGTAGTAGGTGCATTAGTTAAACCAAAAGGCATTACCAACCACTCATACAAACCATATTTAGTTTTAAATGTAGTTTTCCATTCATCCCTTTCTTTCATTCTAATTTGACAATATCCACTCCTAAGATCCATTTTATAAACATGCATGCACCATGTAATTCATCTAACATATCATCTAACCTAGGAGTTGGATGTCTATACTTAATGGTAATATTATTTATAGCTCTACAATCAACACACATGCACCATGATCCATCTTTCTTAGGTACTAACAAAACAGAAACAGCACATGGACTCATGCTTTCACGAACATTACCTTTATCTAATAACTCACTTACGTGCCTTTGTAGTTCCTTTGTCTCATTGGGATTACTCTTATATACAGGCCTACTAAGAATTGCAGTGTCCGATACAAAATCAATTTAATATTCAATCCCTCAGACAAGAGGTAAGCCACTAGAAATCTCCTCCAGAAAGACAACATCAAAATCCTGTAAAAGAGAAGAGATAGAACTTGGCAATTCAAGTTCTTCGGGATTAACTTGATCATTTAAATATATATCTTTATAAATCATAATCAGCAATAGTTTTTTATTCAAAATTGCTATATTAATATCACCAAAGCTAAGATAAATTTTTTTATTTTTCTTCTCTTTCCTCTCTTTTTCTTTCTCTCTCTAGCCCATCTCACCTTTACTCTCATTCTCGACTTTGTCCAATTTTTTTCCACTCTCAGCTTTTTCATCTCTTTTCACCCTCTCGACTTTCTTTCTTTCTTTCCCCTTAAGTTTGAGTTTAGGACAGGTACTTGGTTGGTCTCGTTTGGTCTCGTTTGGTCTTACCCCCTTGGATAGGAGTTAAAGCCATGGGTGCCACACTAGTTCTTTCTTTGAGCTTTTCGGCCCCCCTCCTTTGTTGTATTTGAAGTTGGTCTCTAAATACCTCACTGGGAGTCAATGGTTCCAACTTGACCTTTTTACCTTTAAATCTAAGAACAATAGCATTCTCTCGACCATAATGTATAGTATCTTTATCAAATGCCATGGTCTACCTAATAAAATATGTCCAGTATGCATAAGCACAACATCACATAAAACAACATCCACATATTCATCAATGATGAAGTTTACTTTGGCTTGTTTGTTTACTTTTATTTCATCACTATCATTAAGCCATTGCATTCTATATGGTTTTGGATGTTTAGTGGTTGCTAACCCTAATTTATTAACCACCGCATTACTAATTACATTAGCACAACTTTCACTATCAATTATCATACTACATATGTTACCTTGAATTTCACATTGGATATGGAAGATGTTTTCTCTTTACACTTGATCCTCATCTTTATATACATTCAACACTCTCCTTGCCATCAAGCTCAATTCAACATTTAAAGCTTTTAGGGTTTCGACTTCATCTTCAATTTCTTCCACTTCATGCTTGAACTCAATTTCAACTTCATCACTATCAGATTCCAACTCGCCATTGTCCTTTAACACCATGATTTTTCGGTTTTGGCATTGGTTGGCAATATGTCCTCGGCCTTGGCACTTAAAGCAAACAATATCTCTAGTTCTTAAAGGTTTAGAATCAAATTTATCTTCAGATTTGTGTGCTTGAGTAGGTTTGATCCTATCATCTCGCCTTGCCCGATTGGTGCTCTCCTCACCTTGCTTCGGTTTTGGCTTTGAATCATAGACAGGATTGCTTCTCCAAGCACTTGGATTTGACCTCCCATTGTTTATAACTCCTCTAAACGATGAGCTTGTACCCCTCCTCTTGAATTTATTCTCAAGTTTGATAGCCACATGCAACATCTCTTCCAATTCCACATATTGTTGTAATTCCAATTGACTGGCTATCTCTTTATTCAACCCACCTAGAAACCGTGCCATTGTTGCTTCTCTATCTTCATGCATGCTCAATCTCATCACAAACATCTCCATCTCCTTGTAATAATCTTCCATGGTCCTATTTCCTTGAGATAAAAATTGTAACCTTTGATGTAGCAACCTATGGTAATGAGTTGGTACAAATTGCTTCCTCATGTCTCCTTTCATTTGTCACTAAGTAGTAATCAATTCATTACCTACTCTTCTTCGGGTACTTTGCTCATTCATTCACCATTGGAGTGTATAATGACCAAATTCCAAAGCTGCCAATTTTACCTTCTTAGCCTTCGAATAATTATGATAATTACATATCATCGCCATTCGCTCCTCCCATTCTAGGTAAGTTTCCGGATTACTTTCTCACATAAAAGGTGATATGATGACCTTAATATTTCCAAGATCATCATTCTCATTCCTTGCTTGTCTCCCATAGATTGGTCTTCCTTGGAGTGCAAAAATATCATTAATTTCTTCTTCAAGGTTATCTCCAAAATTATCTTCCTCGAATTCCTCTCTAGGTCACCCTCGACCTCCATGTACATCAAACCTTGTATTCTGTCCACCTTTGAGTTTCAAATCTATCCAATCTTTGATCTAGGTGATCAAAGCGAGCACTCATTCATGTGGATGTTATTTTGTGTGATGTTATTTTGTGTGATGTTGTGTCTATGCATGCCGGATATATTCTATTAGGTAGACCATGGCAATTTGATGAAGATGCTATTCATTATGGTCGGAGAATTGTATTATTTTTAGATTTAAAGGTAAAAAGGTGAAGCTGGAACCATTAACTCCTAAGTAGGTGTATAGAGATCAACTACAAACACAAAAAAGGAAGGAGGCTGAAAAGCTCAAGGAGAAAGCTAGTATGGCATGTATGACTTCACCATCCGTCCAAGAGGGTAAGTCCAAGTTTGCTGTTCAAGATAAGCATTCTAAGACTCAAATTGAGTGGAAAAATCAAGAGAAGGCCGAGAATGGAGTGAGAGAGAAAGAGAAACTCGAGAGTGAGAGGGAGGTTGAAAAAGCCGAGAGGGGGGGCCAAACCGAGATAAAGAAAGAAAAAGAAAGAAAAGAAAGGAAAAATAAAAAAATTTATTTAAGTTTTAATGATGTTAGTAAAGCAATTTTGAATGAGAAATCATTGCTAGTTATAATTTATAAAGATGCTTATTTAAAGATGTTTTTGTTATATAGAACTTTATCTGCATTGTTGAGAGCTTTACTTAGTAGAAATTTGAAAATTGAGAAATTATTTGCTAATATTAAAATGTGTGATTTTTGTCGAAATGAACTTGTATTTCTAGTATTTGTTGTGATAGTGTTTGACCTAAGGGATTGTGTTTGGTCGCATTTAAGAAAGGAGAGGTTTCCTGAACAAAGAAAGTCGAAACTTATGCCACGTGGAGATGGACCTTTTCAAGTTTTGGAGTGGATTAATGAAAATGCTTACAAACCTGACTTACCAGATGAGTATAATGTTAGTGCTATATTTAACGTTGCTGACTTATCACTTTACTGCAGGTGATGATTTTGATTTGAGGACAAATCCTTTTCAAGAGGAAGGGAATGATGCAAATCCGCCTGAACCCGTACAACCAACAACCTACTGAGATGTCGACCCAATACGGATGAAGACTTGGCCGGTAACTAGAGCTCAAGCCAAAAGGTTCAAGGACAACCTGGGAGCATTTATACAAGGAGTAATTAATTCTCAAAAGAGCTTGTCCATACTTGAAGATACAAAGTCTGTTCTAAGCATCCAAGTGGTGGAAGCCGATACGGACCTGGGTAGTTGTTTTCATGCAAATTTGGACTCCGGGCAGCAAGGAATGGTTCCAACACTTTGTGAACTTGATGTATATCATTAAGAGAACGTGGAATCCAGCCAAGGTAGAATCAAAAGCATCTAAAAATGATTTGTAAGGACAGCATCTCAATTTAGCCAAAAATGTGTTGTTTAGCCTCTGACTTTGACTTTTCTTCTTATTTGACTTATTCCAATCAAGGGGCAACGTGTGGGAATCATTATTAATCATATTTTCCATCCTATATGGCATATGAAAGCTGATTTGGAGCCCGAAAAAAGTTGGAGATTGGTCAAAGATACCTTAGTGGTCAAACTAGTAAACTAGTTTCCTAATTTGATTTTGACTTTTTGTTTTAGAAAATTAGTCTTTTATTTGGTTTCTATTTATTTATTTTCTAGAAAAATCAACTTAGAAAATTTATTATTTTATTATTTTCATTGTCAATTAATTAATTTCTAGATCAAAATAAATGAATTAATTAATCCAAATTAGATTAGGAAATGAGATGAATTTTGGCCAAGTTAGGTTTCCTATTCTTTGGTGGCCGGTTTTACCTAGATAATTGGGGTTTTATTTTGTAACTTTTAGCCTATTTAAGGGCTTATTTTATCAATAATATGCAGTACATTATTCATATAGAAAATTATTTTTGAGATTGAATTTTTTTGTTCTTTTTGAACACCTAAAACATCATTAGTAAATGAGTGTTTTAGTTTAACTTATCAATAGGATATCCATCACCTATTGTGGCATCTTCATTATACTAAGGTTTATAATCACAGATTGATTAGGGGTCAAGGTGACCATTAGAACTTGAATATAATTAGATCAGAGCTAATATAATACGGGTTCAAGCGCAGGTCTTCCTAGGTTCGTATCATTTGGTATGAGAGCCAAGATTTTGTCAAGTTTGATCTATCTTTATTTGCTTTATGTGTTTTTTTGTTATTCTAAAATTTTAGCATTAGCTTAAGGTTTCATCCATCTCATACACGTTCAGCCTCTTAAAAAAAATAAAAATAAAAATAAAAAAACTCATTCCTAGTTAAATTAGGTTTCCTTATTTTACCGTATTTTTTACTTCCTAGTTTGTTGGTTGATTTTCATTATTGTTCTTGTTAATTTAGTTTATTGTTGATTTTTATATGCTATTTTGATCTTAAATATTTTCATTCATATACTCAAAAAAAAAAAAGGAGTGTTTGCGGCAACATATATAAATTTACAAAAAATTACAAATTTGTGTTTTGTTGTTGGTGGTCACAGGTTTGTTGAAATTGCAATTTTATTGTTGATTTTTTCTACTAGAGTTGTTTTACATTCTGTGAGTAAAAAAAAAAAAAAAAAAAAAAGCCAAATATAAAATAAAAAAAAAATCGGTTTGTTGAATTTGGTGTTTGCTGGAAATTTCTTTGAACTGTTGAATTGTTGACTATTTATTCAATTTTTGGAGTTGGAGATTTATTTTTGCTGCTGGAAATTTAAATTTTGGGAGCTAAAAATATTGGATTAAAATTAGTTAAAGGATTTGATACAAAAACTTGAATTACAAGGGACAACAACCAACAATTATTTTTGTCCAAATTGATTCTTGTTCGTGTTTGAATTTCTTTTTCTAAATTTTTATTCTTGAATTCTTAATTTCCCACCATCTGGTCCATTTCTTATTTATTTTGAAATTTGCTTTGCTAAATTGCCTTATTTTTGCTTAGAAAAGCTGAGAATTAGGTGTTTAAAATTCACTCGGTATTACTTGCTTTTTTGCTACTGTTTTGTTGATAAGTTTAATTAAAATATACTTGTGATCTAATTGTTGTTTTTTGGGTGTTTTAATTAGAACTTTGAGTTAATTATTTAAGTGGAAAAAGACAAGAGTATGTGAGCTTAAAAGAGGGTAAAAGCTTAAACTAGTGTGCAAACACGAGTGTCGAGTCCTTATTTGAGTGAAACACGTGTGAGAGTGAATTTGGTGAGGTCCTATTTTATTTTTGTGTTATTCATACTAACATGGCAGATTCAAGGGTAAGAAGAGGAGATCCACCAATGAGAATTAATGAAGAAGAGTCTGTAGGATTCAAAGGAGATTCCCGAGCTTTGGGGAGTGAAGATGAGCACACGGACATGAGGGCCGTCTTGGAGCAATTACAGCGGATGAATGCTCAATTTGATCACATAAATCAAAGGATGGACAGGTTAGAAACATCACAAGGAGGGCCGAATACAAGGTTTGAAACTCATGGAGGCTGAGGTCCAGGTCGAGGAGGCCAAGGGAGATTTAAAGAAGAATTCAGGGAAGGCAATTTCGAAAATGACTTGGATGAGGAATATGATGAAATTTTTGAACCTCAAGGAACGAAAAACCTTGGGAGAATAGTAAGGAATGAAGATGATGAGTTTGGAAATATCAAGGTAAACATACCACCTTTCATGGGAAAAAGTGAGCCGAAAGCTTACTTGGAATGAGAGAAACGTATGGAGATGATCTTCGATTACCACAACTATTCGGAGGCTAAGAAGATGAAATTGGCAACAATGGAATTTGGCCATTACACACTCCAATGGTGGACTAATGAGAAAAACACCCAAAGGAGAGTTGGTGATGACTTGATTACTACATGGCGACAAATGAAGGGAGCCATAAGGAAGTAATTTGTACCATTACACTATCATAGGTTGCGGCATCAAAGACTTCAACCTTTATCTCAAAAAAATAGGTATGTGGAGGATTATTACAAGGAGATGGAGATGCACATGATGAGGTGGAGCATGAATGAAGATAGAGAAGCAACCATGGCAAGGTTTCTTAGTGGTTTGAATCGTGAAATAGCCAATCAACTAGAATTGCAATAATATGTGGAATTGGAGGAGATGTTGGATGTGGCTATTAAATTAGAACATCAATTCAAGAGAAGGGGTGTAAGCTCACGGCTTGGGGGTGTTTCCAACAATGGAAGGTCAAATCCAATCCTACTTATGAAAACAAGCCAAAGCCGAAAGTGGGAGAAAAAAGTTCAAATCGGCCGAAGAGAGAGACTAGAACTGAATTTGTCCAAGCACACAAAATTGAAGGTAAATATAATCCTAAACCTTCAAGATCTAGAAAAATTATTTGTTTTAAGTGCTAGGGACGAGGACACATTGCCAATCAATGCCCGAATAGAAAAATCATGGTGCTAAAAGGTAATGGTAAACTAGAATCCGAACAAGGAAAGGAAGAACTTGAAGATGAAGCAGAGACACTATTAAACATCCTGAACCTTATGGATTACAATAGCTTAATGATAGAGGTAAGATGAAAGTGAATAAATAAGCCAAAGTAAAATTTAGCATAGATAAATATGTGGATGTTATTTTGTGTGATGTTGTGCCAGTGCATGCCGGACATATTCTATTAGGTAGAACATAACAATTTGATAAAAATGTTATTCATTATGGTTGAGAGAATTGTATTATTTTTAGATTTAAAGGTAAAAAGGTGAAGCTGGAACCACTAACTCTCAAGGAGGTGTATAGAGATCAACTACAAATACAATAAAGGAAGGAGGTGGAAAAACTCAAGGAGAAAGCTAGTATGGCATCTCGGCTTCACCATACGTCCAAGAGAGTAAGTCCGAGTTTTCTGTTCAAGGTAAGCATTCTAAGACTCAAATTGAGTGGAAAAACCAAGAGAAGGCTGAGAGTGGAGTGAGAGAGAAAGACAAACCCGATAGTGAGAGGGAGGTTGAAAAAGCCAAGAGTTGGCTGTTCAAGGTAAGCAACTTAAGTCTTGTCTCAATTCCTTTAACTAATTTCAATCTAATCAAATTAAGCACTCAAAATTCAAATATCTAGCAACAATATAGAATTTCCAGCAGATCCAAATAGCTCAATTTTAATTTTTTTTCCAACTCAACAAATTCAAACTCAAACTTTTCAACAAACCAGTCTTTTGTGAATTTATTTTTTTTTAATTCTCGGCTTTTTCTTTTTTTTTTTTTTTGGTTCTTCTGTTTTTTTTTTTATCACAAATAAAATAAGGCAAACACAAATCCTAGCAATACCAAAAACAATACAATCCACAAACTTTAATACCAAATTCAACAAACCCGATTCTCCAACAAAAAGAAAAACAATTACATAATCTTAGGTTTTTATGCAATATGCTTTCAAAACTCTCTTCTTTTTTTCTTTTTTTGAATATATGAATGCGAATAATTAAAATTAAAACAGCAAAGAAAAATCAACAATAAACTAAAGTACTAAGAATAAAGATGAAAACAACCAACAAACTAGGAAGCAAAAATACTGTAAAACAAAGGAAACTTAATTGGACTCGGAAACAAATATATAAATTGCAACCTTAACCTAATGTTAAAATTGCAAATTAACCAAAAGAAAATAAGCAAATAAGATAGATCAAACCTAAACAAAATTCGGCTTTGATACCAAATGATACGAACGTAGGTCGACTCATGCTTAAACTCGTATTATATTAGCCAGGATCGAAAAATTAAGTTCAAGTTCTTATGGTCACCTCTATCCGTAATCAGCCTGTGACTATAAACCTTGGTATATACTAAAGATGCCACAATTGGTGATGAATGTCCTATTGATAGGTCAAACTAAAATACTCACTCTCTAATAGTATTTTAGGTATTCAAAGAGAACTAAGAGAATTCTTTTCTCACAAATAATTTTCTGAATAATATTAAAGGTGCATTTCCCTTGAAAAATAACCTTTAAATAGGTTAAAGTCACAAAGCAATAAACTCTAATTTAGCTAGGTAAAACTGTCCATGAGATAAGGAAACAATGGGTTGGCTGAAATTTACCTACTTTCCTAAACCAATTTTGATTAATTAATTAATTTACAATGGAATTAATTAATTGTTGTATTTTGAATTAGCAATTAATTAATTTACAATGGAAATAATAAAATAATAACTTTCCTAAGTTGTTTTATCAAGCAAATAAGTAAATAAAAACCAAATAAAAGATTAATTTTCTAAAACAAAAAGTCAAACTCAATTTAGCAAACTAGTTGACTAGTTTGACTACTAAACTAACTTTGACTAATTTTCAGCTTGTAAGAACTCCAAATCAGATCCAATATACTATGTAGAATGCCAAATAGGATTATTTATAATGCACATATGTTTCCCTCGATTCGAACGAAGAGAAAATGCTTAATTAGCAAAATATAGCAAAGCTAGCAACAAAAACAGCACTTTTGGCCAAAAACACCTCTTATACGCAAATGCCTTCTTTAATTGCTTTTGCTTCTGAATTTATTTGTTTCCATGACCTCTTAATGGTATGAATTGAATTCAAGAATTGTTGAACCCATTCTGTGCTGCCCGGAGTCCATAATTGCACAAAAACAGCTACACGGGTCCATATCAGACTTCACCACCTGGATGCATTAAACGGGTCTTGTATCTTTGGATATGGATAAACCCTTTTGAGAATTAATAAATCCTTGTATGAATCCAACCAGGTTGTCTTTAAATCTCTTGACTTGTGCTCTAGTGATTGGCCCGATCTTCATCCATATTGGATTGGCATTCCAGCGGATAGTCGGTTGTACGAGTTTGAGCGAATTCTCATCAGAAATCAACTTCCAATCAACTAAGGCTATGCCAAATATAGAAAAGTTAGATAGTAATTCAAATAAAACCCTTGGATAATCATCTCAATGTCAAATTTCCAATACCAGGACAATTCCATAACAGAGCACTCATTTAAAAGAACTAGTATCCACTTGAGTAACCAACCTCTCTAATAATTTTTTGCTGACTTAACTTCCTTGGAAGTCGACCATGTTTTCATCTTTTTACTTTGCATTGCTGACTATGATCCATCATCTTTAAAGGAGCCATTTTTTATCGCCAACAAAGAGACATAGCACTATCATAAATCAGGAACCCTTCATTTTCAAATGCCTTAACAGCCAAATTCAAGGCACAACTTAACTTAGTTACTGGAAAATCTATGACTTTAGAACCATCTTGAGATAAAGCAACCTACAAGCTTTTCTACATTGTTTCTAAAGATTCTTGAATTGAATCTAGACAGTTACCAAATCGAGATCATCAACCTTCTCTTTATGATGCTTTCTATCATTAGAACTATCTTCGAAGTCATTATTAGAATACATAAAATTCTTGGTACAATTAAATCCTAGACCACCAATTCCTTAAATATGCTAGATTCTTAAAGAGGAAAATGATTCAGAGCTTGGGTTGAAACAAATTTAGGCACATAAACTTGCTTCGTAACCATCTTAGGATTAGAAGCTTCTTTTTCTTCTTTCTTCTCAATGAATATATGACAATTAACCACCTCATGCCTTATACCTTGACAAACAAAACAAAAGAAAGGTAGATTGTCATAAAAGACTAAAATTTTGGTACAAATACCTTCACAATCTAAGATGATACTCTCATTCATAATAAAGGCCAAATCTACATCGACAAGGACATCAGGAAAGTCCTAATTCACCAACTAAAGAAACATGATCAATCTTTAACGACACACCAACACCACGTACTCCAACACTACATGCTAAGTCTGATAAAATTTTTAGATCCCAATGTTCCAAGCATAGATCGTAAATAAAATCGATATATGCAAGTTAGTTGATTTTTATAGAGCTAAATCAAAGTCATGATACCATTTTTGTAATTGCTAAATACGCTTGGGAGACAATGGACCAAGAGCCCTAACATGCTTCTTCTTTATATTAGAGATAAACACCACCTAATAAAACCCATGACCAAGTAAAATCAAAATCCAATCCTTTTGCTTCCAAAAACCACTTAGCTTGGAATTTAAATTAGTCATCTTTCCTGGAAAGTCCTCTTTGGATAAAACAATCCATGCATTCAAAGAATGTTAAAAGAGCTTGAACGTTCTTGATAAAGATTTATGTCCACATAAATTAAAACCACTTTATCCCATTTAGTTGGGAAGATTTTGTAGGAAGAACAACATCAAAGGCACTGTTAGGATGAATTCCTACTGCATACATCTTCACTAGAATGTCAACCTTCTCGTTAGGCATAGATTCCTTAGATTTAACAAAAGACAAATCCAAAGCAGTAAACTTCTTAAAAAAAGCGAGAAACTAAAATCAAGTACAGGATGTCCATTTGTTAGAAACCCTGGTCGACATGTTACCAGAAACCTGACCAGAAAAAACACTAAGGTGTATTCAATTAAGAGTTTGATGAATTTAAAATGACTTATAGATTTTAAAGGATTTAATAGATTCTTATAAAATTTTATAAACTCTATAAAGAATTTATAAAAATCCAACGAAATCTTTGGTATTAAGGCTGGATTTCATATGAACAATTTTTTACATAATTTTATTTTTAAAATCCTTTCAAATCCATTAAAATCCATCATTTTTTTAAAATATTTTAAAATCAATGACTTTTTGAATACTTGGATTTTAAAAGAATTTTATAAAGTTTTAATTGAATTTAAAATCTTAATTAAATATCATTAGACTTGTGTAGATTTTTTTAAAATATAAATTAAATACTTTAAAATTTTTAAAGACTTTTAAAATTTTTCAAACTCCCAATTAAATACACCCCCTAAATGATATTTGTTAAAAGACCAAATACTTGCTACAAAAGCTTCAGGGTCAAAATAGCAATCAGAAGCCATTGAAGCAACATGAAAAAATTGATCTAAAACAGAAAAAGTATCGGGAAAAACAGTTGGAGAGTTGCCCTAACAGAGCATTACATGAAATACATTCCCTCCAAGGACAATCAATTTGTAAACATATTGTAATTATATTTTCTTTTCATTGTTATAATATTTAATTATTAGTATGTACTATTTCCATTAACGTTGTTGTGATTAGTGAAATTAATGATTACACTTTCCTATTAACACCAAAAAATATAATAATACTTTTCTATTAACACCAAAAAAAAAAACTAATAATACTATATTATCTGATTATTTATTTTTGTAATATTGTTCAGTGATTATTTGTTTATATTGTTGGTCATTATTTATTATTAATCTGTTTTACTTATTTGGTAATAATTAATCTGTTTTACTTATTATTATTATTGCAAGGAAGTGTAATAAGTTATTATTTAAAAATATAAAATAATTTAAATTTATAAAACTATATATATATATATATATTTTGATTTTATATTAATAAATAAAATTTAAATTTTATTTCCATAATAATTATGGATGGGATTCATTTGTTAGATACTGGCTGTAATTTTTAAAACATGAGAAACAAAATTTGAAATATGGCAAATCATTGAGAAGCCACATAGAATATTCCCTATTTTCTACTAGCAACCAAAAGTCATTGACAATAAAATTTGTCAATAATGCTCGGCAAGGGTTGGAGAACTTATGCCCCCTTTCCAAAATTTGTCACTTATATTATTATTATTATTATTATTTTATTTGATATTTTTTTAAATTTTTGAAGAGTTTGTTTTATTTTATTAGTTTACCAATTTACTCTGTTCAACATAGTTCTGCCCCTTTGCGTTTTCACTGGCTAAGTGCTTTTGGTTTTCTTCTTCATCTTACTTTTAGTTAGGAACTTTACATAATTTGAAATTTGCATCTTAAACTTTTTGTATAGTATTTTACACCTTAAATTTCACTTTTCTTTTATTTTTTTATGTTTTTATTTTTGGCACGTTGCTCCTCATTTCATTTTTGTTAACTTTTTAATAGTATTGTCAAATGACTGGCACATATGATAAAAAATGAGGGTGCAAAATGTAATTTTGTAAAGTTTGGTGCAAAGTGCAAAATTTTTTAATAAAAAATTAATTAAAATACAAAAAATTACTAAATAGTAATATTATTTTTTAAACAAGTTATCAAAAAAAAAAATTTTAAATTACAAATGTAATTTTTCAAAAATAAAAATAAAATATTTACATATAATGTAGATATCTTGAAAAAAACGTAAAGACCAACAAAAGATTTAAACATGCATTAAAAAAAAAAATTTTTTGAAAAAGTAAAAATTTTAGAAAAAACACATTTTTTTAAAATAAAAAAAATCTTATAAATGTCTTTTTTCAAAATAATACATATAAATATAAACAATAAGTTTAACAAATAAAACAAGATATTTTATAAATAATAATATTCCAATTTTATTTTTAGATGATACAAAATATTATTTTTCAAAAATTATATTTGCATTATTTTAAAACTTTATTAATTTATTAAAGCAGTACTAATCCTTTTTTAATAACAAAAAGTTTATTGATTTTTCATTTAATATTTTATTTCGAAAATTTTGCAATTTGCACCTTTAACTAATACACAATTGCACTTTGCCTTTATTTTCGGTCCCATATCCCAGTCACGTGATAATTCTATTAAAAAGTTAACAGAAAAATATGGAGGGTGAAACATGCACAAAAAAAAGAAAGTGAAATTTAAGGGTGGAAAGTGCTGAAACATATATACTGTAGGATTTATTGATGCTAATATCCTGTTTAGTTAGAACATTTTGTTTCATTTTTCTACATTATTATTGTTGTTATTATTTTTGTTATTTGCATATTTCTTAGTTATCTTTCCATTTATTTGTTTTTAATTTTCTATCTCTCACTTATCTTGATTCATATATATATATATATATATATATACACACCTCACTTATCTAAAATTATACTAATACTTATTAGAAATTTCTTAATTTTATCATGCTTATTCAATTACAATTTCATAGAAACATAAATTTATAATTCAAACAAGAAATATATTTCTCTAATAATAATTTCTATATTTTTTGTTGTTGTAATTTTATAGAAATTGTTGCAAACTTTTGGTCATAATAAAAAATTTATCTTATTATCATTTTTGTTGATTAGTTTTATATATTTAAAATCTATATTATATAAAAAGTTAGGTATTCTGTATAAAAATCCTACCACATGTCATCATGTGGATACTTAGATTTTCCTCCAAAAATATAAAAGAAATTTTATTAATTATTATTAGATTGTCAAACAATTATAATGGAATTCTATCATATCATAAATGTATGTCTTTGATTTTATTTATTTTTTATAAAATTGATTGTGAAATTAATGAAACGAAAATTTGATTCTGAAAATTTTATATAGAAAATAGATTGATATTGCATATATTTGGTTTTATTTATTTTTAATAAAATTGATTGTGAAAATAATAGAATGAATATTTAAATATAAATATTTCATATAAAAAATGGATTGATATTGTATATCTATAATAATAATAATATATATGTATATATATATATATAATATTTTATATAACAATCACTATGATGATTACTTGTAGTTATATAGGTAAATATTATATGAAAAATAATGAAGATATAAATAATTTTGCTAAAAAAAATATACATAAATAATGTAATTTAATTTTATTGGTCGAAAAAATTTGAGATATCCTTTTTAGAATGTAATTATCAAACATGACAAAGTCCTTTCCAATTGATTCAAAAAATAAGACTGAATTAATTTTTATTCTATCAAATCACAATCCTAATCCTAATCCTAATTTTAATCCCAATCCAACTATATACTACATGACAAACGGCCTTAAGTGTATGCTATGTAGCAAATCAGTATATTAAATTCACATACGCAAGTTCATTGCAATTGGGGCAGCTGTCCCCAAGCTAAATCCTTACTTTTACTAATTAGTACTAAATTAAGTGGAAAAATTAATAGGTTTACCTCTCTTTCCCCCACATTGAAGGTTTACCTTGTTCATAAACAAGGTTAATGGTGTCAAACACATTCAAAATTTTCAAATTACTTCATTGATGAGTCGTATATATATATTAGAGGGAAGGTGTAATATACTAATTCCTCTTTTTTAGCCAATCTCACTATAACCAATTAACCATAAATGATATGTAATAAATGCAAAATAAAAAATAACAATGTTCAATCTAATGTAACAAAAATATTCGTTCAAAATATTCGTTCTTATGTTCAATCTAATGTAACAAAAACTATTCGTTCTTGCTATTTATTACTCTTTTTTTTTTCTTTTTTCTTTTTTGAGGTAGGGTTTATTCATTTCATAGGTTTGGACCATGACAATTTTTTTTTATTAAAATCATATTCACATTTTATTTTGAATTTAACCGCTATTATTATCATTATTATTATTATTATATGTCTAACAGCACGTTGGGCGTTCTAAATGGTTATATGGTAAAATTATTTATTTTTACGTTTGGTCTATTTTCAAATTCAGTAATATCTATTTCAAAGATTAACCATTTTTTTAACAAATTCAGAATTGGTAGTCTTTCATTTCAAGGATAAACATACTTATCTTATTTAAAGTATATTTAAATTGAGATTGATTATCTTATGTTAAAAATACATAAATGTTGTAATTAATTTTTATCAAATATGATATTTTTTGAAGAGAAAAAAATATTTATGAATGCTAAATATTGAATATAATCCAATATAATAAACAAACATATTAATAACCATAATTATTCTATTTCCATTTTTTAATTCTTAAAAATAGATATTTTTATTTCGTTGAAATAATTATTCTGAATATCAAATACAGTCTATGTCTTAAAAATATAATTAAAATTCTATTTAAATTTACTCACATATTTAATTTTTCTTTCAATCAAGAAGTGATTTTTGACATTTCTACATATATATATATATATTATAAAGTCAATTTCATTAAAGAGAAAGCCTCCTTGGCTTTCTAATTTTTGATATTGCTATTAAGCATTCACTTTTGCAAACTATGTTATATAATTTTCTTCTGTTATAAACTAAGTTATATAAGTACTAGATACTAGTTTGGTATATTATACTTAAAAAATGATTAAAATTGAAAAATGCTAATGTAATTAATTTTTAGAATTTTTGTCTGTTTTCTGTAATCGCAAATTGGAAAATATGGAAATGGACAAAGAAAGAGACAGTAAAAAAGACAACTTTTAGAATTTTTGTAAATTAAATGTTAATTAGCAATTTGCCCTTCACTATCTCCCAGTTCTAGCTTCGCCCCTTCTTACCTGCCAAGAAGTGATTTTTGACAAAGAAACGTAATTAGCTGCCTTTTACTGTGAACGTCGCAGTTAATTTTCATAGACTGCAATAATGATTTTAGACTGCCTAACTTTGATCAGTTTCTTGTCGACATGAGCATGCTTTTTGATAAAACTTGATTACTTTACAGGTGTAAAACGTTACAGGCAGGAAACAGCTAGCTTTATGAAACTCAGTGAAAACGACTTTCTTAAAGTTGAAAAAAATTCAACTATATATGGTGCTTGGTTTGACTAAGATACATGAAGAGTCAGTACAGAAGGGAGAAGCTGTAGCTACAGACATTAATTTACATTTGGGGGGACCAAATTTTGTGCTAACTAATAATATTTCCTGCTTTTTTTTTTTTTTTTTTTGGTAATTTCATTATATTTTTAACTTCTTCTAGCTAATTGATACTGTCACATCCCAATAGTTACTCCTTTTATCCAAATCCTGGACATAAAATTTGTTGAAAGTTCATGTATATTCATACGCTTATACGTGTCTATTGTACGGTTTTCACACAGGTTTTAAGAAAATTTCTATACATATTGCATTCGTGGTCCTGAATCCTGATTACCACAAAAAAAAAAAAAAATTATAATAATAATAAATAAATAAAGCATTGGTGGTCTTTATATAAATATATATATATATATAAATTTTACTATATGAATGTAAATTATACCTAGGTCGATATATTAATGTTTATTATATATATGTATATATGCAGTATACATAATAAAATTAATATTTATTTTGCACTATAAAACTATATTTACATATATATATATATATATATCTATAATTAGAAAAAAAAATATTTCAAATATAATCTGTTGACTTGTAAGGTCCACACACATTAGGGAGTTACCTGGGTATGGAGAGAGAGTATAAATATAGCTTGTTTATAGACTCACCTCCACAGTCAAAACTTTTGACTGGAATAACTATATGATTCTGAACCTATCTGCTCAAATCTAACCACAAACAATCTCGTCCAAGTCCGATGTATTCATTTTAATTTCTTTCCTTTTGTTAGTGTATTTTAATTATATATTATATTAAAGGATACAAACTAAACATTTGAATGTTTTTTTTTTTATTATATTAAATATTTGAATTAGATTTGATAAAATTTCATACCATATGATAAGATAATAAGAATCCATATGATAATTTATAGATTTGGATTGATCATATCATACCAGATCTGTATTAGTGTCATCCAATAAAAATTAATAAATTTTTAGAGATGAAATATGATAATACACGATAAATCTATTAAATCTATTAGATCCATTAAATAGGAATAATTTTGTAATCACATAAATTTTATAATATTAAAATTATTTAATTTATTATTAAGCATATATTAATTTGTTCTTTTTTAATTTAATTTTTAAAAAATTTAAAAACAGATAAGAATTTTTGTAAATTATTTTTAAAAAATTATTTTATTACTTGAAAGCTAAGTCAAATTAAAATTTTTAAATTTGTATTCATTCTTAATGGGTTAACTGATCGGATGACTAGTTATATGATAATCAAATAGGTTCGAATTTATCTATTTTCATACAAAAAGCTTAATAGGTCGTGTTTAGGTTAAATTGATTCCATACGAATACGACATAACATGATATGAACACGATTCAACACGACACATTGCCAGGTCTAATTTGAATGTTTGATTAGCATTTTTATTATTTTTGATCGAGCAAAACTAGTTTTATTTATTTATTATTATTTATATATTTTGTTAATTTTTATGAACTCTTCTAATATATATACATAAAAAAAAATGTCTATAGAATGTCATGAGGCTTTTCTATGAAGTTTTACTTTTCAAGTATTAAATTACTTCAAAAGTTTAAATGTAAAATTATTTTTGAGATTTAAATAAGTTTAGATAAAGTTTATTTTGTCTTTTTAAAATTATATAATACATCATCCAATTTATTTAAACTATCAAGATATTTTAAATTTTAATTATTAAAAAGATTCAAAGGCTAATAAAAAAATATCTTGATAAAAAACTAACTATACATATACATGGAATTGTATAAAAAAATTTCTTACCATTAAGTGGGAAAGGCCTAAGTATAATGAAAATTAAGGATGTAATGCTATTTTTTTTTGGTCTTTTTCTTCTTAGCGAGAGAGAGAGAGAGAGAGAGAGAGAGAGAGAGAGAGAGAGAGAGAGAGAGAGAGAGAGAGAGAGAGAGAAAGAGTAAAAAAAAAAAAAAAAAAAAAAAGAATAACACACGTGAGAAGATCATACTCCTCATGGCGCTAACATACTTGTTAAGATGACAAATACTAGTTGATACTTTATTAATTTTTAATTTATATTAAAAATCTAACTGGAAAAAGTAAATCATTTTAACACAATGTTAACATACCAAATGATACATGAGTTTCACTATGTTTGATGAATATCGATGGCAAATAGCATGCATTTTTTATTTTTATTTATTTATTTATTTTTACTTTATTGGTCTGTAAACATAATTTCCATTTTCTGCAGTGGACAGCTATTAATATATATATATATATATATATATATATTTTTTTTTTTCCTGAAAGCTTATTGAATAGAATGTTAAAGTTTACTGTCTATTCAATTTTTAATTTTAAATTATTAAGCGAAATGGCACTTCACCATCTAAAAGGTAATAATACCTTCATCTTATGTTCATAACTCTGTTGGACACAAATTAATTAGTCAATTTGTTAAATTAATCTATACGACTATGGTACTGATTAAATTTTTTTAATACAAGTGGCATTTTAGGGGAAAAAAGAGAGTAGAAAATCGTACAAGCTTTTATGTCCAGGGACAAAAAAGGTGGGGATTCAAGTCCTTCAAATTTGAAATATTAATATAAAAAAGCAACAATTGTATTGAACATCCATGAAGCTGCAAAGTAACAAAATCGATTCAATAGTTGAATTTAATATATAAAAATGGAAAAGCAAATCAAATCACAAACGCTCAAGCCAAAAAATATTAGTGTCCGCTCTATGCGAGACCAAGACTAGGTGTTTATATCTTAGCCACGTGTATGCATCAAGTATGTTTTAATTTCTCTTCCTATTTCAAAATGGTCCCACTGAAAGCTTAATAATAAGATTGTTAGTCCAATCACAAGTGGCTTCTAGGCATCAAGATTTCTTCACACTTAAAAAGGCAAAACTACTTTATTAGTCCCAGATAAGGAACGCTAAGTCTCACTTCACAACCACATCTGCAAAAATAGCCAATTCTTTTTTATATATCCTGATTTCTTTATTAGAAAAATAAATACATTTTCTGGCTTTATAGATTTTAGTCATTGTCTTTCATTCTGTTTGGAGGCAGCTTGCACTGATTGAGATGGGAATAATGCTTTGTTTTATACAATCCATACGGGTTATGTATTATTCTTATAAAACAATCAAAGCTTTGTGGGAGTTTCTGAGAGGCAGATGAGGTGCAAGGTGGGGATCCACATGTTCATGTGTTAAGAGGAGAGGAGGGCGCCTTAACACAAGGGCGTTAATAGCTTTTTTGAGATGCTTCCAACCCCAACTCCAAGAATAAAATATACCAAGTTTATGGGTTCAGAACATGTTTTTAAAATACGATGGTTATATATATATATATATATATATATATATATATATTAGGTACTTATCATATTCATTCTTTTAAGTTTAAAAAAGTTTAATTGTAATAATAAGAAACTTTATCTTAATGAAAATATTATTCATTATCATGAAATCTACATATTATATAATTTAAATAGTTATTATTAAATAATTTATTTTAAAAATTTTAGTATAAAAAATTATAAAATTAAATATTTTTAATTAAAATTTACCATATGAATTAGTGATTATTATTATTATTAGTGTCAGATAGCAAAATTCTATTTTTTTTTTATCAAACTATTTTAATAAAAATATTTTTTTTTCAAATAATCAAAGACCGGTTAATTCAATAAAGATTAATAAATATGGTTATACATAGAAAAAAATCATTCTCCATACTAAAATCATTAAAAAAAAAAAAAGAAATATAAGGAATGAAATAAAAGAATATTATTTAAATCAAACGACTTTAAGATTTTAAAAACACCATTTTCTTATACTGCATAAAGAGACTTCATTTTCTTTCAATTTTTTTTTCCTTAAAAAAAAAAAAAAAAGGCTACTCATGTGTATAGCTTTTTAAAGCTAGTTAGCTTAAGCTATATTACTTGTAAATGACCCCTTCAAAATTTTTTTGTCCTTTTGTTTTTTTTTCCTTCTCTTATTTTGTTTGAATTATGTGTGATATATCTTTCTTAAAGTTAATTTATTGATTGTCCTTTTGTTTTTTTGTCCTCGCTTATTTTTTCTGAATTATGTGTGATATATCTTTCTTAACGTTAATTTATTGATAAGGGTGTCCTCTTTTATGCTTATTCTTGGTATCAACCAAATGGAATAGCTTTTGCTTGGGTATTTGGTGGCAAAGTGCGTGGGAGCATCATTTCCAAGTTATATGGGATGGTGCACCATATCAATTAAATTTTTATGCATGTATAATTAATAATTACAAGAACCTTTATGGATGATATGTTGGTATCTAATGATGCTACCAACTGCCAAGTGATGACACAATAGGGGGAGACAAAGAAGCATAAAAAAGAGCCTAAAAAGGTGTCCAAAATACTCATATGTGAGGGCTGAAGTACCATAGCGATTATCTAGTATTAACTCCCAAAAAGGTTTTCATAAATAAGCATTTTTTGGTCCTTTTATTTGTCGAGGAAGTTTTGTTTTATTTTGGTTTTTTTATTAAATTTCTTTATATAAAAAAAAGCAGATTTTGGTTTTATTAATTTTTTTCTTTCTGTTCGTACCTGTGCCATGTATTCCTTACACGTTGACAGTATTTCTTACACGTTGACAACCAGCTATCATTTTGATCTGATGGATAATCCGCCTTCATCAGCTTTACCCAGTAGCTCATTCAATTAAGGGATCTCACCTCAATTTCGATCTGTAGTGAAATGTTTGGATAATTTATAATAATAATAATAATGGAAGAAAGAAAAAGTATCTCTACTGTAATATTTATATAATATATATTTCGCGTAGGCGATCCTTGCATGTGCCGCTGACAGATTAAAAATTTCTCAAACGAAAGTGGATAGTGTACTGAGAAAAAATATATAAACAAAAGTTGGAATACTTAAAGTAAGACAATTTTATTTTTTAGCAAAATGAAAGAAAAAAAAAGTTAAGACAATTTTATTTGCTCTGTAGCTTCCCGATATGAATTTCAGAATTCATACTTAAAAGCAAGACAATTTTATTTTTTAGCAAAAAGAAAGAAAAAAAAGTAAAGACAATTTTATTTGCTCTGTGGCTTCCCGATATGAATTTCAGAATTCAGAGTAATAGTACAAGCAGGCCTTGACAAATGTATCCAAGTTAAACAACCCCGCTCTCCGCCCACCCACCCAAAAAATATTTATCGATAAAAAAAAAAAAATCTAATTTCCACTTTAAAGTTAAGAATGAATTATTCATATCTAGTTTTATTAAAAAACTCAATTAATAAAATAAAAACATATCACCTTGCCATTTGATTTTGGTAGTCTAATCGATCTCTACTCATGTAGAGAGTATTTTATTAAAATTTTGACTTAATTAAATTATAGATGCTTATAAGGTAAATGTTTAATCATTAGATAAAACGGTAATTAATATTTAAATTTAAATATAAAATCCTAGACATGATAACTTTTAGTACTTGCTATGTAAGAATTATTGATTTAATAAATTCTGTAAGTATAGAATTTTAGCATATAGCATATATTTGTATATAGAATCATATGCATATCAGATCAGGATAATTTGATAATTTTAATATTAATTTTTCTTTTATTATTCCTTTGATTACATTACAAATTAGAATTTAATATTTAAAATTTAAAATTTTATTTAGGAAACATGAATCCTATTGAGATTTAATGATTAATAAATATAATTTTAAATTTCAAACATGAATGTGATCTAAAAGTTGTATTATGATATTAAGGACTTAGTTTGAGTTTAACAATATATGTATATATATATACACAGATAACCACACTCATATTAGGTCAACTTGATGGTTTTATCATTAGAACTCTTTTTATCAACTATCATATCATTTTAATAACTTATTTAAAAATTTATTTATGGTTCAATAGACCCTTATAAGATTTAATTTTGCCAAATAAAATTTTAATATGTTATTGAATCTATATTAGATCATTTGTTGATGTTTAAATCTAGCCTTTAAAAGGATTTAAAGCATTCTTAAAAAGGATAATACTAAAACTATTAGTCCACCTGACGTAAGCTTGACTTTATATATGTATATAATCAGATTCGTTGACTAAATAGTTTTATCATTAAGATTTCTTTATTGATCATTAGATCATTTTAAGTATTGAGATTTAACAATTCGTTTATGTTTTGATATACTAACCCTATTTAGAAAAAGTGGCCCTATTGGGATTCGGTGAATAATGAAGTAATTTTAAATTTTAGCTCCTTGTATGATTCAAGGGTTAAAAAAATAAAGCTTGATATTAGTTTTAATATAAAAGACCTAAATTTGGCTTGACCACATATATATATATATATATATATATATATATACTCAACATTCACAATCTATGCTCCTGAGCTTGTAGGTTTTTGACAGTAATACCCATATTTAGATGTCAAACTTTGTTAAAACAAGGGTAATATTGAAATTTCATGTGCATTGGTGCCAAAAAAGACGGTCCAATGGGAAATGTTAATTTGTTGCACTGTTTCAAGGGGCATTACTAAGAAAAAAAATAAAAAATTCAAGGGGCAATACTGCAAAGCTAGTTAAATTTTAGGGGCAAGTACTGCAAAATTAATTAAAATTTAGGTGTATTATGGTAAAATATTTAAAAGTCCATCTGACACATTAGAAATAAAAAAAAAAAACAAAAAAACACTTTGTTTCATGTGATATTATACTTCTTTTTGCTTATAAACACAACAAATACAACTTTTGCTTCAAATTCTTCAAATTGCAATGCAAACAATCAAAATAAAAACAAGTTTTGCTTTTTACCTTTTCATTGGGATTACTAAAAATAGCCATTTGCTTTATTAGATAATCTATATTCTACTTGGAAGAAACAAATTAGTTGCCACCAATATTCTCACTTAGAACATTTTCATCATTTTAAGAACAACAAGCGGCATCTTTCCAAACCATAAGAACTCTTATTGCTTTTACTAATTTAGTTTTGTTTGAAGCGTAAACCAATCACTTTAGTATCATCCTCCTTGGATGACTTTGCACCAACCACTCTAGGACCATCCTCTTTAAGAGATTTGTTTTGAACTGATTCAGGCTTCAAAAATTGGTTTTACTTAAGCAAATTTTCAAAAATACTATGCCCTCTCTCTTGAATGAAATTCTTCCTACATTCTTATTTGTCATCCGCTCTTATATTTTCTAACTTAATGAGTTTTTGATATTTAATATGTCTATGTAGTTTTTGTTAATATGTTTATATGCATATAAGCTGAAAGAGGCAAAATAAGGTATAAACATGACACATCTATACAAGACTAAAGGAAGCATAACACTATATGAAACGAAAAGTTTTTATTTCTAATATGTTACATGAACTTTTAAATATTATTCAATAATGCTTGTAAACTTTAATCACTTTTTCAGTACTATTTGATGAAACTACAAGGCAAATATCAGAATATTTGACAAATGAATAAAACTTTATTAGCAATTAAGGGGATATATTTAATTTAGAGTTTGATGGATTTAAAATGAGTTATAGACTTTAAAGAATTTAATGGATTGTTATGAAATTCTATAGACTCCATAAAGATTTTATAAGAATCCAATAAAATATTTGGGTTTAAGACTGTATTTCATATTGACAATTTTATTCACAATTTCACTGTTAAAATTCTTTCAAATCTATTAAAATCTATCATTTTTTAAAGTTTTTTGAAAACAATAACTTTTTGAATACAACTAGATTTTAAAAGAATTCTACAAAATTCTAATTAAATACACCTAAATTTTAATGGATTTTTATAAAATCTATCAAAATTTGAATTGAATATCATTAGTCTTATATAGACTCCTTTAAAATCTAAATTGAATACCTCTAAACTTATAAAGATTTTTAAAATTCTTCAGATTCTAAAATGAATACACTCCCATTCAACTCTTGTTACAACCTATTGAGGAGTATATATATATATATATATATCATATACATATATAAGCTTGTGTGCTATAAATAACAAGAATATGTAATATTTAGTAATTATCTAGAATAACAACCGTTCAAAATTAATGTGGACGAACTTCATTAGATAGAAGATTGATGAAGCTTGGAATAGTTAACGTAGTAATCTACAAGGAGTCCTTATCCGTTAGTTGACGTAGTAATCCTAAAGGTTTCCTTATTGGTCCTTATCTTTATATGAGCTCTGACTTTTATGTTTGTTGAGATGGCTTCTGTTGATGACATGGCTATATTGCTGATGTGGATCTCTATCACGGTCCCTTAAAATTTAATTAGTTTTGTAGTAATGATCCTAAATTTTTAATTTCTTTTCACTATAATAATACTCTTAAAACAGTGCAACAAATTAGCATTTCCAATTGTGCCATTTGTTTATGAAATTTTGATACTACCCCTTGATTTAACAGAGCTTAATGCCTAAATATTAGCAAAATCAAGCTCGGGGGGAATGCTATAAAAAACTTACAAGTCTAGGGGGGTAAAGGTAGTGAATATTAAGTGTGGGTTGCAATTTGTAAATTTGCTATAAGTTTAGGGGTATTTTTGCAAAACATCCAATGTTTATTATGGTTAACTAGATCCTTTAAGGAACTTACTTTTTTAAATAGAGTTTTAATATATCACCGAATTCATATTATATTATTTATTGATTCTTTATATATAGATCTTAAAGGGATCCAAAGGTTTTAAAATAAGATAATACTAAAACTACCAGGTTGACATGATGCAAGGTTTAAAATGTTCAATATTTCCTCAATATTTCTCGATATTTTTATTTTTTGAAGGGGTCGAAATAAAATTTATGTTCGACATGGAAATGGATAGAATTTCCATAATATCCATTGAAATTTCTGAAATTTCGGTAAAATTTCTATAGAAATTTTCATAAAATATTTACATCAAATCTTTAACAATTTGGTTAAAAAATCTATAATTTCTATGAAAATTTCCATGAAATTTCCAAAATATCATTTTTTAAATTTTTTTTTTTTAAAAATTCATAAATATTATTGATATTTAGTAAAACTTTTTATCAAATTAATTTCATTGATATTTTTTTTACCCTTTAGTTGCTTTTTAGACATTTAGTGATATAAGCAAAATAGAATGAATAGAATTGAATAACATTAATAAGTTCTACTTATTTATTGAATATCGATAAAATAAAAATATAAAGATTGTGGATTATATTTTTGAACCTTGAAAATCTTAATATTTGAAACTATAATGAAAGATGATGATGAAGAGGGCAATCAAATGTACCAATGGATGAATATGAAGGGAATCCTGATCCAAAGATTGCCTTACAAGCTGAAAAAGAAGGAATAAATGTTCAAAAAGTGATTGCTGAATAAGTAAATTCTAGTGGTGGTGATTTATTTCAAAGGTTTATGAGAGAGCCAACTAGAACTACTAGTGCTTCAGCTCCATCAGGTGGTACACATTCTCAATTTGAGACTCAGAGAATCTTGATCCAAATATTGCTTAACAAGCGAAAAAAGAGGGAATAAATATTGAAAAAGTAATTGCTGAAAAAGTAAATTCTAGTAGTGGTGATTTATTTCAAAGGCTTATGAGAGAGCCAACTAGAATTACTAGTACTTCAGCTCCATCAGGTGGTACATATTCACAAATTGAGACTCTTAGTAGCCACTCTACCTCCAGTGGTGATGAAGATAACTTCAATAAATTATCTGAATTAGAAATTAGAAGAGATAGTGGCTAAAGGGAATCACTAAGTTAAGAAATTGGATTAAGCCCATTTACTGGTGAACATTATTACACACATGCAACACAAGATGAAGATTATGGGAGTAGAGATGCGGGTCAAGGATTCAGTGCCATTGAAAAACACTATATACGTAAAGAAAAATCTATAATGGAGATGTCACGGCAAGAAAAAGATTCAATTTATATGAATTTTGGATCTATGAGGGTTGGAAGCTAGTTTTATAATCCTTATTCAATAGATATGTATGGAATGTCATCAAGTAGCAACTCATGGTTACCATCTCAAACTCAACCATTAGAGAGTAGTAGTTATGCACATAGTCAACTAATAATGCAAGATCCATATGGTTGGCATATTAATAATTACATACAAAATTATTAGGGAGATACATCTTTTTATAACTACTTCGCACATTTCACATCTCAAAATCAAAAGGAGGAAGAAACCGATGATTTTCAACCACCCAGAAGTTTTATGTAGTATTAAGATGACATTTATGAACTATAATGTAATTGTAATAATTTTTTTTATATGTTTTAGTTAATAAATAATTTTATCATATATGTATTTTTTGATATATTTTTATTAATAATAATTCATTTATAATTATTAATACTTATTATAAATCAATTCACTAAGAATAATATAACATCCATTCAATATTTTAGCAAGTTTTATAATCAATGGGTTAAATAAGCTAATTTTAAAGTGTTAATAAAAATTTTCACTTTTTAAAACAAATTTCCATTATTTTTTATAACTTTTTATCGATATTCAATATTTTTTGATATTTTCATGAAAATTTTTGTATTTTAAACTCTCGATATTTCCATCGATATCGATTTTTTGAACCTTAACATGATGTGAGATTGATTGTATATATGTATATAACTAAACTTATTGATCTAATGGTTTTACCATTAAAATCTTTTATCAATCATTATATTATTTTAAGAGTTGAGTTTAAACAATATTTCATTATTTCTGGGATTTTTACATAATATACTTTTTATAAATATAATTTTAATATATTACTAAATTCATGTTAAATTATTAATTAATTTTTAAATTTCAGTCTTAAATTAAAATGGTTGAACAACTTATCATAAATAGTTAATAATAAAACCATTCTATGGATTTGATATGAGCTTGACTTTATATATACAGTTATATAGTTATTGATCAAGTGGAATGCATTGCTAACATTATAGTGAGACAGCCTATTGAAAGAATGACATAAAATAATTGCAAAATTAATTTTTTTTCCCTATCCTTATTCATATACAACCAATGATAAATGTCCACTTCATTTTAAAAAGCAGTTATAATTATTTTTTATTTTTTTCACTTGGTTATTCTATCTATTTGTTAATGTTTTTATATGGAAAACATCATATTATTGATGGACATAGAAAGAAAGAAAAAAAGAAAAAAAAAATATATGAGCCCACACAATATTCTATACCATTAATATGAATAACGAGTGAGATTGTGGTATACCCTCCATAACTGTTTTTTTGAGGTTATGGTATAAGTCATACCTTGAAAAATTAAATCATGGCCTATATATTTTTAGCTGACACATGCCATTAGATCACTAAAAAGTGAAATGAAGCTTTGATGATGATGAGAGCATCCACATCCCCTCCATTAACAACTTAATTATAATTCTAGTGCAGCAAACCACATAAAAAAATAAAAAATAAAAAGTAAAAAAAAATAAAAAAAACAAAGACTCATATTGTACTCTTTAGTTTCTTACATTTATTTATGCTCATCATCGATCTTCCTTTACTTGCTGATTGAAAGGGGTAGCGAAACTTGCTGAAACTTTAAGGCCAAAAAAAAAAAAAAACGCGGTAAAGTAGTAGTGCACATGCGGTAGTCCTGGTGGATCCTAACTTTATCGGGGGGATATATTAAAAGATCGATATATTTCCAAAACAAACACCAAACCCATCAGATTAATTTCAATGGGTGGGACACCCATATTTGATATACATATATCAATGAGCTTCAAATTGACCTTTAATTTTTTTTCGCTTTTCAATATATATATATATATAACGGGGAATCGATATTATTGAAGAAGAAACAGTAGAAGATACAAAGAATTATAAATGGGCTATTTGAGGGTCCAAAAAAGAAAGCAACAAGAAGCTATCAAATCCCTGTTTACGAAAATAATTACAAATGGGTTATTTGAGGGTCCGAAAAAGAAAGCAACAAGAGGCTATCAAATCCATGTTTCTCAAGTACTTAACAGAGAACAAATTTGCATTTCATGGAGATCACCAAACTTCAAGTTGGGAAACAACTCATTGAAGCACTAGCAACAACCAGGCCCCCCACTGCCTATCTCCTTGTGTCCTCTATGCATGGAGCAATATTTTTTTGCTTCCTCCTATCATTTCAATATTCAATATCATAATCAAAATTTTATCTCTACGGCACCGCATGTGCTTTGCCCATACTATCAATCTCGCAACCCAAAATTTTGATCGATGTTGGCACACTGTTCTCTCTCACCACCAGTGAATTCCATTTTCATGTCTGTAACATTTATGTTTATATATTTATATATACAGTAAATCTTAAAATCTTATCAAATCAACCCTGTAAATTTAGTTTTAAAAGTTGGTCAAGTACAATTAAACAAGTCCTAACAAATTCAACATTTTTTATTAAAGACTTTAGCATGTTATTAGATTGATCTCATGTGAGACCTTTTGTTTCTTTGTTTTATTTTATTATGCGTTCATATAATATACATATATATATATATATATAATTTTTTTTTTCCCCTTACAATTTCCATGGCTTTTCAATATTTCCCGTGACAATTGTTATTTTTATTGTAGGCCACCCTTTACTGTTATATGGTTTCTTTTTTCAACCATTCACCCTTATAATTGAATGACTTGAAGTTTCTTGTGTGAATGGGTATCTTGGATATATAGACTTTAGTTGGTATTTTGTTTCAAACTTTGTTCCTAAAAATATTTATCTCATATTTTCTTCTTCCACAAAGAAAACCAAATGTCAATATTGGGATGGCACACGTGTGGTATACATACACAATCAAGTTTTTTATTTTTGATTTTATTTTTGATTTTTTTTATTTTTATATTATGTATACTACCAAGTTCACATCATGTCAATTGATAATTTTAATATATGAGTCCGTATTGGTTTATTTTATCCGTTTTGCATTTTAATGGTTTATTATATTCATATATATCAATAATGTATTTTTAAATTTTAGTGAACGATATATTAATTAATAAAAAGAATTTGCAACGGTAATTAAAAGCATGACATTAATTGGTCCTATGTGAGTCTTCCTCTCACTGCCTATCTATATCTATATAGCAGCTAGAGTATAGAAATCAAGAGGTGGTTGGTTTCCTTGAATCCATCATTTTGAATATTATAGATGATCACCACCCGGTAATAAGTTTTCAATAATTTTAGATCTTTTAATATTTTTTTCTAGGCTTTTCTATTCAACATGAAATGAAACAAATATTCATCCTATATTAGAATTGCAAAGGAAATGGACAATCTATTTCAATTACATCATCTGTCAAAAAATTCAAGAAAATAAAAGTAATAAAACAAGTAAATGAAATTAGCATGATATATATAGAGAATCCTTCTATGGTCAAGTCAATCCTGATCAAAATGGTATGGTCCAAAAACATGCCAAAAATTGTAGTTATTGGATTTCAACTTATCACACGAACGGTTCATATTATTTCTTTATCATACGTGAGAAAAAATTGCTAGACAAAAAAACTTTCCTATTAATCTTCCCCCTTTAAAATATCTTTTCCTTTCCCGCTAATATTACTGTTTCACACAGACCTCACCGTTTCAAAAAACTTTCCTATTAATCTTCCCCTTTTAAAATATTTTTTCCTTTCCCACTCACATTACAATTTCACACAGACCTCACTGTTTCAAAATTTACAAATAAAATCCATCATCTCCTGCTCGTATCACTGTTCCAACCCCTAATATTCTTCTATTGCTTCCATCGCTCAGGCATTCTCTTCGACAATCTCAAATCTATTTAGGGCTTGGGTTAAAAGTTAGTATTTGTGAGCCATTGATTTTTTTTTTTTGTGAGCCTTTTTTTTTTGTTTTTTTTAAGTGCGAACAAAAACCCAAAAAAATAAAAAAATAATGACATCGATGACCTGAAAATGTCACCGGCTTGAGTACAAAACAAGTGGGCATTTTCCTCTAGATGAAGAGTTGCTCTTTTTCGGCAGTCCAGAGTAGTTTCCATGTGGCCGAAAGCGAAGTCCCGGTGGTGACTGTATTGCTACCCAGGGCAGAAATGGCATTTATGGCCTTGATAATTGAGTCGTGTTTGGCTGGGTTCTTTTGGATCTTGTGATCCCAATCTTGATCGAATATGATGTTGAGGAGTTCCTGCTTGGAGAGTTTTGATTGAGCTATGAGGGATGGATATGTGATCTTAGAGAAGTCAGAGTGGTGGGGTTTCGAAGAACAAGAATTGAGGCAGTGGTGTTGTGGGTTGAATTGAATACTTGAAAGAAGGAGGTTTGAGGACATAGAGTTATGGAAGCTTTTCAGTTTTATGATGTCGTTGGTTTTATATATTGGAAGCGTTCCCTTTGTTTTTTTTTTTTTTTGGTTGAAACATAATGGTTGGTTGCCTCTTTTAGCAGAAACCCACAAATTATTTTTGCCAGAATATCATCAAGCATTTCACTGATTCTATCATCCTCCTCTCTCTTGTTTTTCTATATCTAATAACAATTCAATCCCCCCCCCCCCCCCCCAAAAAAAAAAAAAAAAAGAGAGCACTAAACATACAAATGCGAAAAGTAAAAATTAAAAAAAACTGAACAATGTTCTTTTTCACCTTGTTTTGAGATTCACAATGTTGAAGCCGTTTCTCCATCTATCTGAGAAAATTAACCAAAAAAAAAAAAAGAAAAAAAAAGGATAAGCCAACGCTTTTTCATCAAAAAACGTTGGTTTTTGCATTTTCAAATTTTTGTTTTGTTTGGTTTTCTGTTTTGACAAAGTTGGATTATGTTTTGATAATCTTGGATTTTTGGTATTTTTATTTTTTTATGTTTTTTGTTTGGACATTTAATTTTTAATAAAATTAACCAAAAAATAAAACAAAACTAACAAAAAAACAAAATTAAAAAAAATAGGATAAACCAACGCTTTTTTATAAAAAAACATTGGCTTTTGTAATAAGCCAACGCTTTTTCATCAAAAAGCATTAGCTTTTGTGTTTTCATTTTTTTTTTTGTTTGGTTTTCTATTTTGACAAAGTTGGATTATGTTTTGATAATGTAGGATTTTTTGTTTGGACATTTAATTTTTAACAAAATTAACCAAAAACTAAAACAAAATTAACCAAAAAAACAAAATTAAAAAAAAAAAAAGGATAAGCCAATGCTTTTTCATTAAAAAAGCGTTGCCTTTTGTATTTTCAATTTTTTTTTATTTGGTTTTCTGTTTTGACAAAGTTGGATTATGTTTTGATAATCTTGGATTTTTGATATATATATATATATATATATTTTTGTGTTTTTTGTTTGGACATTTAATTTTTAACAAAATTAACCAAAAACTAAAAAATTAATAAAAAAACAAAATTAAAAAAAAAAAAGGGATAAGCATTGTCTCCAAGTAGAAACTCCTCAACCTCATATTCGATCAAGATCGAGGCCTCAAGACCCAAAATAATCCAGCCAAACGAGACTCGATTATCAAGGCCATAAATGCCCTTTCTGCTTTGGACAGCGATACAGTGACCGCTGGAACTTTGCTTTTGGCCATGTGGAGACTACTCTGGACCATCGAGAAAGAGCAGCTCTTCATTTAGAGGAAAATGCCCAATTGTTTGGTACTCAAGTCGGTGACGTTTTGCAAGTCATTGATGTCATTATTTTTTTATGTTTTTAGATTTTTTGTTCATACTCAAAAAAAAAAAAAAAAAAAAGGCTCACCAAAAAAAAAAAAGAAAAAAAAAATTCAATGGTTCACAAATACCAACCTTTAACCCATCCCTAAATAGATTTTGGATTGTCAAAGAGAATACCTAGGCAGGGGAAGCAATAGAAGAATATGTAGGGCTGGAACGGTGCTGCGAGCGGAAGATGGTGGATTTTATCTAGGAATTTTGAAACGGTGAGGTCTGTGTAAAATAATGATGAGAGTGGGAAAGGAAAATATATTTTAAAGTGGAAAGGTTAAAGAAAAGTTTTTTTGTCCAGCAATTTGTTTTCACGTGTGATAAGGAATAATTTGAACCATTTGTGTGATAAGTTGAAATCCAATGGCTACAATTTTTTGGCATGTTTTTGTATTGCATCATTTTGGTTAGGATCAACCTGACCATAAAAGAACTCTATATATAGATATATACATATATATATATATATATATATATAATTTTTTTTTATCAAAATGTGTATATATATATATATATGCTACGGTGCGGACGGTCTGCATGCGGACCCGTAGTATTTACGATGATTTTTGAAAAAACCTTCCAATGTTGTTTTTCTATGATAATATTGATGATGATTTTTAAAAAAACCATCGTCAATATTGCAAGTCCGTATGCGAATGGTCCGCACCATAGATGACTATATATATATATATATATATAAGGAGAAACATAATTAAGGTGCCAAATAAGTTGTTAAGAGTTGTAATTAGAAAATGCATCAATCAAAGTCGTCCAAGGTACCAAAACCTCATTATTGAAGTGATCACCATGCCACAATTGCCAGACTCATTAAAAGATCTAATGGTTAAAACTCAAAAGAACTTATCCTTTTTTACTATGAAACTAACACCGAGCATCTCCATCCAGAATAGACTTCATGTTTTATGTTAATTTTAAACAAGTTTTCATCGCCAAAAGCGGTAGATTTCTTTTCTTTTCATTTCATTTTCTGTTTTCTTTCGATCTGAAATTTCGACATTGGAAGGTGGTTGATTGAGCTGCGAAAACTCACATGACTAAAAAAGAAAAACTGTCCCACACTCCATGATACACAAAAGACGTACAAACATACATATATGCATATATACTTACATGGATTACATATACAAGAGATTGCAAATTACTCCCTAAACATTTACTATTTACGCCCTTTGAATTTGCAGGTCTTAGCAGCAATGTCCCTAACTTTGATTCTGTCCATATTTGGACGTTAAGCTTTGTTAGATCAAAGGTAATATTGAAATTTCATTTGCTTTAGTGTGAAAATAGAGGGTACAATTGAAAAAACAAATTTGTTGTATTATTTTCAAGGGACATTATTGTAAAAAAAGTTAAAAGTTTGAAGGGCACTGTTACAAAACTAATTAAATTTTAAGAGATAGTATTGAAAAATTAATTACAATTTATGGATATTAATGCGAAATATTTAGAAGCTCATGTGACTCATTCGAAATAAAAGTACTTTGTTCATATCACATTATGCTTTCTTTTGCCATGCACAGATGTGTAATGTTTACGCCTTGTTTTGTTTTTTTCTGCTCATATGCATATAAATATATTACCAAAAACTATATAAACATATTAAATACCAAAAACTCATTAAGGTGAAAAATAAAGGGGTGGATGACAAAGAAGTATGTAGGAAGATAGAGAGAGAGAGGGCATAGTATCTTTGAAAATTTGCTCAAGTAAAAACCAATTTTTGAAACCTAAATCTGTTCAAAACCAGTTCCTTTAAAAGGATGATCCAAGAGTGTTGATGCAAAATGCTCCAAAAAGGATGATGCTGATGTGGCTGGCTCAAACAAAACTAAATTAGTAAAAGTGATCAGAGTCTATGGTTGAGAAAGATGTCACTTGTTCTTCCCCAAGATGATGAACATGTTGTAGGTGACAATATTGGTAGCAATAAATCTATATCTATCAGGCAAATATTGATTATCCAATGGAGTAGACAGCTACTTTTGGTAATCCCAATAAAAAAGTAAAAAGCCAAAAATTGTTTTATTTTGATTGCTTGCATTGCAACTTGAGAAATTTGAAGCAAAAGTTGGATTTATTGTTTTTACAAATAAAAGAAAGCATAATGCCATATAAAATGAAGTATTTTTATTTCTAGCGAGTTACATGAATATTTAATATTTGGTAGTAATGCCTCCAAAATTTATTCAATTTTGCATATATTTTCCTAAAATTTAATTAGTTTTATAGTAATACCCCTTGAATTTTTTATTTTTTTTGTATTAATTTTCCCATGAAATAGTGCAACAAATTAATATTTCAAGCATATGAAATTCGGATATTAACATTGACTTAGCAGAGCTTAATGCCCAAATATAGAGGGAATCAAGCTCGGAGGGCATAGTTACTGAAAGCCTTACAAGTTTAAGGGCATAAATGGTAAATGTCAAATGTGAATGCAATTTGCAAATCTCTTATAAATTTAAAAGGTATTGCTGTAAAAAATACCTTGTTAGTATAATATTTTTTGATAAACATATATATAAATATTCCTTATCAAAATATTTTACATCACAACTTATTTAATAAATTTTGGATCATTTTAAAAGTTAAAATTTTTTTAAAAAATATTAATATAATATATAAATATATTGAAATATTAAAATTCGAAAAATGTAAAAATGAATCCTACATAAACTTAAATGAATTATTAATACAATTATAAATTATTGAAGTAATCGAAAAATTGATAAATAAGATTTTAATAATTTTCTACATGCATGTATCTCGACATGGGCGCCCTATTTACTGATCTGTAAAAACATCAAATAATAATTTTGGAAGAAATCAACAAATGAAAAGTTCACACATAGTTGATTTTGAAAATACGGACATAATTTTGTATGAAATTTTTTTAAAAAAACTATTATTAACAGTAGCATTTTGAACGATAATTTTTTGAAAAATTTGTCATTTAAGAAACTAATCATTCGTTCCAAAGGATAGAAAAAGGAAAAAACTCAAAGGGCTAAAACACAAACAGATGGTGTTGGGGGGTTTTAATAGGACAGCTTCAAATGTTATTGTACTGTCTCCATCTCTTAACTCTTTCCAAGATTTCTGTTGCAGCAGCGTCAGCTTATTTTGACACTGGATCCCTCTGCCCAGGTCCTCTGTTTTTTGGCAGTGATTGGAATCGGTACACTGGTAAAACAGAAAGACATGTAAATCCACGTCCTGAGTTTTTTTTTTTTTTTTTTTTTTCTCGTAATCCAAAATTTTGGCTCGGTGGTCCAACCTCCTCCAAAAAAAAAAAAAAAAAACTGCCAAAATCTCAGTGCTGAAGCCACATGTGTCAAAATCACTTTTCTGGGCTTTCATGCCAAAGCCCCCAGAAAAATGATATTTGTACAAAACCTGAGCCTCACATGGTCACATCCCTTTTCGGGGGCTGTATTAACAAAGCAAAAGGTTGTGAAGAGGCATGCCAATGAGCTCATCATTATCCTTACCAGCCTTCTCAGCTTCAGATATACTCTGACCTAAGTTGGGTCTTAATCAAAATGGTATTGACTGGTCTAGATTCTCAGTCTCAGGCTCAAAGGTCTGGGGTTGGTCCAAGCTTAAACCAGAAGTACGCACATACGCACAGATTTCAGACAGCAGATTCCTGCAAAACTAGAACAAGGAGATTAACTCTAGTAATTTGCAACATTTTGGAATAGTAAGTCTTAATTTTTTATTTTTATTTTTAAGTAATGGGGCTAAGTCTACTTCATAGTGCAAACAATATCCTTGAAAAAGTAAAACAAATCTTCAAGACAATCTATTAACTTTGACAAATATAGGCTATTTATGATTGTCAGTTCCTGTATGGACAACTCAACTCGTCTTCACAGTGAGTTTTGGGGTTAATTTTCGAAGAAAAGCCGGCAATTGTGGATTCAAACAACAATCATGAGAGAAACATCTGAAAGCAAAAATATGTAGTTGCCCCACCAATTGAAATGATCTCAACTACATCTTTAATGGTTCACACAGAAACAACAACAAAGTCTCTGAGGAAAAGACCTCAAATTAAAAGCTTAATAAGACCCCCATGGGCATGGTAGGACCCCTGCAAGTAGTGGTTGGGTTAAAAAATAATTTGATCAACTTGTAACCAAGAGGACAGGGGAGGCCAATCCCAGGGTCAACAAAAGAAGGAAGTGTGGAGGGGGAAGGAACCTATAACGACAACAACGAGAACAATGTGGTCGCAATTTTCAAAACACAGTATAATATATCAAGAACTAAACCATTTTTCAGCTACAGCACTCCAAAATAGACATATAACGAATACTGCTAAAAGTCATGCTAGGTAGACCAATTTAAAAAAGAGGTTTTAGCCCCGATCGAAGATCAGATCCTTTTAAGTCTCTTCAGGTTTAAGGTGGCATGCCCCACTTGTCAATTCAATAAAATCAAAGAGCCACTAAACTTCTTCCTTATCCCGCTGTGTGTCACGTTTCGCATCATCATCCTCTTAAAATATCAAAGAAAACTTCAACAATCATTGTCACCACTAGTCTAACAAGTTTATAATGTCTTTTAAAACTGATGAGAAAAAGCCAATGACCAATCAATCTGTCAACCAACGCACAAGACAGCCTTTAGGGTAAAGCTTATCGTCACGATCCAGTAAAATAGACGTTCCACGAGTAATAAAGTAAACTCTTTCAAAATTTCTTTCAATTCAACTTTTTTTTTTTTTTTTAATAAATAAGCTTGGAAGAATTTCAAATTTAGCTGCGAAAGAAATACAGTACTTGTTACATCCAACACAATTGTAATGTATAGCACTAAACAAATGCAGCCAAAAGGTAGTGGGCGTCTATTGAGAGCGGGAAGTGCCCCTGAACCATTGCAGGTTCCAACTTGGACTATGCATAGCCAAAGAAATATATTTCATTCAATTCAATTTTTTAATTCTAATCTAGGGAAAATTTCGAATTTTGCTGCAAAAGAAATACAGTACTTGTTACATCCAAAACAAATGTAATATGTACAGCACTCAACAAATCTAGCCAAAAGGTAGTGGGCGTCTATGGCGAATGTGAAGTGCCCCTGAACCCATTTTACAGATTCCAACTTGGTCTATGCTTCATAGGCCAAACTGCAGAACATAATTGAAGATCTTAGTGCTGTTTATTTGATTGAGTGAGAACATCTAAACTGCCCAAGAATGGTTTTCCTTCCAATTATTTTTCACTACTAAGGTAAGATGGTCAATAAAGTCCAGCAGTGACAGAATTATAACAAAATTGCCGATGAATACTCAACTTCAATTCCAATAAAACATACTCAAAAAGGAAAATGATTGATCAAACACTTAGAAAAATCGTTCATTATTTTCGCTAATCATGATAATTATAGAAAGAAGACCCACAAAAGCAATATATTCACAAAAACTGCTACAGACAAGAAACTATCATATCTTTCATGGACCATTTGACAAGAATCTTAGAAGAAACCAGTTTTATCTGATAGTATAAATAACTTTATTTACAATGGAAAGGGATGATATAGTAAAACAAACATTCACGTACACAGAGAGAGAGAGAGAGAGAGAGAGAGAGAGAGAGAGAGAGAGAGAAAGGACTAGGGAGGGAGGGAGGACAGGTATCTAATTAAATTGAGGAACATAAATGTACAAACTACAGCATGCCCAAACTGAAACAAAGAGTTCGTAGGTCAGAAGTATAATATTTTGGGAGGAGTAGTAGCTGGTAGTTTATAGACTATTTATTAGGGAATTTTTTCATCAGTTACGGTAACATCCTAAAGGATTACGGTTAATTAGATTTAACACTCTAATCCATTTATTTCCAAATATATATATATATATATATATAAACCTTAGCCTTAAAGAAAGCAACTCAGTGCAAGCATGTAAATTTTCCATTTTTATTGCTTTCTTTTGTAAGTTTCTCATTTAATCATTACCCAGTGAATACCAGATTTGATTGGTCATAATAACACCCACCATCAATAGAGAGAGAGAGAGAGAGAGAGAGAGAGAGAGAATTATTCAGTAACATGCGCAATTTCATTCAAAAATACATAAATTTTCATCTGAGTTTTTAAAACCTAATTTATATTCCACACAACTTTTTTGACAATACAAAGATGTCTACATAAAAAAATGATGTTATAAAAATTTAAAATGACCTAAGATGCTACATAAAAAAATGACGTTATAAAAATTTAAAATGATATCTACATAAAAATGATGTTAAAATTTAAAGTAACATAATTTTCTTTACTAACCCATTCTCGAAATGAGAGAGAAAAAAGAGCGGATTGGCTTAACAGCGAAACAATCACTTGGTTTGTCACCAAAAAATTACAAGATAACTGTGACCTGCAAGTTACACCAAAGGACAAGCTTCTCAATAAAGAAGACAATTGTAACTATGATTTCCCATTAAGCTGATCCTACCCGAAATTAGCAAAACCGCGGTGAAGATAGAAAACAGCTGTTCGTTGTTGCAGAGTTGGGCTTCATGCCTTTGAGTTGTAAAGTTTAATTTGTCGTGCGTGTGGTTGATAATGGGGTTGTGATGGTGGCCACTTTACTATTGGTGGTTCATTTTCAAATCATTTCTTAATTAAGGTTGTTGTGTTTTTGGATGGTAGCAGACTGGGTCTTTTCTTGTAGGGTGGAAGTGTGGAGTTGTTAGTGGAAGAATGAGGTCTCTGTCATTATAAAATGAAATTATTTAGATGACTTTTGCTAACTTATTGGTTTTTTGGTTTTTTCTACCTAATTGTGTGTTGTTTTTATATTTCAAATGTTCGTTTGAGATTTTTTCAATGCAGACGTTAAAATGCAGACCTTATTTTAGATGTTGATTTTTAAAAAATTATTATCATTGTTGTTTAAAATGTTATTGTTGATGATAAATTTTTTAAAAAATCGACGTATTAGAAACTAATAGTGTTAATTAGAATTTGTTAGATATTTTGATTAAGTAAAACTTTAAAAGATATATAAAAAACAGTTTCAAATGGTTTTCAATTTGGAGTTTATGCCTTTTCTTCTTTAAAATTTGCAGTTATTTGATATATCAAACAAATTTTAATCAATACTAACTATTATTAGAAATATGCAAAATACATACAAACAAGTAGAAAGAAAATCATAAACTAAAAACCAATGCAAATATAATATTCTTTAAAATATAAATCAATTCAACACATGATTTAATTCATGGAGGTGTTAAAACTTCCTTCTTTTACGTCCAGGTATTTATGGACTTAAGAAACTTCCTTCTTTTACGTCTAGGTATTTATGGACTTAAGGGTAGGATTTTAAAATAAGAGGTTTTAAATACTTAAACTAGAAGCGACTACATTACAGAAAGTTTCTCCTTCCATTTCTGACATAAATCCTATTGTTCCCCCCCCCCCCCCCCCAAAAAAAAAAAAAAAAAAAAAGAAGGAAAACAAAAAAGAAAAAGGAACGAGTCATAAACACAGACTCTAAAACTATGAGCATATTCTAGTAGATATCCATTTGGAGAACATAAACGTCAATGTAATAGATTTATAAATTAAAAACTTGAAAATTGAGTTGAAATTTGAAAGATGACTCGTTCTTTGGTACCTTAATCCACTATTGAACTAAGAAAAGAATATGGTTGGGCATGAAAATGAAAAAAGGAATAATGAAAAAGGCGTTATCATATTTGAACATCAATACAACTTTGTCCAATGAGCTAAACCTGGTAGAGATAAATTTTCAAAGGATGGTCACGCATAGCTAAAATTTATCCAGTTAATGATTAGCTTATCATTTTCTTATTTATACTCACTCCAAATCTTATTTAGTTAGTATTTTCCTTTATAAAAAAGGTTTTTCTGGTTTTCTATTAATAATATTATTATTATTATTTTTTATTTTACTTCCACATAAGCAAGTAACGTAGAACAGGCAATAATATTATTTCAATAAAAAATTCACCTCCATAACATTGCCCAAATGTTGATATAGTTTATCTTCTGAATTCTTAGATGCATACATCCAGTTAGGCTTTCCCCACTCATAAAACCTCAACTCCAAAATCCCTACATTGGTTGTCTGCTGTCTAGAAATTTCTAGGATTACTTTTTCCTGCTATATCACATAAAAATCTATATAACCCCACAATTATCTTTACAAAAGATATGTTTGCATCAAAGTTTTGTCACCAATAACAAAAATATATAAAAACAATTAAATCTCAACTTTCCTAGTAGAAAACAAGTAGATAGAAATGTTTTTTTTTCCACTTCATAGAGGGATCATAAAGAAAACATGGAATTTCAGTCTGGCTTGCTTTCAATAGGGCCAGGCCAATTTGGCCCAGCCCATGGTCCTAAGAAAAATAATCTCCACAAAGAAAGAGGGAAAAAAAGTTGTTCCTGTTATTGCAAGGGCCATATGATTTTTCCTTTCACTAAAACCAAAATTTAATTGCAAGCCAAAAACTAAATCAGTCATTATATATATAGCTAACAAAAGAAACATTTTCTTTGGTCGTAATAATAGTAATGTTCACCAACAAAATGTATGATCGTCAATTAAATGATAATATGTAGACAATAAAAAGAAAAAGAACAATTGAAATTATTAGAGAAAAGACATAATATGGGCTGCTCACACATATTTACCAATAAGATAGGATTAGCATAGTTATTGTTCTACCAATGAGCGTATGACACACCATTGAAAAGGTAGGTTGATGATTCTTACATATACATATGTATATGTGTATTTATATATATATATATATATATTCAGTAGGGTAAGGACGTGGTCAACCCTTATAATAAAGACATTCTATATGCATAACAGATAATCTAAATATGCTACTATCATTTAAATAATGTTTTATATTTTAAATATAACCTAATGGAGAAGTAACATCTCATAAGATTTCCATGGAGCCCATCGATAATTATTATAAGGATTGATTGAAATTTCTTTTTTCCTATATTGGAATTGATATGGATGATGTGTCTTATCACATAAGATGTCCATATCATAAAGTTCTAGCAGTATCTTTATCGTAATAAAATCCTATATATATAATCCGTAGTCGATAGGGCCACCCTAGGAGTTTTTCCAAGACATCCGGAGTAGTACTGCTTAGAGAAACTTCACTAAATCCAAAAGTCTAGTGGGATTTACTCAAGAAATGGATGTACATCGATATTATAAATGCTATTAATAAAATTTTCATAAAATATTGTCATACATGTCTAGGGTTCTAACTCGATAATCAAGAGAAGGAAAATAAAATAACAGTTGTACATATTAGGTCAATTCACCAAAGAATCAAAGAGATGTAAATGTTTAAGATTAAATAAAAGAAAACATAAATGAGGAATCCAGTAGAAGTATAAGAAAAAAAAATTTACATAGACAATAAAATAACAGCAGCGAATAAGATATGAGATGATGATATATTAGGAAGATGTTGAAGATTTATGATGTAGTGTGCATAACCTATCAACAATTTAAAAGTATAAGACTATGAGACAAGCTTTGTGAGTTGAATAAAACAATAATATGTAATGACCATTTAATTTCAAAAATTTTCACTTAAAACCTCACTTTTCAAAATACTAGAAAGATGATGAAGATGTATAATGTAGTTTGCGTAACCTGTCAGCCAAAACTTAGGGTTACAATTTAAAAATATAAAACTACGACAAGCTCTATAAATGGCATAAAATAATAATATGAAAACAATTATTTAATTTCAAAACTTTTCATTTAAGACCTTACTTTCACAATTTTAAAAATTTTAGAAAAGTATGTCTTGAGTGAAAAGTTTTGAAATTAAATGGCTATGTTCATATTATTATTTTATTCCACTTATAGAGCTTGTCTCATAATTTAATATTTTTAAAATTTTCCCTTAGTCCTCAATTGATAGGTCGCTCACATAACATCTGGTATCTTTATCATCTTCCCATCATATTCATCATATTCTATTTTTATCATAGCTATTCTTCCATTGTTAATATATTTTCCTTTTCGCGTGCTTCCGCTGGATTTATCATTTATGTTGTTTAGTTATTTATTTTGCACTTCTTTAGATTGCTCTGGTAGATTGATCTAATATGTATGATTCATTATTTTATTTCTCTTTCGTTGGATTTGGATTTAGAATCTTAGATTTAGTATTGTTGATTTATGGAAATTCTTTTAAAGATATTATTGACATTCTACTTGTACTATTAGGTTACATATATTTTATGAAGAGATCCTACTTGATTTTTAGGTACTGGTTTGGTAGGGTTTTTCCTAAGCGCGACCACTTTGGATGTCTAGAAAGGAATCCGAGGGTAGTCTTGTCATTATGGTAATGAGGGAGTGTCATACAATCTATCATCACTTCGAGAGAATGACAAACGACTCATCATCATTCTCTCATATCGTGACTACATATAGGATGACTAAGCCTGGATGCGCCTAATAACGTAAACAGAATCACTAGTACTATATGGTATACCTTTTAAAAATAATAGTGCAATATTTATAAACCATTCTTTCAAAAATATACTTTCTATTTTTCCCAAATACATACAGTACCATAAACCGAGATTTAATATCCAAACTTAACCTTTCATTTAAATACTTCAAATATTCAAAATCAACATTTTATACCAAAATATAAATACAAACTGGGAAATATATATCGATGGAAAGCTTGTGAAATGGGTAGTAAGAATCTAAGCTCACTTTGATCCAAAATTGTCACCGGTGGCTAGAAAACACGTTGAAAAATTTAGCCAAACTTGATGTTAATAGATCTCTCAAACCATGAAGAATTTCAACAAATGGAAGTAGGAATCGAGCAAGGTTCCTAAAATGATGGGTAAAGGATATGGGGGTTGAGAAATGCCAAAATCTTAGGCAACTTGTCATATCACCATCATTGGTTTTGTAGGCCTAATCTGTGCGTATCTGATTGTGGTATGGTTGGAGATTTGGAGACTTAGGTCGCCAGACGATGGTAATACCTTTGGCTGATGAGTGTTGATCAATGCTGGCCAAAAATGATGAAACTAATATGACCGACTGGTGGGGAAAATATGTCACAAGCCAACCCCATTCGGGGTCATGTGTTTGGGAGAGTTTTAGGAACTTTTTTGGTATTTTCTTAATTGTTTTATAAAGGCATGGTTGTCCATGAATATATAAACCCTTAAGAAAAAAATAAATAAATTTGAAACTGGTTTAGACACTGATATAATACTGATGATCAAACTTTCTCAGAACTATAACTTTTTAACCATGATTAGGCGTGCTATTAGTCGAAGAATTTATATCAATGAGTTCTACACTATGGTGTATTGGTTAAATCAAAATTCTTGAACATTTAAAAAGTTAAATTTAGGACCTACTGACAGTCTAGTTGATTAAACTTGATCAAAATTTAAGAATTTTGGACATTTACTAAGGTAGGGTGTTATAATCTACCCTTTTTAAAGTTTGTCCTTAAAATTTGTATGGACATTCCTAGATATTAGGGGTGGCCCAAGCCACCTATTGGGCCATAGCAAACACTCCACCTCTACTTGTTGGATGTCCCCTCTAACCTCTACCTCTAGCTGCAGCTGTGGATTGCTGTCCAATGTTAGTGGATCCTACTATAGTCTAGCTTGCTTATGTAATAGTTTGGTCTGCTTGTGTAATTTGTCTTCCACAGTTGTCAACTATTGAAGTTGAGGACCAGATTTAAAGGCTCTTGCCTCACTATGTTCCAGATAGGATCAACCCTTCACAAAGTGCCTTGGCTACGCACAGAGGAAACATATTCCATCCCACCAAAAATACCAAACATGATATCAACTACAAAGTTTGCACTCGTTATGGAAACTGTTTTGTCCTGAAGGCCTTTGGTAATGACCACTCTACTGCCTATTTTTTGCTATCCACAACTCTGAATGTGACCACCTTTTTAGTAATTACACTCTTTGCTATTCAGAGCCCTAACTGTGACCACCTTTCTACGACATACTATCTTTTTAAACTATAGCTACCTCCTCAAATCCTCTACTAACTGATGTCCCTAAGTTGAAACTGCCTCTCTTGGACGACCCCTTAACTAGGAGCATCCGAAGTTATACCTTTCAAAGGTCATTGTCAGGGCCTATGCATATCCATCTGTGCCTCAAACTATAAGTTTGCCTTATGCAGAGCTTGATAGGTAGGATAATGAGTTCTTGAAACACTTGTAGTGATGTGCTTACTTAATCCATTTAAGAACCTTTGTTTATTCACTTTGTCATTTGGAATCACGAAAAGGCTAAACTGTAACAACTCTCTGATTCTCTACTCATACTCGGCAATAATGATGGTTCCTTAGATCAACGTCTCAAACTCTAATCTTTTGGACTCCCTATAGGTTGGAGGTTAAAACTCTACATTAAAAGCCTCTTTGTATTGAGCCCAAGTGTGATCTCGTGCCTATCACTTGCCAACCCATCAAGTGCGAGCATCACCCTCCAAAAGAAAACCAGCAATCTTAACCTTGTCCTCATAGGGACAGTGCACGCCCTCCTGCAGAATGTTTTCAAACATAGCCAACCAAGTCAAAGCTATTAATGGATCAGTGATGCCCTCAAATGTCACTGCACCCAACTCCTTAGGCTGCTCAATTGTGGGGCCTGAAAGGTTAGTACACATACCCATCACCACAGCCTTAATTAATCGCGTTAAATGTTCAAACCCCTACGTGGCCTTATCCACATCGTCTACTGGCTCCTATTATCATCTATGTCTACTACGTTTGGAATGCATCCTCGAATCTAGGTAACAAGGAGAGGTTCAACTCAATATGATACTTTCACTAGGCAAATAAGGGAAAAAACACTAAGTTTAGAAATCAGGCACAACACCTAGAAAAACATAACAAATTATGCACATATAAGTGTGAAGCTATAGGATCAATAAACCTAATACTTTGATTCCGAATTCATAGGATCATCCTTGGGATCTTTCATGCCTAATGTGGTCTTGCATAGGAAAACCGCATTGAACTAGTACGGAAAAGTTTAGTAGGACGTCTTAATAAAATGAATATAATCCAACAATACAAATAGAATGTCAAATAATACCTTCAAATTTTTTTCCATAAACTAACAATATTAAATCAAAGATTCCAAATCCAAATCCAACAAAAGAGAAATAAAACAAAGAATCATACATATTAGGTCAATCCACCAGAGCAATTAAAAAGAATCCAAGAGTTTAAGACTAAATAAAAGACAACACAAATGATAAATCCAACGAAAGTACGTGAAAAGGAAAATACATCAACAATGGAATAATAGTGGTAATAAAGTATGAGATTATGAATACACTAGGAAGATGATGAAGATGTCGGCCATAATTTACAACCTATCAGTTGAGGCTAGACAGTAAAGAGGTAAATAGAAACTAACATCACGAGGGACTGACATACAACTCATTATAACTCCGAGAGAATGGCACATAACTTGTCATCATTCATTCCCTTATATCGTGACAACCTGTCATCTTATGTTTGTGAGGGAGTGGTATACAACTCATCATCACTCTTAAAGAATGACACACAATTCATCATCAATCTCTCATATCGTGACTGCACCCTTTTTAAAACAATAGTGCAGTATTTATAAATCATCCTTTTGAAATCATACTTTTGATTTTTTTCCAAAAAATACGGTATCATAAACATAAATACTCTAGATATTCAAACGCAACCATTTATTTAAATACCCTAGATATTCAATATTATCATTTCCTACCAAAGCATAAATACCAACGGGGAAATATAATACTATAAGTTAGAAAAGAAGAAGCCAGTTTAACCTGATTGGTGGGGAAAACAGGGTGATGGGTGTAAGAAAATTATAGAACTATGTACTAAGAATTAGTAGATAACTAGGTTTATAAATATATATAGAATTTATAAAGATCTATACACATGAATATATATAAACAAATAACAAATACTAAAAGAATATTAAATATATAAATAAAAATACATAAAAAAATTATATTAGAATTTCTAGAACCTGTATGTATGAGATTAATGACTGATCCAAAGCCTGTGTGATACCATAGTCTTCTTAAAATAAATTTTACCCCACTGGTACAGATGGCTCTGTGATATTTATCCCTAGGATACAATGGATTGACTTATATTTCGGACACAGTACCACCAAAATCTTCCACTTAAAAGTATTACGTACCAAAGTTTTACTACACTTACAGTATGGATACAATGCAAACTAATAGCAAAGCACCTCAAACACTATTCCTTATCTCAATTCTTCTCTAAACACCAAGTGAGAGCTCCAAAAGGCTATATATAGCCTCATAATATCACCTCCTAGAAATGCAAATGGAAGGAAAAATAAAAAGTCATTACAACCCAAAACCCACAAAGCACTCATTAATGTCAAAACATGTCATCAATTCCCCATCAATGCAAAATATTAAATCCTTCAAACCAAAAACATGTTAAAACATTACAGTGGGTTTTTTAGGAGAGTTTTAGGGATTTTTTGGATATTTTATCAATTGTTTTATAAAGGTATGGTTTCCCATATATATATAAACCTTTGGGTCACTAATAGACAAAAAATCCATAATTGGTTATGGTATTGATATAATCTTGATGATCAAAACTTATTAGATTTATAACTTTCTAAACATAGCTCAAAATAAGGTGTACCACTAATTTACAAATACATATCAATGAGCTCTATGCTATAGTGTATTGGTCAAATAAAAATTCTTGACTATTTTAAAAGTCAAATTTTTTACCCCATAACAGTCTAATTGGTCAAATCTATTCAAAATTTCAAAATTTCAGTATTTACCAGGATTGGATGTTACATTAGAAGAAGTAGTACGTTTATCCTCAAGCAATGCATAAGTTTGATACTTAAAATTATACAGAAATGGAAACTAAAAAAGACATTGGGCAGCTTCTGGCCTCATCCGTTAAAAATAGTGTACAACCAAAGGGACAACCAAGAAATACTAAAACTTTTAAAACCTTGCAACATAATAAAAAATGATAGACAAATAGAGTGTGAGAGAGAAAACTAGATGAACCACATATAAGGAATAACCTCAAACAATCATAGCTTGTCTAAGGCACATTCTAGTTTACCGTACTTTACCTTAATTCCTTTATTTTAGCATTTAATTTCAAGTTGTTTTCAGTTTACGTTCAAACATCAATAAAGGCCCAATTACTCAAGAAAAACTTTATTATCTAACTTATTGAAAGAATTGCTACGATTAATGTCAGGTCAACCCTAGGTGGCCTCTTTATAATGCTTTAATAAATGAATATTATAAGGCATATACCAATTTCATTTCCCAGATAAATGTACCTTTCGAGTTTAACCATTTAGCTAAGATATGTGGAAATCGTTTGAATAAATAATCAAAGTCTCAAATAACATCTTTTGCATACATAGTTATCTAGCCTAAACAACAACATATGACACAAACTCTTTTTCCTTAGTGGAGATAACAACATCAACATACAAGGCAGCAAAATCAAAATATGAACCAACTTATATACAAGCATCAATATTACATAGTGATAATTGAAAAATGTTGAAAGATGGAAACAATCTTTAAAAACTTATCAAAGGAGGAGAAAACCATATTCTAAGGTCCAAACTTTGATTTGGCATGATCTAGAGTGAAGATAGGTTTATTTGAAACCTTTAACAAGCCAAGTAATTTTAGTTTAATTTAGTTTCCTTATTTAATTTGGGTGGTTTTTATTATTTAGCTTTCTTATATGTATAGGTGGTTTTATTATTTAGTTTCCTTATTTATTAGGTTTCTTATTATTTTAGTTTTCTTATGTTGTTAGATGGTTTTATTATAACAAAGGATCTTTATAACCCTATGAGATCATTGATAACAATATAAATATCTCTCTAGAAGTTATTTTCTTTGATCTTGTGTGATGTAAACCTAAATTAGGTCTGATACTTGATGATTTTGGGAGTGATTCCTAAACTTGTTCTAGCGTGATATTAGAAATCTATCTTCAATTTTTATATATTAGTTTATTTTCTATTTTTCCACTCGTACATCATATTTGGTATTAGAGCAAAGTTTCTAGCCCTCTCTATGAACAATAATTTATAAGAATAGTGCTATGTGAACAGTGATAGCATGAATAGTACTTGTGAACAATTTGTTTTCTTTAGCTTAAAGAGACATGACTTCACAATTTGAAAGGAATTATACGAGCAAATTTGAAGAACTATTAATATATGTCAGAATAAGTGGAGTCATTTAAAGTTAAGACGAGCAATGTTCAGGTATAAGTGTCCTAGACAATAACATTTCAATTAACAATGAACAAGATGAAGCTTCTTATGCTAACAACAGTCAGAAGGTGAAGAAGAACCAAATCAATGAAAGGAAAAGAACAAAAAAAACTTCAACTATAGAGTCTATAATCCTAATGCTCTAGAAATTGAAGATGAAGTAGATGCTTCATTAAATGCATTTGTTAGACGCATCTTTTCAACTCCGAAACTTGAGAAAGAAGATTGGAGGTTCACATCTATTTTTCAAATGCTATTTTGTTGTGGAAATCAAGCATAAAAGCTTATCATTGATGGATGTAATAAAATGAATGTTGTTTTGGCATCTATGGTAAGGTGACTCAAACTTCCTATTGAACCACATCTAACCCCATACAAGGTAGATTGGATTGATAATACTTCCATTCTTGTAATCCAATGCTACCTCACTTCTTTTTTATATGGAGTTTATAGTAATTCTATTTGGTGTGGTAAGGATGTGTGTTTATTATGTATATCAAACTTGTCTAACATTCCCTCTCATTCGTAGGTGATTTTTGGTGTTTATGAGTGTCAATTCCTTAAATGGTTGGTAATGTGATGGTAGTGGAATTTAAGACCAAAACATGTGAGGATATGGGTTTACTATGTATATTAAACTTGTCTAATATTCCTTCTCACTTGTAGGCCATTTTTAATCTTTACGAGTGTCAAATCCTTAAGGTGAGGATGTGGGTTTATTGTGTATATCAAACGTGTCTAATATTCCCTCTCACTTATAGGACATTTTTGGACTTTACGAATTTCAATTCCTTAAATCCTTAAATGAGTGTTGAGTGGTAATGATGTGAGGATATGGGTTTATTATGTATATTAAACTTGTCTAATATTCCTTCACACTTGTAGGCCATTTTTGGTCTTTACGAGTGTCAATTCCTTAAGGTGAGGATGTGGATTTATTATGTATATCAAACATGTCTAATATTCCCTCTCACTTATAGGAAATTTTGGACTTTATGAATGTCAATTCCTTAAATCCTTAAATGAGTGTTGAGTGGTAATGATACGAACTTAGATCGACTTGCTTCTAAACCCGTATTAAATTATCTCGAATCAAAATTAAGTTCAGATTCTAATGGTTACCTTGACCTCTAATCAACTTGTGATTAGAAACCGTGGTATATGATGAAGACGTCACAATAGGTTATGGATGTCCTATTGATAAGTCAAGTTAGAACAATAGTTCTCTAATGGAATTCTATGTCTCCTAAAGGAACAAAGAGAATTCTTTCTCTCAAATAAATTTCTGTATGAATAATGATCTGAATATAATTGAGAAAATAAGCCTTTAAATAGGCTAGAATCACAAAAATCAAACCCTAAAACAGTAGGTAAAAGCGGCCAAAATAGTTGAAACAAGGGTGTGGCTGAATTTTACGTAACTTTCCTAATCTAATTTGTATTAATTAATTTCTTAATGTTGGAAAAAAGAATTAATTAATTTACAATCAAAATATTAAAATATCAACCTTCCTATATAAATTTTTCTAGCAAATAATTAAATAACAACCAAAATAAAAGACTATTTTCTAATTTAAAAGACTAATATTTAGATTTGGAAAGTAGTTGACTAGTTTTCCAAATAAGCTATCTTTGTCCCATCACCAATTAATTTAGACTCCAAATTAGATCCAATATGCCATGTAGGATTTCAAATAGGATTAAAACTGGTCTCTACATGTTGCCATTATTAAAATGATCAAAGCTTGCTTGGATGACAAGATAACAACTTCCCAATGCCAATCATGCACAATTCGGCCAAAGTTGAAGTGTGTGCGCAAATGATGTGTTTGGACATCCTTGTCTTTGCCTAGGTATGATTATATGGCCTCTTGGTGAGCTTAATCATGTTCATAAGCTAACAGACCCGTTCCTTACTGCCCGAAGTCCTCAAATGTATCAAAATAGCTTCCCGGGTCCATTTCAGCCTTCAGAACTTAGATGCTCAATACAGGCTTTGAATCTTCTGATATTAAAATGCCTTCTTAAGATTTAATTACTCTTTGAATGAAGCTAACTAGATTTTCCTTAAATATCTTAGCATGTGCCTTAGTAATTGGCCCGGTCTTCGGTTGCATAGGATCAGCACCCCAATGAGTTATTGATTGTACGGGTATAGGCAGGTTCTCATCATTCCCTCCCCTTAAGAATAATTTGTCCTCAAATAAAAGTCATCACCTGCAGAAAAAGGAGATAAATCAGCAACATTAACGGCAGCACTAACGTTATACTCACTGGCAAATCAAGCTTGTAGGCATTTTTATTGACCCTCTCCCAGACTTGAAAATGTTCATCTCCTCGAGGTATAAGCTTTGACTTCCGTTGCTCAGGAAACCTCTCCTTTCTTAAGTGCAACCAAACCAAATCTCCTAGTTTAAATACTACCTTAAACTAGCCTTGGTTAGTAACTTCTGTATATTCCTTTCGATGTTTTCTTTAGTCTTCTCATGAATCTACTTAATAGATTCAGCTTTTCATTTTCCATCTAGATTAGCACATTCACTTAAAGGCAAAGGTGTTAAATCTAATGGAGTTAAAGAATTAAAACCATAAACAATTTCAAATAGTGAATATTCAGTAGCAGAATGTGATATGAACCCAGGTAGACTTGCTCCTAAATCTGTATTATATTAGCCCGGATCATAATGAAGTTCAAGTTATAGTGGTCACCTTGACCCCCAATCAACTTGTAATTAGAAACCTTGGTATATAATGAAGATGCCACAATAGATGATGGATGTCCTATTGATAAGTCAAACTAAAATACTCGATCTCTATTTGATGTTTTAGGTGTTCAAAGAGAACCAAGAAAATTTTTTCTCACAATAATTTTTGAATCTATAATGTAAGCTGTCTTTCATAAAAAAAATAAACCTTTAAATAGGCTAAATTCATAAAAGAAATAAACCCTAAAACTACTTGGTAAAAACTAGCCAATGAAGTTAGAATGATGATGTGGTCGAAATTCACTAAACTTTTCTAATATAATTTGTATTAATTAATTCCTAATTTTGAAATAGGAATTAATTAATTTACAATCAAAATAATAAAATATCAACCTTCCAAAACTAATTTTTCAAACAAATAATTAAATAAAAAAAAAGACTATTTCCTGAAATAAAAGTCAAATTTTAGATTTGGAAAGTAGTTGACCAGTTTTCCAAATAAACTGTCGTTATCTAATCACCAGCTAATTAAAGCTTCAAATCATATTCAATATGCCATGTAGGATGCCAATTTGGATTAGAATTGGTCCCATATGTTGCCTTTGATTGGAATTGTAATATACGGTGAATATATATATATATATAGATATATATATATATTTTAAAAAGGTTATATAATTATTTAAAAAAAAGAAAAAAAGAAAGAGTTTTTGTCTCTTAGTGACCTAAAGCTCTATATAAGCCTCGATAAGTGTGCCAAATAGGACACCAATTTCCAAAATACCCATTTCATCTCCAAAACCTAAGAAATCCTCCCCCAGACCCGTGGGTCCGAATTGGACGACCCGTTTAACGGCGAACCGGATCATCATCGTTTTTGCCTATTCCAACCACCAACTTTGTATACATGCTAGCCAGAGAGAAATACCACGTCGAGGCTAGTTTGGCTGTGAAATTTCATGACAAACGGTGGCTGGGCGCGCCCGGATCTGGCCGGAGAAGACTATGGTGGCTGGCGAGGTGGGTCGCCAGATTTTTGCATTTTTTGGGCATTTTAGGCCAACCTATAGACCTTCATTTTTGGATCCTCTGAACTCATTCCCATGGTTATTTTGCCCAGATTCCTCACTGTTTGAGAGATACCACAATGGGAAATTCGGCCGAAGCTTCAACCGAGTGTTTTAGCCATTGGAGGAATCTTTGGACTGAGGTGAGCATACTGGTAGGTTCCTTGTCTCTTGGGCTTTCCGTGGATATAAATTTTATGAATTTTGGAGGTCGTTTGCTAATTTTTCCATTTTTGGGTTAATTAGTTAATTTTCGAATATATTCGGACTGTATTTGGATAAAATTGATCAAATTGGTTAAAATTGGAGTTGGATTAGTGAAATTGGATATTATTAGGACCTATTTGGAGGTTCAATTTTAAAAGATTAGACTTCAGGTGAATAACCCCAATTTTAGGTACCGGATCCTAACGACATACGGTATAATTGGACTGTCCGGTATCCAATTTATGTAATTTTATAGTAATAAAATTAATTTAAGACATTTGGATCATACAAGTGTCTTTAGTTTAGTTATTTGGAGCCTGAGAAATATTTTATTATATTACAGACATTCAAGTTGAGCTTGGAGGCAATCTTGCAGGGGAGCAAGAGTGTGGTTAGATATTTTACATATATTTAAATTGATTGAAAGGATTGCTTTATGCATATATAATATTTGCTTTCACTTATATGAGTTATCATTTTATGTAGATTTTTAATAAGGTTTTTTATTGATTTTTAAGTTAGATGAGTTCATAGTGAACTCGTGAATTATGTTAATTAAATATCATGATATTTGAATAGCGATTTTAAATTATTTTGGAAAATATTTGATTTGAGGAACAGATTGAAAATTTATATGATTTTAAGCATGGTCAATTATTTTGTAAATGTTTAGGTGCTTAAAATTGGTTTATGGTGAATATATTTAACTATGCTATTTCTAGGTATCGCACGAAATGATGATTTGAAAATTTTGAAATATTTAAATAAGCAGTGGAATTTAAATATTAAATTATGATTTATGATACAGTATCATTTGGGAAAATATATATGATTTTACAAGAATGCTTTAAGGATACTGTATTGGTTATTTTTAAATTGATTTATCATGTAATGCCAATATCTTGGATCAGTATTATATTATATTAAATTACAGCGTGCTGAGTTTTGCCATGATACCGTGAGGTTGGGTCCAGCCCACAGGATATTATTGCTACGAACTGTGAGGTTGGGTTTATCCCACAGGTTAATATTGCCACGATACCATGAGGTTGGGTTCAGCCCACATTGGTTTTCAAATATTGAGGTTATTACTGCACTTTCATATTTTTTATTTCATGAAATTGGGTTTATAAGACTTTATGCTTAAAATTTATATCTTGATTAAGGTATTTTGTAATATTATATTGATCGTTCAAGTTATACCTTTGAGCATCGATTTTTATGAGATTAATTGGGGTACAAGTTTGGATTTTGTGAAATGATTTTTAAAAGGAGAACTTTTCAAATGAGTGGAACGCAAGGTCTTGAGATAAATATTTTTACCGAAATAAATTATTATTTTTCTATTATACTATGCCACTCACTGAGATTTCTTTATGTCACATTTTATTTGTTTTAAATTCGTTCCTTTAGGCCCAGGCAGCTAGTAGCAGTCTACCTCATGCACAGCTTGTCACTTTGTTTCTTCCACGATAGCAGTAGTATTTATCTTTTCTTTATCTTACCTTTATCTTTCTGGACTCGTTTATTACTTACTTGTACTCCTAAACTTTATTGACACTCTTAGAATGCTCTGATTTAATTATGGGATTCAGTAGAGACCACAGTATTTATGTGTTTAGCTGTAGTATTATAGGCTGGTTGTGGGCCATAGTTGTGGACTTTTATACTATTGTAGTTTTATATTTATATAAGTTGAGGTATTATTAATAATGCTTGTGAGTGAGGTTCCATTAGATGTCTTCTAGGGATTGTCCAGTGGAACTTCACCAGGCAGGACCACCTAGGAACCCTCCCACATGAGCAATCAATATAATATTGCAAAATACCATAATCAAGATATAAATTTTGAGCATAAAGTCTTATAAACCCAATTTCACAAAAAACAAAAATGAAAGTGCAGTAATAACCTCAATATTTGAAAACCAATAATATGCTCCAACGTATAAAATGTATCATACAATGTACCAACCTATAAATTATGGGATACACCCACCTCACGACCCTCAATATATGAAAAGTGTCGTGGAAATAATAAATAACCATCGGAACGTATCTAACCTTACGGTTCGTGGCTATAAATATCTTATGGGCTGAATCCAACCTCACGGTATCGTGACAATAATAACCTGTGGTATAAACCCACACAGTCCGTGGCAATAATATCCTGTGGGCTGAAAACAACCTCACAGTATCGTGGCAATATTAACTTGTGAGATAAACCCAACCTCACGGTCCGTGGCAATAATATCCTGTGGGCTGGACCCAATCTCACGGTACCATGGCAAAACCCAGCGTGCTGTAATACAATATAATATAATACTGATCCAAGATATTGGCACTACATGGTACATCAATTTAAAAATAACCAATACAGTATCCTTAAAACATTCTTGTAAAATCATATATATTTTCCCAAACGATACTGTATTATAAATCATAATTTAATATTTAAATTCCATTGCTTATTTTAATATTTTAAAATTTTCAAATCATCATTTCATGTGATAACCAGAAATACCATAGTGAAATATATTCATCATAAACCGATTTTAAGCACCTAAAAATTTACAAAATATTTGAACATGCTTAAAATCAAATAAATTTTCAATCTGTTCCTTAAATCAATTATTTTCCAAAATAACTTAAAATCTCAATCCAAATACCAGGATATTTAATTAACATAATTGACAAGTTCACTATGAACTCATCAAAATTAAAAATCAATAAAAAACCTTCTTAAAAATCCATATAAAATGATAACTCATATAGGTAAAAGTAGATATTATATATGCATAAAGCAATCCTTTCAATCAATTTACATATACGTAAAATATCCAACCACACATCTATATTATTCTATATACCCAAAACAGTTTAAAAATAATAACCACTTACAGTACTACAGATGCTCACTCCTGTTCCCGTGTAGGATCGCCTCCGGGCTCAACTCGAGTGCCTGTAACATAATAAAATACTCCTTAGGCTCCAAATGACTAAACTAAAGACACTTGTATGACCCAAATATCTTAAATTAATTTTTAGTGCTATAAAATTACATAAATTATACACCGGACAGTCCAATTATGCCGTGTGTCTTTAGGATCCAGTACCCAAAATTAGGGTTTTTCACCTAAAGCCTAATATTTCAAAATTGAACCTCTGAATAGACCCTAATAATATTCAATTTCACTAATCCAACCCCAATTTTAATCAATTTGACCAATTTTGTCCAAATACAGTCCGAATACATCCGAAAATTAACTAATTGACCCAAAAATAGAAAAATTATCAAACGACATCCAAAATCCACAACATTTATATCCACGGAAAGCTCAAGAGACAAGGAACCTATCAGTATGCTCACCTTGGTCCAAAGATTCCTCCGGTGGCCGACAAACTCGGTTGAAGCTTCGGCCGAACACTCATTGTGGTATCTCTCAAACGGTGAGGAATCTGGGCAAAATAACTACGGGAATGAGTTTCGAGGGTCCAAAAATGGTGGAAAAGGTCTATGGTTTGCCCTAAAACGACTAAAAAATGCAAACATCTGACGACCCACCTTGCTGGCCACCACCGTCTTCTCTGGCCAGATCCCGGCGCATCCAGCCAACGTTAGCTGTGAAATTTCATGGCCAAGCTCATCTCAATGTGGTATTTCTTTTTGGATGGCATGTGTACAAAGTTGGTGGCTGGAATGGGCAAAAACGGTGGTGACTCGGTTCGCTGTTAAACGGGTCAGAATGACCTGGTTCGGACCCATAGGTCTGGGGGAGGATTTCTTGGGTTCTAGAGATGAAATGGGTATTTTGGAAATTGGTTCCCTTTCTTGGGTTCTAGAGATGAAATGGGTATTTTGGAAATTGGTTCCCTATTTGGCACACTTATAGAGGCTTATATAGAGCCTTAGGTCACCAACAGACAAAAATTGGGGACTAGTTTGGACACAGATATAAAACTTATTTTTAAAATTTCTCAGAACCATAACTTTTTATCCGTAGCTCAAAATTTGGGGTGCCACTAGTTTATAAACTCATATTGACGAGATCTACACAATGGTATCTCATTCAAACTAAAAATATTGACCATTGAAAAAGTCAACTTGGACCCACATATTGTTCACTTGGTCAAACTTAGTCAAACTTGGTCAAACTTGTTAAAACATGTATATTTTTTGTACGGGGTGTTACACTTCCTCTTTTTTTTCTTCTTTTCTTCTATCCCTAAATGCTATTAGGGTTAATATTAAGGGGTTCCGATCTTTAATTTAGGGTTATCCATTTGAGATTGTTAGGGATTCAGTATCTTTGGAGATTTTAGAATTTCTAATCAAGTTTTAGGACATAGAAAGGAAGATCTTGAATCTTTGAAGTTGATCAAGGTTGGTTTTTCTGATCTTTTTATATTATATGATATTATTTGAGATGTTTTGGAGTTCTAGAAGTAATGATTAAGGTTGAATTGAAGAGTTATTGTTAAAACCCAAATATGGAATTTATATGGGGATCTGTACAGAGTGAATGTTTGAATTTATTTAAAATATTAAAAGTTTATTTTGGAACTAAAATTTATATGGATGAAAATAAACATGTTTATGAGTCCTTATAAATTTATTTGGGTTGATTTGGATCTGTTTTCAATTTATTACATAATTTTGAATTTATACATTCTGTCTGGTTTTTCTGTGCAACTGCAATATAGTTCATCTGTAAAATTTTCAAAACAGATACAAAAGAAATTATTTTTATTTGAAAAGTTTTATAGTTTATTATCTATATGTTTAATAGTGATATAAAATAATTTAGCTTCAAATTTGTTATATTTTGGCCGTGGTGATTTTCTAAGTTACCTATACCAGTTGTCTGAATTTATTTCTGATCTGTTTAGCAAAGACTAAAATTTGATTTAAAATAGTTTTGGATCTTTATTTAACCTAATAAATTTTAAATATAATTATTACTATATAAAGTTAAAGCCTATAAAATATTATTGCTTTTTGATTTTTATTTTATTTTTAATGAATTTGTATATAGACAGGAATCCCTGTGAAATGCTGATTTTCAGTTTCTATTAATTAGTTACTAAATTTAATTTGACCATGTTTTTGACTTTTTTTTGGCTTTTAAAATTTTATAGTAGTATATATAATTGTTTAGTTTGAATATATAAAGTTTCAGATGAATGCAAAATTTCATGAAAGAGAAAAAAATTGAAAATTAAATGAAGGTTTCTGAAAATCTAATAGTTTCAATATTTCTTTGTTAACTTTTCAATGAGTTTTGAATAGTTTTTCATTATTATTTTATGAAATTGTTTTAATTACTGTTAATTATGCATGTGTAAATTACCCTCATAATGTTTCAGACTTAGATGATATAGTTTGAATAAGGAATTAATTTCTTGTTGAGAGACTGTTTATGGATTAATAGGTTTTTATTTGACTTTTGGTGATTTGATTTTGCTCTAGGCTTATGATTTTTAGATTTATAGGACTATGACGATCTTATGGTCTCAACTCTTATTCATTTAATTTGAATTCAAGAGCTTGATTTTTGGATTTGTACGTAAGATAATTATGGTATATGATGGTTCTATTTTATACTGATGAGAGACTATTGGTATTATTTTTAGGTTGTTAATCTTTTGTGGACTTTGCTGATCAAGGTAAGTTACTGGATTTTTTAACTGAAGCCATAGAAAATATGTACTTATGTTATTGATTTATTTATGTTTTTTTCCTATAAATTTATGTTTTATGAAATATATATGTATTGTACAAATAAAGCGTTGATTATTGATATATATATTTTTGCTCTAGTTGTTGGTACTTAGTAGGCATTATGTGATATGTTATGATTTATTTTTGGGTATTGAGATGAATCATGTAAGGGTATTTCTCTAGTGATTTATGTATCTTTACCTTCGGGTTTAGATGTATTGTTTCATGTGGGAGGACCTACTGATGATCACAACAGAGGTATAACTTATATCTTCCGGTATGAGTGCTTGTTTTTAAAATTTATGTTTCCCTACTTATTACATGCCTTGCACTCAAGTTTTTATGGATTATCAATGGGTAATATTATGTTATGCCAAGTCTTACTAGATAGTTAACAATTAGAGTTTATAAGAAAATTATTTTTATGTTGTTAAAGATTATTTTTGAATATGTATTTGTTATCATTCTAAAGTATTTTCTTATTTTCGTATTTATGAAAAATCCGAGTAGCTTGCTGAGTTTTATACTCATTATTTATTGTTATGGTTACAAGTACACCATAGTGTCAAGGTAGCTGAATTTGGCATATGATAATGGTGTTTAGCTGTTTTTATTTTTATGTTAGTTAGCTTGAAAGACCTTGTGGGTGTTGGAGTTTTTTTTTTTTTTTTGGGTACATTTTCTTTGAAGACATTTTAGATATTATTTAGAGTTTTTATGTTCCGCAATATAAGTTTTATTAAGTGATTTAAATCTGATTTTTATCACATTCTAAGTATATAGACTTGGGGTGTAACAGGAATGACGAAACCTTGCTTGGATTACAAGTTATCTTTTTCCCCAGTGCCAATCATGCTTATTTCAGCCTAAATTGAAGTGTATGTGCAAATGTTGTTCTTGGATAGCTTTGCTTCTACCTTGATGAGATTCTATGATCCCTTGATGAGCTTAATCACGTTCATGAGCTAATAAACCCATCCCTACTGCCCGAAGTCCATAGATGCACAAAAACAGCTTCCCGGATCCATTTCTACCTTTACAAGTTAGATGCTTAGCATGGGCTTAGAATCCTTGGGTATAACCATGCCTTCTTGAGATTTAATGACACCTTGTATGAAGCTAACAAAATTATCCTTAAATTTCTTAGCTTATGCCCTAGTAATTGGTCCCGTCTTCAATTGCACAATATTAGCTTCTCAGTGAGTAATAGTTTGTACGGGTGTAGGTGGGTTCTCATCATTCCCATTCTCTTGAAAATGATTTGTCCTAAAACCAAAGTCATCACCTCATAAAAGGAGATAAATTAGTAACATTAAAGGTAGCACTCACATTATACTCACTTGGCAATTCAAGCTTATAGGTGTTTTCATTTACCCTATCTAAAACTTGAAAAAGGTCTATCTCTTATAGGCATAAGCTTTGACTTGCATTGTTCAGGAAACCTTTTTTTTCTTAAGTGCAACTAAACCCAATCTCCAAGTTCAAACATGACCTTAATCAGGGTTTGATTAGCAACCTTAGCATATTCTTGTGTCCTCCTTTCAATGTTTGGTTCACTCTTCTCATGAATCTACTTAACATATTCAGCTTTTTATTTTCCATCTAGATTAGGAAGTTCACTTAAAGGAAAATGTGTTAAATCTAATGGAGTTAAAGGATTAAAACCATAAATAATTTCAAATAGATAATATTTAGTAGCTGAATGTATGGTTCTATTATAAGCAAACTCTACATGCGGCAAACATTTCTCCCAAGTTCTTAAATTTATACTAATTAGTGCTCTCAACAATGCAGACAAAGTTCTATTTAATACTTTAGCTTGACCATTAGTTTTTGGATGACAAGTTATAGAAATAAAAGTTTAGTATCTAACATAGCCTAATTATTTTTCAAAATAGCTTAAGAACTTAGCATTCCTATTAAAAACAATTGTCTAGGCCTACCATGAAGTCTTACCACTTCCTTAAAGAACAAGTTAGTTATATGAGATGCATCACAAGGAATAAAGTGTGCCATCTTAGAAAACCTATCAACAACCACAAAAATTAAGTCTTTACCTGTCTTAGACCTAGGTAAACCAAGTACAAAATCCATAGACAAATCAACCCACGGATGAGAAGGAATTGGTAATGGCATGTACAAGCCATGCGATTTTAGCTTGGATTTGGACTTTCTACACGTGTGACACTTCTCACACATCCTCTTAATGTCTCTCCTCATGTTCAGCCAAAAGAAATGTTCTTGCAATATACATCAAAGTTTTTACAACACCAAAGTATCCTATCAAACCCCCACCATGACTTTCCCTAACAAGTAATTTCTAAGTGCTACAATTAGATATACAAAGTTGACATTCTCGAAACAAATACCCCTTAAAAATAGAGAATTTATTATAGACATTTTTAGCACAATTTCTATATATTTCACCAAAGTCACTATCATACTCTTAAATTTATTTTAATTATTCAAAACCCAACAATCTAGCATCTAAGATTGAAAACAAAACATACCTTCAAGATAAAGCATCGGCTACCACATTTTCTTTACCTATCTTCTAGCGAACGATATAAGAAAAAGTCTTGATGAACTTAATCCACCTTCCATGCACTTGGTTAAACTTTCCTTGGTCTTTGATGTGCTTCAAAGATTCATGATCCATGTGAATCACTAATTCCTTCGGCATCAAGTATTGTTGCCATGTCTCCAAAGCTCGAACCAAATCATACATCTCTTTGTCATAGGTTGGATAATTCAAATGCCGCTCCATTTAACTTCTCACTAAAGTATGCTATAGGTCTTCTTTCTTCCATCAACATAGCTTTAATACCTATACAAGAAGCATCACATTCGATTTCAAAAGTTTTAGAAAAATTGGGTAAAACCAATAAAGGTGCATTAGTTAATTTTTCTTTCAAAATATTAAAAGACTTCTCTTGTGATTCTCCCTATTGGAATCCCACGTTCTTCTTGACAATTTCGGTCAATGGTGTTGCAATGGTACTAAAATCCTTGATAAATCTCCTGTAAAAGCTAGCCAACCATGAAAACTTCTTGCCTGGGTGATGGTTGTAGGTTTCGACCACTTTTGAATGGCTTTGACCTTGGATTGGTCAACTTTCATCCCTGTAATAGCTACAAAAAATCCTAGAAATACAAGCTATGTTTTTTCAAAATCACACTTTTTGGTGTTTGCAAACAATCTTTCCTTCCTAAGTACTTCAAAAACTAACCTAAGGTGTCCTTCATGATCATCTAAATTTCTACTATGTACAAGAATATCATCAAGGTAAACAACCACAAAATTTTCAATGAATGGATGCATAAGATAGTTCATTAATCTCATGAAAGTGCTATGTGTATTAGTTAAACCAAAAGGCATTACTAATCACTCATACAAACCATACTTAGTTTTAAATGTAAATGTGGTTTTCCACTCATCTCCTTTCTTCATTTTAATTTGATGATAGCCACTCCTAAGATCAATTTTAGAAAACATGCATGCACCATATAATTCATCAAGTATATCATCTAATCTAGGAATAAGATGGTTATACTTAATAGTTATGTTATTAATATCCCTACAATTTACACACATATGCCATGAACCATTTTTGTTACGTACTAATAACACGGGTACAGCACATGGACTCATGCTTTCTCTAATGTATCATTTTTCAAGCAATTTACTTACCTAGCTTTGTAGTTCCTTTCTCTTCTTGGGATTACTTCTATATGTAAGCCTATTAGGAATTGCAGCTTAAGGAACAAAATCTATTTAATGTTCAATCCCTCGAATATGTGGTAAACCACTAGGAATCTCCTCCGGAAAGACATCATCAAATTCCTACAAAAGAGAAGATATAGAACTTGGTAATACAAGCTTTTCAGGGTTTACTAGATGATTTAGATAGGCATCTTTAAAAATCATGACCAGCTTAGGTTTCTTACTCAACAATGCCTATTTAATATCTCCTTTGCTAAGATAAAAGTTCTTCTTTTTCTTGCCTTTCCTCTCTTTCTCATTTTTGGATTTCTCTTTCTCTTTATCACTCTCAGTTTTCTCTTTCTTTTTCTTCTCACTCTCGGGTTTAGAAAACTTACCTTGGTTGTGTGGCTTGGCCTTGCTCTCTTGAATACTAGTTGAAGTCGTGGGTGGCATGCTTGACTTCTCCCTTTGCTATTCGGCCTCCCTCCTTTGCTGCATTTGCAATTGATCTATGAATACCTCTTTTGGTGTCAAGGGTCGCACTTAATTTTTTTACCTTTAAATCGAAATGCAATGGCATTTTCTCAACCATAATGTATGGTATCCTCATCGAATTGCCATGGTCTTCCTAACAAAAGATGCCCAGCATGCATAGGTACAACATCATACAAAACCACATCCACAGAATTATCAATACTAAACTTTACCTTGACTTGTTTATTTACCTTCATCTCTCAACTATCATTATACCATTGAAGTCTATATGGTTCAGAATGTTTGATTGATGTTAAACCTAATTTCTCCACCACAACATTACTAATAACAATGGCACAATGTCATATCTAGTATAGAAGATGTTTTCTTTTTGCATTTGATGTTCATCTTTCTCCATGGTCAGTACTCTTCTTGAAACTAAGCTTAGTTTGGCCCTTAGAGCTTTATGGGTGTAGGGTTTGCCTTGTTCTTCCTCTTTGGACTTGAATTCTACATGCTTAATTTCAGCTTCTGCTTCATCACTATTGGAATCCAACTCTCCATTATCCTTCAGCATCATAATTCTTTAGTTTGGACATTGGTTGGCAACATGTCCTCGGCCCTGACACTTCAAACACACAATATCACGAGTTCTAGATGGTTTAGGATCAAACTTACCACTCGGTTTTGGTGTTTGTGTGGATTCGACCAGATTGCCTCTACTTGGCCAATAAAAGCTTCCTTCCTCCAGCTCCGATTTTGGCCCTAATTCGAATGCGGGATTACTTCTCCAACCACTTGAACTAGTCTTCCCGCTGTTTGAAACACCTCCAAATCATGAGCTACTACCCTTCTATTGAGTTGGTTCTCAATTTTAATGCCTATATATAGGATTTCTTATAACTCCACATCATGTTGTAATTCCACTTGGTTAACGATCTCTCAATTTAAGCGTTCAAGAAACCTAGCTATTCTTGGCTCATTGTCTTCATTCAAATTTAACCTCATCATGAGCATCTCCATCTCCTTGTAATAGTCTTCCACAGTCCTACTTCCTTGGGATAAAGATTGTAACCTTTGATGCAAGAACCTATGGTAATGGCTTGGTACAAACTTTTTCCTCATGACTCCTTTTATTTGTCTCCAAGTGGTTTATTAATTCATCACCAAATCTCCTTGGGTATTTTACTCATTGCTCCACCATTATAAAGCATAATGTCCAAATTCCAAGCAGCTAACTTAACATTTTTAGCCTTCGAATTGTTATGACAATCAAAGATCATCTCCATTCGTTCTTCCCATTCTAAGTAAGCCTTCAGACCACTTTTTTCCAAATATGGTGGTATGTGGACTTTAATGTTTTCGAGGTTGTCATTTTCTTCTTGAGCTTACCTTCCATGGTTTTGCCTTCCTTGGAGTGTAAATGTCTTCGTACTCCTCCTTAAGGTTATCTTCAAATCACCTCCTTCGACTTATTCCCTAAAACGTTCGCGTCCTCCTTAACCTCGATCACGGCCTCCATGAAATTCCATCCTTGGATTCCGTCCCCCTTGTGAATTTTCAAATTCATCCATCCTTTGATCAAGTTGATCAAAATGAGCATTCATCCTTTGTAATTGTTTCAATACCACTAACATGTCGGCAGGTTCGGCTACACTCCTTGATGCTCTCGACTCTCCCTTGAATCCCATATAATCCTCTCCAAGTTCTCTTATTGAGTCACTCCTCATCTTATCCTTGAATCTGACATGTTAGTGAAATAATACAAGAAAACCTCGCCAAAATTCACTCCCTCACGTGTATCACTCAACAAGGTCTTGTTCACTTGTGTTTACACACTAATTTTGGCTTTTGACCCTTTTTTAAGCTCACACTCTCTTCCTTTTTTTTTTTTTTCTTTACTCCAAGAATATTCCTAAGTGCTTTAAAAATGCACTTAAAATAGCAGCTAGATCATAAGTATGTTCTTATAAAGCTTATCAATAAAATAGGAACCAAAACTAGCACATACCGAGTGAATTTTGAATACCTAATTCTTGGCTTTTCTAACCAAAAAGAAGAAAAAAAAGAATAGCGAGCAATTTTCGAGTTCAATTACAGAATAGACTAGAATAGTATGAGACCAAAAATTCAAGAATAAAATTAAAAAAAAAGGATTCAATCAATTAACAAGAACAAAATTCGAATAAAGTATGAGATAGTTGTTGGTTGTAGTTCTCGTAATTTAAGTCTACATCTTAAATCCTTAAACCAATTTCAATCCAATCAATTAACACCAATATGCAAATATCTAGCAACCCATATTGGATGAATAAACAGCAACTCCAATAATTCTCAATTGAAATTCCACACCAAACAAACTTAAATTTTCAACTCACTTAATTTCGGCTTTTGTGTAGTTTTTTTTTCTTCTTTTTAAATTTTTTTTTTATCTCAAATAGAATAATATCAACTCAATATTCAGCAGTACAATCACCACAAAATCACAACTCTAATGCCAATAAATTGTCAAACTCGATTGCACCTTCCAAACTAACAAACTGTAAAATTTTAAGTTTATGCAATATGTTCTTAAAATTCCTCTTTTTTTTTTTTTAACATATGAATGCAACTAATTAAGATTAAAATAGCAAGGAAAAATCAACAACAAAAAAAATTATTAAGAACAATTATGCAAAACCAACCAACAATGTTGAAACACAAAATTCGATTATCACATAGCTAAAAACCTAATTCGGCTATGAATGAATATTTTTTTTAAATATACAGAATGTTTATAAGTAGGAAATAACCTTAATCTAATTTTAAAATTGTAAAATAACACAAAAAAGAAGAAGAAGCAAATAAGATAGATCAAACTTGAACAAAATTCGGCTCTGATACCAAATGATATGAACTTAGGTCGACTTGCTTTTAAACCCGTATTATATTTGTCCGGATCGTAATTAAGTTCAAGTTCTAATGGTAACCTTGACCTTTAATCAAATTTTGATTAGAAGTCTTGGTATATGATGAAAACGCCACAATAGGTGATGAATGTCCTATTGATAAGTCAAACTAAAATACTCGATCTCTATTCGATGATTTAGGTGTTCAAAGAGATCAAAAAAAATTCTTTCTCATAATAATTTTTGAATCAATAATGTAAGCTCCCTTCAATTGAAAAAATAACCCTTTAAATAGGCTAAATTCACAAAAGAAATAAACCCTAAAACTACTAGTTAAAAACCGGCCAATGAAGTTAGAATGATGATGTGGCCGAAATACACTTAACTTTTCTAATTTAATTTTTATTAATTAATTCCTTAATTTTGAAATAGGAATTAATTAATTTACAATCAAAATAATAAAATATCAACATTCCTAGATTAATTTATCCAACAAATAATTAAATTCAAAAAATAAAACAATATTTTCTAAACCAAAAGTTGAATTTTAGATTTAGAAAGTAGTTGACTAGTTTTCCAAATAAGCATTCTTTATCCAATCCCCAGCTAATTAAGGCTTCAAATCAGATCCAATATGCCATGTAAGTTGCCAAATAGGATTATAACTGGTCCCACATGTTGCCTTTGATTGGAATGACCAAAATTTGCTTAGATTACAAGTGATCTTTTTCCCAATGCCAATCATGCTTATTTCTGCCTAAATTGAAATGTGTACGCAAATGTTGTTCTTGGACAGCTTTGCATCTACCTTGACATGATTTCATGATTCCTTGGTGAGCTTAATCATGTTCATAAGCTATCAAACCCATCCCTTAATGATCGGAGTCTATATATGCACAAAAATAGCTTTTCGGGTCCATTTTTGCCTTCATAACTTGGATGCTCAACACGAGCATAGAATATTTGGGTATAACCATGCCTTCTTGATATTTAATCACACCTTGTGTGAAGCTAACCATATTATCCTTATATCTCTTAGCGTGTGCCCTAGTAATTGGACCTGTTTTCAATTGCACATGATTAGCACCTTAGCAAGTAGTAGTTTGTACGGGTGTAGGTGGGTTCTCATCAGAATGTATGGTTCTATAATAAGCAAATTTAACATGTGAGAAACATTCCTCCCAAGTTCTCAAATTTCTACTAATTAATGCTCTCAACAATGTATGCAAAGTTCTATTCACTAGTTCAATTTACCCATTAGTTTGTAGATGACAAGTAGTAGAAAATAAAAGTTTAGTTCCTAAATTAGCCCACAATGTTTTCCAAAAAAAGTAACTCAAGAACTTAGCATCCCTATCTGAAACAATAGTCTTAGGCATACCATGAAGTTTCACAACTTCCTTAAAGAACAAGTTAGCTACATGAGATGCATCATCAGTTTTGTTACATGCAATAAAATGTGACATCTTAGAAAATCTATCAACAACCACAAAAAGTGAATCCTTACCTGTCCTAGACCTAGGTAATTCAAGTACAAAATCCATTGACAAGTCAACTCATGGATGTGAAGGAATAGGTAAGGGCATGTACAAACTATGTGGCTTTAACTTTGATTTTGACTTCCTACAATTTATGCGCTTTTCACACACCATCTCTACATCTCTCTTTACATTTGGCTAATAGAAATGTTATTGCAATATGGACAAAGTTTTTGCTATACCAAAGTGTCCCATTAAGCCCCTACCATGACCTTCCTTAACTAACAATTCTCTAATGCCATAACAAGGCACAAAAAGTTGAATTTTCCAAAACAAATACCCCTAAAATATATAGAATTTACCAAAGTCACTATCATGCTTATAAATTTTCTTTAATTGTTCAAAATTAACCAATCTAGCATTTAAGTTTGAAAACAAAATACACCTTCGAGATAAAGCATAGGCCATCACATTCTCTTTACTTTCTTGTAGCGGATGGCATAAAAAAAAGTTTCAATAAATTCAATCCACCTTCCATGCCATCGATTTATCTTTCCTTGGCCTTTGATATGCTTCAAAGATTTATGATCTATGTGAATCATAAATTCCTTCGCCATCAAGTAATGTTGCCATGTCTTCAAAGCTTGAACTAAAGCATAAATTTCTTTATCATAGGTTAGACACTTCAATGCCACCCCATTCAACTTCTCATTAAAGTATGCTATAGGTCTTCCTTCTTGCATCAACATAGCTCCAATACCTATACCTGAAGCATCACATTCAATTTCAACAGTCTTAGAAAAATTTGGTAAAACCAATAAAGGAGCATTAGTTAATTTTTCTTTCAATAAGTTACAAGACTTCTCTTATGTTTCTCCCCATTGGAATCCCACAACCTTCTTGACAATTTGTTGAAATCTTTAATAAATCTCCTGTAAAAGCTAGCCAAACCATGAAAACTTCTTACCTGGGTGATAGAAGTATGTTTTAGCCACTCTTGGGTTATTTTACCTTAGATTGGTCAGCCATAATTCCTGCAACACTGTTAAAGTGTTAAAATATGGCAATTTTGCCGCTTGATGGTACATGCATTACCTGGCTAGCATGCACACCTTGGTATCACCTCCTTTCATCTTATGAGTTTATATTTCTTGTATATTTTTAATTGATGCAAGGTATATTTTGATGATGTTTTCTGCCTAAGTTATGTATGCAAAATCATAGGCAAAACTATGCACAAAAGAGTAGGAACATTATGCTTGAAATGCCTATGGTGCTAGATTCATAATTTCCAGCAAGATAGATCAACTATTTATGTTATATCTTAGGCTAAAAAATAATTTTTTGATTGAAATTGTGAAGGATGTCTACAGACATATAGAGAAGACTATGAGCCAAATTTCAGATTAAAATGACATAGGGAAGTCCATTTTCTATTCCAAACAGATTGCTATATTTGATGAGCCAGTGTGCAGAGTTTGATTTAGTTTTGGAGCTATTTGACCCATGATCCTGTTTTAGAACATTCCTATCTCATGGAATAATATTTCTTGATGACCAAGGATGCTTCAAACTGAGTTTTGTAAGCAGATACTAGTAGGAACTTAGTTCAAATCATGTGCCACCTTTTTGTTATATTTGGAATAGACATGTTGCAGTTGGTTTCTACTTTTTTTTTTTTGTATGAAAATTTAGATGTTGACCATTTTATTTTTTAAATGTCAAATGCTTTATTCATTTTGTAAGGTCACACGCTTGGCGTGTGCGAACTAGTTGTAATTTCATGTTTATATTATTGAATGAATGAGATGGCTGAATATCTAAGCCTTATTTTCAAAACCAACCTGTTCTCCTTCTCCTTCTCTCTTCTTCAACATCTTAGAACACTATACGAATCCAAAAAACCAGAAAACACCATAACCAAAACCTAAAGACACAACTCACCCACAACCATTCCTAAGAGCATCACCAAAAGCTTGCTTGTTGCTAACACTTCAAACTAGCTTGCTTTTGGTCATAATATTCTCACACTAACAAACACTCACAACAAATCCTAGAAACACAAGCTCTCCTTTATAAAAATCACACTTGTAATATTAGTAAACAATCTTTCTTTCCTAAGTATTTCTAAAAATAACCTAAGATGTCCTACATGATCATCTAGGTTTCTACTCTATACAAAAATATGATTAAAATAAACAACCATAAATTTTCCAATGAATGGACGTATGATATGGTTCATTAGTCTCATGAAAGTGCTAGGTGTATTAGTTAGCCCAAATGACATGACTAACCACTCATATAAACTATACTTTGTCTTAAATGTGGTTTTCCACTCATCTTCCTCTTTCACTCTAATTTAATGATATCCCCTCCTAAGGTCAGTTTTTGAAAACATGCATGCTCTATATAGTTCATAAAGCATATTACCTAATCTAGGAATAAGATGTCTATGCTTGATGGTTATCTTATTAATAGCCCTATAATCTACACACATATGCCATGAGCCATCTTTCTTAGGTACTAACAACACAGGAATAACATATGGACTCATACTTTCTCTAATATAACATTTATCTAACAACTCAATTACCTGGCTTTTTATTTCCTTTGTCTCCTCGGGATTAGTTCTATATGCAAGCCTATTAGGATTTGTGGCTTCAGGAATAAAGTCTATTTGATGTCCAATCCCTTGAATTGGTGGTAAACCACTAGAAATCTCCTCTGGAAAGACATCATCAAATTCTTGCAAAAGAGAAGGTATAGAACTTGATAATACAAGTTCGTTAGGTTTAGCTAGATGATTAAAATAAGCATCACTATACATCATGACCAGCATAGGTTTGTTACTCAAAAATGTCTTTTTAATTTCAATTTGGCTAAGATAAGTTTTTTTCTTTTTCTTCTCCTTCTTTTCTTTCTCACCCTCGGGTTTCTCTTTATCACTCTCTGGTTTCTCTTTCTTTTTCTTCTCACTTTTGGGTTTAGAAAACTTACTTGAGTGATGATGCTCAGCCTTGCTCTATTGAATACTTGTTGAAGCTGTGGGTGGTATAATGGACTTATCTCTTTGTCGTTCGGCCTCTCTCTTTTGTTGCATTTGCATTTGATCTTTAAACACCTCTCTTGGTGTTAAAGGCTCAAGCTTAATTGTCTTACGTGGAAATTGGAACACGATGGAATTTTCTCGACCATAATGCATAATATTCTTATCAAATTGCCATGGTTTACCTAACAAAATATGGCCCATATGCATAGGTACAACATCACACGAAACCACATCCTCATAGTTATTAATACCAAACTTTATCTTGGCTTGTTTGTTTACCTTCATCTCACCACTATGATTAAGCCATTGAAGTCTATATGGTTCGGATTGTTTGATTGTTGTTAAACCTAATTTGTCCACCACAACAGTACTAATAACATTGGCACAACTTCCACTATCAATAATCATACTACAAATATTACCTTAAATGTCATATCGAGTATGGAAGATGTTTTCCCTTTGCACTTGATCTTCATCCTAGTACACAGTCACAACCCTTCGTGCCACCAAGCTTAGTAGGGCCTTTGAAGCTTTTTAAGTCACAGGTTCATCATATTCTTCATTTTCAGCTTCCATATTTTCATGCTCAATTTTTGCTTCAGGTTCATCACTATCGAACTCCAATTCTCCATTGTGCTTCAGCACCATAATTCTTCTAGTTGGGAATTGGCTTTTAATATGTCCTCGGCCCTGACATTTAAAACATACAATATCACGAGTTCAAGTGGTTTTGGGATTAGACTTACCACTCGATTTTGGTGTTTAAGTGGATTTGGCCTAGTTATCTGTGCTTGGCCAATTAGAGCTTCCCTCATCTTGTGTAGATTTTAGTCTTAGCTCAAATACAGGATTGCTTCTCCAACTAGTTGAACTTATCCTCCTGCTACTTGAAACTCCTCCAAACAGTGAGCTACTACTCCATACACTGTTGTAATTCCACTTGGTTGGCAATCTCTCTATTTAATCCTCAAGAAACCTAGCCATTGTTGCCTTTTGAGAGTTTGAATTTGTTTGAGCTGGAAAATTTGAATTGAGAAATTTAGAGTTGCTGGGAATTCAATTTTGCTCCTGGATATTTGAATTTTGAGTGCGAAAATTATTTGGATTAAAATTGGAAATGGATTTGACATAAAAAAACTTAAATTACAAGAACAACAATTAACAACTATTTTCTATTTTTTTCGAATTGATTCTTGTTCATTGTTTGGATCTCTTTTCTATATTTTATCTTTGAATTATTGGTTTATTAATATTCTGATCAAATTTTTATTCATTTTGAAAATTTGCTTGTTGATTTACCTTATTTTTGCTAGAAAAGCCGATAACTAGGTTTTATTAATTCACTTGGTATTGCTTGCTTTTTGCTACTATTATTGATAAGTTTAAATTAAGATACACTTGTGATCTAGTTTCCATTTAAGTCTGTTTTAATTAGAACTTTGAGTTAATTCTTTGGGTGGAAAAAGGCAAGAGCATGTGAGCTTAAAAGAAGGTTAAAAGCTGAAACTAGTATGCAAACACAAGTGTCGAGTCCTTGTTTGAGTGAAACACATGAGGGAGTGAACTTGGTGAGGATTTTTGTATTATTTTTACTAACATGGCATATTCAAGGAAAAGGAGAGGAGATGGATCATTAAGAATTAATGAAGAAAAATCCGTAGGGTTCAAAGGAGATTCAAGAACAATGGGAATTGGATGCGAACATACCGACATGATGACGATCATGGAACAACTCCAACGGATGAATGCTCGCATTGATCACCTAGATCAAAGATTGATAAACACCTCCCAAATAAGCACCTCCCAGATAAGACCATTCAATGCTTCTTTAAACCTCTCTGCGTGAGCTCTTGTAATTGGTCTAGTTGGCAACATCAGTGGCTCAAGACTCAATCTTTGAGTACTCCCATGATGATCCTTATCATTTCCTTCCTCTTGAAGATAATTTGTCCTTAAACCTTTACTTGATTTGTACTTGATCACATATGGAAACGTCTCAATGAATTCTATCCAACGTCCATGACACCTATTGAGTTTAGTTTGACTCTTCAAATGCTTTAAAGACTCATGATCAGAGTATGGTACAAATTCTTTTGGCCAAAGATAATGCTACCACATCTCTAATGCTTTAACTAACGAACAGAGCTCCTTGTCATATGTTGGATAATTCAAAATGGCTCCAATCAATTTCTCATTGAAATAGGTAATAGCTCTACCATCTAACATAAGAACAACTCTTATACCAATACCTAATGCATCACACTCAACTTTAAATGTTTTAACAAAGTTAGGCAAGCAAAGCAAAAGTGCATTAGTAAGTTTATCTTTTAGCAAATTAAAAGACTTCTATTACTCCTTTTCCATCGAAAGCCTACACTTTTCTTGATTACTTCTGTAAGTGGTGCAACAATGTTACTGTAGTCCTTCATGAATCTCCTGTAAAAACTAGCAAGACCATGAAAGCTTCTAAATTGGTTATAGATATAGGGGTCAGCCATTCCCTAATTGCCCTTACCTTTTTATTGTCAACCTCGATGCATTTTGCACTAACAACAAACCTAAAATACAAGTTCGCTAGTGGAAAAAGTACACTTCCTAAGGTTGGCTATATAGTAAGATATCATCAAAATACATAACAACAAAATTTCATAAATATGTTCTTAAAATATGATTCATAAGACGCATAAATGTACTAGGATTGGTTAAACCAAAAGGTATAACTAACCATTCATACAATCCATGTCTAATTTTAAAAGTTGTTTCCCATTTATCATCCTTTTTTCATGCGAATTTGATGGTATCCACTTTTAAGATCAATTTTAGAGAAAACGTAGGCACCATGCAATTCATAAAGCATATTATCTAACCTAGGTATTGAATGTCTATACTTAATGATGGCCCTACAATGGTCCAACAATCAACATACATTCTCCATGTTCCATCTTTTTTAAGCACTAGTAACACAGGCATAGCACAAGGACTCATACTTTCTCCAACATAGCCTTTCTCAATATGCTCACTTACCTGATGTGCAATTCCTTTGTTTCCTCTAGATTATTTCTGTATGCAAGCTTGTTCAGAATTGAAGCTCCATGAATGAAATCTATTTGATGTTCAATTCCTCTTAATAAAGGTAGTCCTTTATGAATCTCATCCGGAAAGATATCTTCATATTCCTACAAAAGGGACATAACAGAACTAGGCTAAATAAGATCATCAGGGTTAGCCAAACAAATGACATTCTTTATACATTATTACAAACATTGGCTTCTTGCCCAAGAAATTTTTCTTTATTTCACATATATTTTAAATAAAATGCCTCTCTTTTATTTTCCTTCTTTCCTGATACGAACCTAGGACGACCTAATGAGCCCGAATCTAATTATGTTCAAGTTCTAATGGTAACCTTGACCCCTAACCAACCTGTGATTAGAAACCTTGGTATATAATGAAGACACCACAATAGAGGATGGAAGGCCTATTGATAAGTCAAACTAAAACACTCATTCACTAATGGTGTTTTAGGTGTTCAAAAGAACAAAGAAAAATTCAATCTCACAAAATAAATTCTAAATATTATTAATGCTATGCTCTTCCATGAAAACAAGCCTTTATATAGGCTAAGAGAAAACAAAAATAAACCCTAATTACAATAGGTAAAACTGGCCATGCAATGTAGATTCCTATTATGGTAGAAACTTTCTTCTTTCCTAATCTAATTTTGATTAGTTAATTTCTTTTTTTTGAATTAGGAATTAATTAATTTACAATGAAGAGAATAAAATAATAACTTACCTAAACTTATTTTTCCCACAAATAAATAAATAAAAAACCCCAAAAAGTAATGGTAATTTCCTAAAACAAAAACTAAAATCAAATTAGCAAACTAAAATACTAGCTTTTTGACTAAGTTGACTTTGACCAATTTTGACCAATTTGAGCTCCAAATCAGCTTCAATATGCTTTGTAGGAGGCCAACTAAGCATATTATGGAGTCCCACATGTTGCCTTTGCTTGGAAGAAAGAGAAAAAACCAACTCAGCAAAATACAATAAAGCTAGCATAAAAATACAGCAAAAACTGGCCAATCTTCATGCCATGCCCAAACCCCCTTTTTGTATGCCTCTGAAATTGAATTGATTTAATTCCATGACCTCTTAGACATATGTATTGAATCCATGAAGCATTGGAACCATTTCATGATGCCCGGGCTTCATAAATACACCAAGACTGCTACCGGGTTCGTATCGGCTTCCACCATTTGTATGCTCAGAGCAGGTCTTGGATCTTCGGGTATGGACAAGCCATGTTGAGTATGAATTACTCCCTAAATAAAGGCAGCAATATTGTCCTTAAACATCGTAGCTTGATCCCTAGTGATCGTCCTGGTTTTCATTCGTATTGGGTCGGCACCCCAAATGGTTGTTGGTTGTGCAGGTTCCGGCGGATTTGCATCATTCCCCTCCTATTGAAAAGGATTTTCCCTCAAATCAAAGTCATCACCTGCAGCAAAGGGAGAAAAATCAGCAACATTAAATGTAGCACTAACATTATACTCACCCGGAAAATCAAATTTGTAAGCATTGTCATTAACCAAACCCAATCTCTAGGTTCAAAGACAACTTGTTTTCAGCCTTGATTAGCATTCCTTGCATATTGTTCGATCCTCCTCTCAATATTTGCCTTAGATTTTTCATGAATCTACTTTACAAATTTAGTCACTAAATGCAAAGACCTATTATAAGCAAATTCAACATGTGGCAAACATTCCTCCAAAGTTCTCAAATATCTACTAATTAATGATCTTAACAATGCAGACAAAGTCCTATTCACTACTTTTGTTTATCCATCAGTTTGTGGATGACAAGTAGTTGAAAATAAAAGCTTAGTACCTAACTTAGCCCACAAAATTTTCTAAAAATAACTTAAGAACATAGCATCCCTATCCGAAACAATAGTCCTAGTCATTCCATGCAATCTTACAATTTCTTTGAAAAATAAATTAGCAACATTGGATGCATCATCAGTTTATTACATGCAATAAAATGTCCCATCTTAGAAAATCTATCCACAACAACAAATATTGAATCCTTACTTGTCCTTGACCTATGCAAACTAAGATTAAAATCCATAGACAAATCTACCCAAAGATAGGAAGGAATCAGCAAAGGATGGTACGATCCGTGCGGCTTCAACGTGGGCTTAGTCTTTCGGCATTTCAAGCACCTTTCACATATTATCTCAGCATCTCACTTCATGTTAGGCCAATAAAAATTTTCTTGCAACAAGGATAAAGTTTTAAAAACATCAAAATGACCCATTAAACCACCCCCATGTCCTTCTCAAACTAGTAACTCCCTAATGCTACAATTAAGCACACAAAGTTTGTTTTCCTTAAACAAATACCCCTCAAATATGTAAAATTTATTAAATTCGTGTTTCAAATAGGTTCTAAATATTTCTCCAAAGTCACTATCATGCTCATAAAGTTCCTTTAATTGTTCAAAACCAAGCAATCTAGCATTTAAGGTAGAAAGGAGAACATACCTTGGGGATAATGCATCGGCAACCACATTTTCCTTACCTTTCTTGTAACGGATCACATATAGAAAGGTCTCAATGAATTCAATCCATTTGGCATGCTTTTGGTTGAGCTTTCCTTGGCCTTTATGTGCTTCAAAGATTCATGATCCATATGAATTACAAATTCTTTTGGCATGAGATAATGCTACCACGTTTCCAAAGCCCTCACCAAAGCATATATCTCCTTGTCACATGTCAGGTAGTTTAGTGCAGCTCCATTTAATTTCTCACTAAATTAGGCTATGGGCCTTCCTTCTTGAATTAATACAGCTCCAATACCTACACCTGAAGCATCACATTCAATTTCAAAAGTCTTAGAAAAATTTGGTAAAACTAATAAAATTGCATTACATAATTTTTCTTTCAATAAATTAAAAGATTTTTCTTGTACTTCCCCCCATTTAAAGCCAACATTCTTCTTTACAACTTCATTCAAAGGTGCTGAAATGGTACTAAAGTCCTTGACAAATCTTCAATAAAAACTTGCCAAGCCATGAAAGCTCCTAACTTGAGTGATAGAAGTTGGCGTTGGCCATTCCTTGATTGCTTGAACTTTAGATTGATCAACTTTGATTCTTGCAGCACTTACCACAAATCCTAGGAAAACAACCTCATCTTTGCAAATGGAAGCATAACATGATTCATAAGCCTTATGAAAGTACTAGGTGCATTAGTTAAACCAAAAGACATGAGTAACCATTCATACAACCCATATTTAGTTATAAATGCGGTTTTCCATCCATCGCCTTCTTTCGTCCTTATTTGATGGTTTCCATTCCTAAGATCAATTTTAGTGAACATGCAAGCACCATGCAATTCATCAAGCATATCATCTAATCTAGGAATTGGATGTCTATATTTAATGGTGATATTATTTATAGCCCTACAATCTACACACATTCTCCAAGAACCATCTTTTTTAGGCACTAATAAAACAGGAACAGCATATGGACTCATACTTTCATGTGAAAGAATGAGGTCAAGGTTAATCAAAAGAAAACAAGGTATGAAGGATTGAAATTGATTTGGAGTGAAGGTGTATCTCGGCTTTAATGTTTTTAAGCTGCTGAAAAATTTGTAACAAGGCCGGTTTTAGTGTTCTCTTGGTTTCAAATGGAAACTAAGGTATATTTCTCCAAAATTCAATATATTCATTCATGGAACTGTAATACATGTTTATAGCATACAAAATAGGTGTGAAAGCACACCATGACCGGTTTTAAGGACCAATACAAACAAGTCCTTCATGGTGAAGCAAAACAACATGTGTAAAGTAACTTTGTCACATGCATCATGGTTGGTTGACAAGTGTTACTGCCTCATTAGTTGCTTCATGGTGAAGTAGTCCTCATGCATGATGACACATGTCCTTCCATGCACTGGTTGAGAGAAAGGCCGAATGGTGAAGCTCCATGTCACCAAGTAGCTTCCATGTCACCATCCTTGTCACCAAGGTGCTTTCCATGTCATCTAGGTGCTTGGTTTTTCTTAAACCCTAATTTGGCTAATATACTTTAAACAACATATTTTGGTGTCTTTGTGCACCAACTTATCTAGCCTAGATTACACAATTTGCTAGAATTAAAATACAAACCAAATATGAAATAAACTAGGTTAATGATTTCGGCCAAGGCATTTCAGCTTTTACCTTGCCTTGGTCTCGGTTTTGCATGTTTCATGGCTAACACTTGCCATGATTCTCTGACATCATGAATGTAACCTTTATCAAGTAACTCACTTACCTACTTTTGTAGCTCCTTTGTTTCTTCGAGATTACTTCTATATGCAGGTCTATTTGGTATGGAAGCCCTTGGAACAAAGTCAATTTGATGTTCAATCCCTCTAATAGGTGGTAATCCATTTGGAATTTCATCGGAAAAGACATCTCCAAAATCTTCCAAAAGAGAAAGAATTGAACTTGGCAATTCAAGTTCTTCAAAGTTAACTTGATCATTAAAATAATTATCTTTATAAATCATGACCAGCAATGGTTTCTTACTCAATATAGCTTTATTAACATCCCCAAAACTCAAAAAAAAATTTTTATTTTTCCTCTCTTTTCTTTCTGCCCCTCGATTTGGCTCTCATTCTCGGCTTTTCCCACTTCTCTCACACTCTCAGGTTTCTCTCCCTTTCTCACCTCACTTTCAGATTTCCCATGATTTTTCCACTCAATTTGAGTCTTAGAGTACTTACCTGGTTGGTCTTGCATGGCTTGGACTCCTTGGATGGGTGTTGTTGCCGTGAGGGCCATGCTAGTTCTTTCATTGAGTTGTTTGGCTACCCTCCTTTGTTGTATTTGTATTTGATCTTTGTACACCTCTTTGGGAGTAAATGCCTTCAGCTTGACCTTTTCTCCTTCAAATCTAAAAATAATACTAATCTCTCTACCATATGAATAGCATCTCAATCAAATTGCCAAGGCCTACCAAGTAAAATATGTCCTACATGCATAGACACAACATGACACAAAACCACATCCACATATTTATCAATGCTAAATTTTACTTTGGCTTGTTTATTAACTTTCATCTCACCACTATCATTTAGCCATTGTAACCTATAAGGTTCGGGATGTTTAATTGTTGTCAAGCCTAGTTTATCTAACACAAGATTACTAATTACATTGGTACAACTTCCATTATCGATAATCATACTACAAATCTAACCTTGGATTTCACATCGAGTGTGAAGATGTTCTCTCTTTGAATTTCATCCTCATCTTTGTATGTAGCCAGCACTCTCCTAGAAACCAAGCTTAATTCAGCATGGGAGGCATTCAAAGTTTCAGCCTCACCTTCTAGCTCTTCCTCCTCCTCTTGCTAGGTTTCATCACCACTTTCCTCACTTTCCGATTCTAGTTCACCATTACCCTTCAGCACCATGATACTTCTATTCGAGCATTGGCTAGCAATGTGTCCTTGTCCCTGGCACTTAAAACAAATAATTTCTCTTGATTTTGAAGGTTTAGGATCAAATTTTACCTCATTCTTTGGTGTTTGGACAGATTCGGTTTTGGACTCCCTTTTTGGCCGATTGGAACTTTCCTCACCAAGTTTCGATTTTGGCTTTGAATCATAGATGGGATTGCTTCTCCAAGCACTTGGATTTGATCTTCTGCTGTTGGAAACACCCTCAAACCATGAGCCTACACCCCTCCTCTTGAATTGATACTCTAATTTAATAGCCACATACAACATCTCCTCCAATTCCATATATTGTTGCAATTCTAGTTGATTAGCTATCTCACGATTCAAACCACCAAGGAATCTTGCCATGGTTGCTTCTCTATCCTCATTCATGCTTAACGTCATCATAAGCATCTCCATCTCCTTGCAATAATCCTCCATGAAACTACTTCCTTGAGATAAAGATTGAAGCCTTTGATGCAGCAACCTACAATAGTATGATGGTACGAATCGCTTCCTCATGGATCCTTTCACTTGTTGCCATGTGGTGATCAAGTCATCACCAACTCTCCTTTTGGGTGTTTTACTTATTGGTCCACCATTGGAGTGCAAAATGACCAAACTCCATTGCTTCCAACTTCACCTTCTTGGCCTCCGAATAATTATGACAATAAAAAATCATCTCTATTCTCTCCTCCCATTCCAAATATGCCTCCGGATCACTTTTTCCCATGAAAAGTGGAATGTTTACCTTGATATTTCCTAGATCATCATCTTCATTCCTTGCTGGTCTCCCACAGATTGGCCTTTCTTGAGGTTCAAAAATTTCATCCAACCTCTTATCCAAGTCATCTCCAAAGTTACTTCCCTTGAATTCCTTTCTTGGTTGCCCTCGGCCTCCTCAACCTCGACCTCCATGAGCATCTAACCTTATATTCAGCCCTCCTTGTGATGTTTCTATCCTATCTATCCTTTGATCTATGTTTTAAAATCGGGCATTCATCCACTGCAATTGCTCTAATATAGCCTTTATGTCCGTTTGCTCACCACTCCCCATAGCTCGGGAACTACCATGAAATCCTACGGACTCTTCTTCATTAATTTTTAAAGGTGGATCTCCTCTTCTCACCCTTGAATCTGCCATGTTAGTATGAATAATGCAAAATAAAATATATTCTCACCAAAAATCACTCCCTCACGTGTTTCACTCAATCAAGGTCTCGACCCCCATGTTTTCACACTAGTTTCGGCTTTTACCCTCTTTTAAACTCACACACTCTTGCCTTTTTCCACTCAATGAATTATCTCAAAGTTCTAATTAAAATACCTAAAAAATAACAATTAGATCACAAGTATATTTTAATTAGACTTATCAATCAAACAGTGGCAAAAAGAAAGCAATACCGAATAAATTAACAAAACCTAATTTTTGGCTTTTCTAAGCAAAATAAGGCAAATCAACAAGAAACTTTTGGAATTAATAAGAACTGGATGACATGGTAAGAAATTAATAATCCAAGAATGAAATTTTAGAGAAAGAAATTCAAACTCAAAACAAGAATCAATTTGAACAAAATTAAAGAGTAGTGTTGGTTGTTGTTCTTGTAATTCTGGTTTTGTATAAATTCCTTTAACTAATTTTAATCCAAATAATTTAAGCACCCAAAATTCAAATATCCAGCAGCAAAAATAATTCTCCAGCAACTCCAACTATTGAATAAATAATCACAAAACAGCAGCTCCAAGGAATTTCCAGCAACAAATTTCAACGCCAAATTCAACAAACCCGAAGTTTTTTTTTTTTTTATATATATATTCGGCTTTTCTTCTTCTTCTTTCTTTTTTTTTTTCATTCTTCTTTTTTTCTTCACTGAATATCAAACACAACACCAGTAAAAACAATTAGCAACCAAATAGCAATTCCAATAGCAAAATCTCACCAAACCCATGGCCTCCAATAAAAACGAATGTGCAGTTTTTTTTTAGTTCCGCAAACCCTTCTTCTTCTTCTTTTGAATATATGAATTCCAATATTTAAGACTAAAACGGTAAAGAAAAATAAAAAATAATAAAAAATAACAAGAACAATGATGAAAAACAACCAACAAACTAGGAAGCAAAAATACGATAAAACTAAGAAATCCTAATTCAACTAGGAATGAAAATTTTTTTTTTAATTTAAATATGCAGAAAGTGTATGATGATAGAAGCAACCTTAACCTAATGCTAAAATTATAGAATAACACAAAATAAATAAATCAAATAAAGATAGATCAGACCTGAACAAAATTTGGCTCTGATACCAAATTATACAAACCTAAGACGACTTGTCCCTAAACCCGTATTATATTAGCCCGGATCTAATTATGATCAAGTCCTAATGGTAATCTTGATCCCTAACCAACCTATGATTAGAAACCTTGGTATATAATGAAGATGCCACAATAGGGGATGGAAGGCCTATTGATAAGTCAAACTAAAACACTCATTCACTAATGGTGTTTTAAGTATTCAAAAGAACAAAGAGAAATTCAATCTCACAAAATAAATTCTGAATATTATTAATGCTGTGTTCTTACATAAAAACAAGCCTTTATATAGGCTAAGAGAAAAAAAAACCCTAATTACAATAGGTAAAACTGGCCATGCAATGTAGATTCCTATTATGGCCGAAACTCTCTCTTCTTTCCTAATCTAATTTTGATTAATTAATTTCTTTTTTTTTTGAATTAGGAATTAATTAATTTACAATGAATAGAATAAAATAATAAATTTTCTAAACTTTTTTTTCAAGCAAATAAATAAATAAAAACCCCAAAAAGTAATGGTAATTTCCTAAAACAAAAACTAAAATCAAATTAGCAAACTAAAATACTAGCTTTTTGACTAAGTTGACTTTGACCAATTTGAGCTCCAAATCAGGTTTGATATGCTTTGTAGGAGGCCAAATAATTTTATTATGGAGTCCCACACGTTTCTCTCGCTTGGAAGAAGGAGAAAAAACCAACTCAGCAAAATACAGTAAAGCCAGCACAAAATACAGCAAAAACCAGCCAATCTTCATGCCATGCACAAACCCCCTTTTTGTATGCCTCTAAAATTTCCTTGACTCGATTCCATGACCTCTTAGACATATGTATTGAATCCATGAAGCATTGGAACCATTTCATGTTGCCCGGGCTCCATAAATACACCAAAACCGCTATCCGGATCCGTATCGGCTTCCACCACTTGTATGCTCAGAATAGGTCTTCTGGTCTTCATTCGTATCGGGTCGGCACCCCAGCAGGTTGTCGGTTGTGCAGGTTCGAACAGATTTGCATCATTTCCCTCTTGTTTTTCTTTTTCTTTCCTCTCAATTTCACCTACAAATTTAACACTCACTTTCTTGGAATGTAGCTCGATCTCACATCATTTCTCCTCCTTTAAGCTTTTGTTGTTGGCTGAAGGTGGCATCATTCTCTCTCTCTTTTGATTTTCTACCACTCTTGCAATTTAATTCCCCATTGACTTTTATATGTCTATTTGATCTTCCAATACATGTCTAGTAGATAATGGTGCAAGTAGAATTTTTTTACCTTTAAAATTGAACTCTATTTGTTAGTTCGACCATGATGTAAAGCATTGTTGTCATATTACCAAGGAGAGCCTAATAACAAATGTCCAGCCTCCATAGAAACTGCATCACACAAAACTTGATTAGTGTATTTCTTCATAGTAGAAGTAACCCTAACTTGTTCATTCTCCTTTATGTTACCACTATCATTCAACCATTGTACCCTATAGGAGATTTGGATGTTTAAAGGTAGGTAAACCTAGTTTTTTAACAAGCAATGTGCTAGTAATATTTGCACAACTATCACCATCAATTATCACACTATATACCTTGTCTTGGATTTTGCATCTAGTATGAAATATGTTCTCATATTGTGTATCCTCTTTATCTTTATATAATGTCAATGCTTGTCTCGCCACCAAATTCAATCATTCATGACATGGTAGCTCTTCCTCATCTCCACAATCGTTGTAATTGTCCAAAGGTGGCATCTCATTATAACTTGAATTCTCTTCCTCGGACTCTACTTCTCAACTCTCTTGTATGACCATTGTCCTCCAATTTGGACATTGGATAGCTATTATCCCCTACATTGGCACTTGAAACACATTATATCATGATTACAATAGGGAGTTGGATCAGACTTACTTAATTGTAATGGCTTAGAACTTTTAGCTTTAGCTTCTATTTTTGGCCTTGAAGTTGTTTTGAAATTTGGTTTGGCTTTGCTAGCTTAGTGCACTAGATACATGTGTGATACCCCTCCTCTTGAATTGTTGTTCTACTTTGATCACCACATGCAACATCTCCTCAAGATCCATATATTAGTGCAAATTCACTTGGTCAGCAATGTTCTTGTTCAAACCCATAAGAAAACGAGCTATTGTAGATTCCTCATCCTCCACCATATCAACTCTAAGCATTAGAGATTCCATTTCTTAGTGGTACTCCTCTAAACTCCTTGAACCTTGAGAACAAGTTTGTACCTTTTGATAAGTACTCATTGAATAATGGCTAGGTTCAAACCTTTTTCTCATTAAAGTTTTCATCTCTCTCCATGTACAAATCGGTGCTTGGCTAGCTCTCCTCCTAGTAGTGCATTCCTTATCCCACCATTTTAGAGCATAGTCAAGAAACTCCACACTTACTTGCTTGACCTTCTTAGATTCTGAGTAATCATGACAGTAAAAAAAAATCTCAACTCTTTGCTCCCATTCAAGTTAAGCATTGAGATCTATCTTGCCATGGAATGAAGGTATTTTAAGCTTGATACCCTCATTGCCTTCCCAACCGTTCCTCCTTGTACCAGTTGAATTGACCTCTTCACCTTCTGACCCATCTCCATTGATTCTACTATCATGTTCATCTATTTGTACACCATTTCATCTATTTCTTCTAACTTGTGAAATGGTTTGTTGTACGGAAGCATCTATCCTTGATTTGACTTCATTAATTTCTCCCTTAAACTCTTTTATTTTTTCCTTCAATTTAGCGTTGAATTCCGCCTTGAGCTTCTACATCATGTCACCAATTAGAGATTGTAAAGGGCTTGGATCCAGATCAATTTTTTGTACCATTTATTCTAAAAATATTAGTAATAAAAGTACAATAATATAAGAGATCCTCACAATTTGATTCCCTCACGTGTTTCACTCAATTAAAGTCTCAATACTCGTGTTTGCACATTAATTTTGGCTTTTATCCTCTCATGAACTCACACTCTCTTGCCTTTTCCTCTTTCAGTCAAATCTATTGGTTCCTTGCAAATTAGATCCCAAACAATACTAAGTTGAAAATTAAATCCAATTAACTTATCAACGAGATTGATTGACTTAGAAAACAAGAAACAAGCAAAAAAAAATTAGAATACAAGTTTTAACCAATGAAAGAAATTGACCAAATAATTGAAACAAAATAACCACAAAAGCAAATCTGGAAATAACAAATGATTTAGAAAATAAAAGACAATTTAAGATGACAAGGAATCAATTGAACTCAAGAATCAAAGGTTAGAAAAACAATACCTTAACAATACCTTGAATCGGCCTTAATTGTTTATTTAAATCTTAAGGCTTAATGCTCCTTTTTCTAGCAAACCTAAATCATTCGATAGCAACATATTCTTAACCAAAACCAGCATCAAGATCACAATAATCATCACAATAAATTTGATTTTCACATTTTTTTTAACATTTCTTTTTCTTGTACTAAAATAGTAGCAACAATATCAACAAATATCAATCTTAATCTAAGTAATTCAACAAAAATCACAAACTACACAAATGGACAAAGTTTAATTCAATTCAGTTCCACTAACGTATTTCAATTAAGATGCAATATGATGTAAATTTTTTTTATCAAAATACTATGATGATAATGCAAAATTAATAACTAGAATTTAGCAAGAAAAGACCACATAAAAAACCAAATTCATCAAATGAAACAATTGATGCAATTTATGCTAAAATTTAAGATTAGGAAATAGCAATCAAACTTTTTTTCAATGAACAGACGCAAAGACACCAAAAATTTCAACCCAAACAAAGATTGATACTAAAGAAAACCTAAACAAATTCAGACACAAACAAAACCTAAAGGAAGAAGAAATTTTTTTTTTTTTCTGAATATGATGATGATGAAGAAACTAACCTAAATAAATTGATGAGAATGCAATCTAACCTAAAGCTAAATTGTAATAAGAAAAAAAAAATCAAAATCAAAAGATAAGCAAACTTGAAATTAGAAACCATGCTCTAATATCAAAATTGATACGAGCCTAAGTAATCCAACCTAAATTCGTACAAACTAATACTCGATTGTCTAATTGATTCAAGTTCTGTGGAAAGGATGACGTCACAAAAAAGTTACGGAAATACCCTATTGATAAGTTAAGGTTTGAACTTTAATTCTTAAACTAGAAAAGTTCAAAGGATAGTTGTAAGAAAATCAACAGGTTTAACTCTCACAAATACTAAATTTTTCTGAAAATCAAAAGTTATTGTACTAATGAAACTAAAACCTTCTTATAAGCAAAAATACATGCAAAAAAGATAAAAAAAAAAAAAAGTCCATCCAAATTTGTTTCCTAAACCCTAAACCCTAAATTCTAACTTATTTCATAATTTAAATTCGACTAGTCAATTCCTTTATAACTTAGGAAAGTGACTAATTAATGGTAGATTAAGATTAGGAAACTAGTTAACAATTAATTATCCAATTAAAAATATGTAAAACTTAGAGAACAAGTAACTTGATGATCAAGTAAGACACTTAATTCGACCTGAAAACAAAACAAGCCGATTTATTTTTTTTCAAGCCATGTTGGATAGCCACATGTGATGCCACGTGTCCAAGGATGCCATGTCATCAAAGTACCACATCATCATACTTTTATAAAATGACCAAATTGCCCCTCACACTGGCCTTTTTCGTGCTTCCATATCTGTAGCCTTCAATGCTCAATTTTGTTGCCAATTTTGATTCTTCCTTAGTGAAACTCTTGCACTTTTGATTGATAAGCACCGTCCGGATACGATCATTTAATGTTTCTTTAAACATCTTTCATGAGCTCTTGTAATTGGTCCAATTAGCAACTCTAGTGGCTCACGACCCCATCTTGAGTGCTTCCATGATGATCCTTATCATAACTTTCAGATCGTATAGACTGGATATCTAAGGGTCTAATTATACTATGACCTTTTAAGACCTAGAGCCCAAAATTTAGATTTTTCACCCGAAGGCCAATCTAAGTAAACCTTCCATTAAGTTCCATTAACACCTAATTACACAAATTAAACTTCAGTTATGTCAAATTTATCCAATTGTATCAAAACACAATTTAACTTTTATCCAATATTTAACTAATTGACCATACATGGAAAAATTGTCAAACAATATCCAAAATTTGTAAACCTTATATCAATGGAAAACTTGTGGAATGGGTAACAAGAATCTAAGCTTATCTTGATCCAAAAAAGTCACTGTGATACGAACCTAAGATGACATGCTCCTAAACCCGTATTATATTAGCCCGGATCTAATTATGTTCAAGTTCTAATGGTCACCTAAACCCCTAACCAACCTGTGATTAGAAACCTTGGTATATTGAAGATGCCATAATAAGTGATGGAAGGCCTATTGATAAGTCAAACTAAAACACTCATTCACTAATGGTGTTTTAGGTGTTCAAAAGAACAAAAAGAATTCAATCTCACAAATAATTTTCTATATAAAATTCTAGCTTCATTCTTATTGAAAAATAAGCCTTTAAATAGGCTACAAAGTCACAAAATAAAACCCAAAAAACAAAATGGAAAATCGGCCATACAAAGTAGTTTCCTATGGTGGCTGAAATTCTCACTCCTTTCCTAAACTAATTTGGATTAATTAATTTCTTTATTTTGAATTAGGAATTAAATAATTTACAATGAAAATCATAAAATAATAACTTTCCTAAACTTATTTTTCCAGCAAATAAATAAATAAAACTAAAAAGTAATGATAATTTCCTAAAACAAAAAGTAGAATCAAATTAGGAAACTAAAATACTAGCTTTTTGACTAAGTTGACTTTGACATTTTTTTGACTAATTTGAGCTCCAAATCAGCTTCAATATGCTTTTTAGGATGCCAAATAAGCTGATCATGAAGTCCCACATGTTTCCCTTGCTTGGAAGAAAGAAAAAAAGCCAATTCAGCACAATACAGTAAAGCCAGCACAAAATACAGCGAAAACAGGCTAAATTTACTAACTTTCTACACAACCCCTTTTTGGACGACTTTGAAGCAGCTTTGACTTGATTCCATAAAACATTGGAACCATTTCATGGTTCCCAACCTCCATAATTGCACCAAAACCGCTATCCGGATCCGTACCAGCTTCCACCACTTGTGTGCTCAAGATAGGTCTTGGATCTTTGGATATGGACAAGCCCTTTTGAATATGAATTACTCTCTGGATAAAGGCAGCAAGATTGTCCTTAAACTTCTTAGCTTGAGTACTAGTGATCGGCCTGGTCTTCATCCATATCGGGTCGGCACCCCAGCAGGTTGTCGGTTGAGCAGACTCGGTCGGAATCACATCACACTGGTAGTCAAAAAAATTAAAAAGTCTGGCTAGGTTTAATGTTGATAGTTTTCTTAAACATGAAAAAATTTTACAAATGAAGGTTCAATTTATGTGTAGAGGGCCCAAAAATGGGGAATAAAGGGTATGGATCAAGCTAAAGCGGCCAAAAATTTGGCCAACCTACTAGTAGCCTACAACTGCACTGCTGCAATATTTTTGGCCCAATCTGTGCACCTTTGACAAAGTCAAGCTATGAAATTTGGCAGTCTTAGTTGTTGCTTAGTGCTCTATCATGATGGATGGTGCATGTGGAAAATGGTGGATGGAAAATGATAAAAAAAATCAGCCAACCCAGTATATGGTGCTAAAACAGGTCGGGTTGACCCGGTTCGGATTCTAAGAGTCTGGGAGGATTTTTGGGACATTTTTGATATTTTTAAAATTGTTCAATAAAGGCACAATTCCCAAGGCATATGTAAACCTTAGATGCACCAAAAAGAAAAAATCTAAACTGGTTTGGACAGAGATAAAATAAAGATATTTAAAAACTTTCCAGGATCATAACTTTCTAACTGTAACTAAGAATTAGGAGTGTCACCAGTGTATGAACTCGTATTGATGAGTTTTACACTACATGTATTAGTCAAACCAACATTTTTTAACCACACAAAAAATTCCAATTTAGGATCCATAAAAAATCTAGTTGGTCAAGCCCTTATCAAAGTTTCAAAATCTTAGTATTTTTCAAGGATAGGTTAATACAAACATGCACCTAAATGGATGCGGCCTAAGAAACCACCATCGGGCAAAGGCATCCTAGTAGGCTAACATTCTAGTTAATGGAACCTGAATGGCATGCATCTGATACTCATCCTAGCCATAAATTGGCCAAGCACCTTTTAGTGCCGCCTTGAAGGCATGCAATTATTGGTACACCAATTCAAATGATGCTGCTATCTTTCTATCATGATCTTTCATATCATCACTTATATGATGCAAAATATCTTAAATGACTTTACGATCTTATAAAGTCATCTCAGCATCGTTGTTGATAAGTTCCACTAGGCGTATGCCAAAAACTAATGTTAGGAAAAATTCCAACATTAGGCCATTTCTGATTGTGTGAACATGCCATCTTTTAGATTGAATGAAAGAAAATGACAATAATGGATAACTTGAGAGGCATCTAAGGAGCCAAAAAGACAACCAAAGACAACCCCAGAAACCAAAATTTATTAAAAATAAGAAAACGTCTTACAAGGGAAAAATCAAGGAAAAAATATAGAATAATCCACAACAATGAAATAATTTAAACAAAGCAATAAAAGCAATCTCTTAACAAATCCTTCTCTATGAGCAAGTGAATGATAATCTAGAAGAGAAAACCAACTAGAATCAGAAGCATTGAATGCCTCTTACGCAATAAGTCAGCAACCTTATCACCTTCTGTATAAATATTGGAGAATTGAAAACAAATCTAAGAGATAAAATGTAAACACTCTAACTAGTGAGTACGATGCTTCCAAGGAATCTGAAGAGAACGAGACTTAAACAACGGAACAACATATGAAGAGTCACACTCAAACCATATAAATTTCCATTCAAAATGGTTTGCAAAATCAAAGCATGCATTGCAACAAGAAGTTCACCTTCGTAAGACCAACTAATACCAAAAGGAAACCAAAAACAACCTTTAACAAAATCCCTAGAGTTTTGAAAAGCCCCTCCTCCACTAGATGGACCAGCAGTGCCATTGGCAACAACTTTAATATTAAGCTTAATCCATGCCTGGTCAAAAAGCTTCCAAATAACATGAATTACCTTAATAGCCCTTAATGGCTTTGCAGCCACTCAAAGGTAGCACAAAGTTAACAAATATGAAATCGAATTGCTCATTATCCCATTTTGAAGCAAATTAGCCTCCCTAATTGAACAACCAACAAATAAGAAAGATCTAGAAACTGAAGCAAACAATGATTCTAACAATATCAAATGTGATGGACACTAGTAATAATTGCAGCATGCCAAAGAAGAAAATTTTGAGAACTGAGCTGAACTTGCATAGCTGAGAGAAAAAGCTACGAAGGAGAGCCCATCACATTCACAGCAATGAGGAACTGAGAACTAATGAAATCCTAAACTACAATTGTGTAAGACCAAGAAACAAAAAATATGAGATAAAATCTTCATCATTTTTACAAATAAAGCACCTTGATGGCAAATGCAAACCTCGATTCCTAGAAAAGTCATCCATTGGAAGCTTGTTATGAAACAAATGCCAACATAAGAAGGCAGAAGAAATATAGCTAGTCTAAACAAATTGAGACCCAACAGGCAACTGAAAATCATTTAACATGTCCAAGTAAACTTCATGGGCTGAAATACTCCCTATAATAGAATGTTGCCATGCCTATGTATCATTAAAATGAATATCAATTTTGACATTCTTAATACAAGAAGAAATGAGAGGAAAAGAAATCTTAAAAAAGAAAGAAGGCAGACACCATTGCCCCATAACAAAAATGAAAAAAGCAACTAAAATATCAAGATCGCAGACCCTATTTTCCAAATTACATAAGCTTGTAATGGAATGTCCCATCAAATTATCATTAAAGAAACTAACTTCAGAATTAATACCAATAATCCGATGGCAATCAGCAAAAATTAGAGCCTAAAGATCATGAAGTGTTGGCCATATAGAAGAAGCTGCATAAAACTATTTCTTCCCAATATAACAAGCCCAAAGGAATGAAAAAATAGGATTTTTATCCATGAGAATCTTCCAAGTTGCATAATAAAGGTGTATTAAACTTGGCTAAATTCTTAATCTTTAAATCATCAAACTTCAAAGGATGATAACAAAAACACCATGCACCTATCACAGGCCCCCTCTAATTAATGGAACCCAACAAAATGAAATTCCTAACAGCTCGCAACAAAGATCTGAAAAGCCAAAGAAAGAATGATACGACCCTAGGACGACCTGCTCCTAAACCCATATAATATTAGGCCAAATCTAATTATATTCAAATTCTAATGGTCACCTTGACCCCTAACCAACCTGTGATTAGAAACCTTGGTATATGACGAAGACGTCACAATAGGTGATGAAAGGCCTATTGATAAGTCAAACTAAAACACTTATTCACTAATGGTGTTTTAGGTGTTCAAAAGAACAAAGAGAATTCAATCTCACAAATAATTTTCTGTATAAAATTCAAGCTTGATTTCTCATTGAAAATAATCCTTTCAATAGGCTAAGATTACAAAGCAAAAGCCCTAAATAATTCATTCAAAACTGGACACAAAGTGTTGAAAAAAAGAAAGTAGAGAAAAGGAAAGTGCCTAATGTTTCTTAGTTTCCTAAACTAAGTTAGCTTAATTAATTCCTTTATTTTGAATTATGAATTAATTAATTTAAAATTGAAATAATAAAATAATAACTTTCCTAAACTTATTTTTCCAGCAAATAAATAAATAAAAATCAAAGTAAAAGACTAATTTCCAAAAACGAAAAGTCAAAATCAAATTAGGAAACTAGTTGACTAGTTTGACTACTAAGATATCTTTGACCAATCTCCAGCTTGTTTGGGCTCCAAATAAGCTTCCATATGCCATGTAGGATGCCAAATATGATTAATAGTGATTCCCACACGTTTCCTCTTGATTGGAATAAGTCAAACAGGAAGAAAAGTCAAAGTCAGCGGCAAAACAGCACATTTTCGACCAAATTGAGAGGCTGTCCGTACAAATCCTTTTCAGATGCTTTTGATTCTGGCTTGGCTGGATTCCATGTCCTCTTGATGATATTCACTGAGTTCATGAAGTGTTAGAACCATTCCTTGCTGCCCGACATCCAAATTTGCATAAAAATAGCTACCCGAGTCCGTATCAGTCTTCACCACTTGGAGGTTTAAAACGGGTCTTGAATCTTTAGGTATTGTCATGCCCTTTTAAGATTGAATCACTCCATGAATAAAGCCAACCAATTTTTTCTTAAATCTCTTAGCTTTTGCCCTAGTGATTGGCCCCATCTTCATTTGTATAGGACCCGTACCCCAACAGGTAGTTGGTTAAACGGGCACGGGCGGAATCACACCAAGGAATGCATAAATTTATAAGTAACAATTGAATTAACAAGACAAAGTTGCCCTGTATAAGACAAAGATTTTCCTTTCCAAGCCTCAAAATTATGCAAAATTTGAGCTGCCAAAGGATGACAAAAAGAAATAGAAGGCCAACCCTTAAATAAAGGAACCTTAAATAAGTAAAAGGCAAAAATTCTCGACGTAAACCAAAAATCAAAATTAACTCATTTGGCCTTGACAAACAAACAACAACTCCAATATAAAGATATGAATTCCCCAAGTTAATAAACTAACTCAATAATTTACCATAAGTATTAAAAGCATAAAAAATCCTCTAACATTTCTAATAGTTCCTAAGCTAAAAAGCGGAATATCATCAGCATAATGAAAATGTGAAAGAGTTGAGATAGTTTTTATAGCAAACATCGACCTTACCTCATCTTGCTAAGCCAACAAGATAAATAACAACTAATGAATTCTTCAGCAATGACAAATAACAAAGGTGAGAGTGGATCACCTTGATAGACTCCTTGTGAACAAGTAGAATAACCAACAGGTAAGCCATTCAAAAGAATTGATAGTTGAGCAGAGGGATGAATAGTAGAAACCCATCTACAAAAGTTAGAACAAGAACCAAATTTATTTAACACAAAATAACAAGACCAATCCAAAATGTCAAAAGTGTTCTTGATATCCACTTTAAAATGCAACATTACTCCTAAAAAGGCCTTTTGTTAAGAACATAAACACAATCCAAAGCTACAGCAATGCAATCTTAAATATTGTGACCCCAAAAAAAGCCAAATTGATTCGTAAAAATGATACAGCTAGCAATATGAGATAAACATTCAACTAAAATCTTAGGAATAATCTTAAAAGAAAAATTACCAAAAATAATGGATCTAAACTTGTCAATAGATATCGCATCCTTGAGTTTCATAACAAAAATCAAAAAACTATATTTAAGGCCCAGCTTAATAATACCCTAAGTAAAGAAAAACTTAACCACAGAGACAACATTATGACTTATTAGATCAAAAAACTTCTTAAAGAAAGATCCATTAAATCTATGCCTTAAGCATTACGAGAATCAAGGTTAAAAAACGGATTCTAAATTTCATCAATGTCCAAAATTAAAACAAGCAAATTATTTTCTTTTCCAATCACCAAATTAGGAATAACCAGTCCAACCAAAGCTTCATTAGCTCATACAGAAGAGGAAACTAAACTACATAACTCCCTATAAAACCCAATCACAAGATTTTGAATAATGTTCTTCTTCAAGGTCAAAGAGCCATCCACCTTCAAATAGGTCAAACGTTTAGCAAGTTTTTGAACTTTGTGCAAAGAGTGGAAAAATAAGTATTTCTATCTTCACTAGAAAGCCATTGGACACTACATTTATCATTAAGAAATGAATTTTGCCTTTGTAACTCCAAATCTAATTTGAATGAGCCTCTAAATCCTTACGAAACAAGGACTTAGAAAACCCCTGAATTCATAATATTATCCTTAACTAATTGAAGACGATTTCTAGCAAAAGAAATATGCTCATGCAGATCCCCATTGACAACTTTGTTCTAAGAATAAATACCATTCTTAACAGATTTCTATTTATAAACCAAACTAAAAAGAGGATTAACATGAAACATAGTTGTCCAAGCATTCTCCACTACAATAGGAAAAGACAAATCAAATAACCACATGGACTGAAATCTAAAAGGCCTCGGCTCTGATAAGAGGCCTTATAGAAGCTTAATAGCAAAGGATTGTTATTAAAACTATATAGAGATAAAGCCAAACAGTCCACAAAGTCCTAAAAATCTAAACAAGATTATGAGCAAACTGAATGATCTAATTTAACCCAACATCAATTTAATCTTCTCGTTGAACCCTACCGAAGAAAGAACATTTAATAGAATTGGAAAATATTTGAGTCCTTAATAGTCAACTGAAATTTTGAATAAGAAACACATAAAGGGGAAGGGCCTATCTTCTCATAAACACCTAAAACAGCACTAAAATCTCTAATAATGGACTAAGGAAGCTGAATCGAAGAACTACTAAATTGACCCCAAAAAAAAAAAAAAAAAAAAGGTCCCATTGGGAACATTCACTCTTGCAAAAAACACTTGCATAAACAAAAATGGAACAATGACTAATACCCATAAAAGTAAAACTCGTAGTAATTTGATGATCTTATCAGCCAAATTTCAAGCAGAAAGCCAAATGGAAGAAATTGAGTTAGATTAAAGGTTAAAAGCACCAAAATACACACCCAAGGAAGACCAAAAAAATGCCAGAATTGAAGAAAATTCCACTAACGGCTCTACTTAGCACAAACAGATAGCCTATGTTGAGAACACAACCATCATATAATTAACTACGTGTTGACATTCCTGACTCCTTGATAATTTCAAAATAGTACATTCATTTAAAAGAACTAGTATCAGCCCAAGTGACAAGCTTATGATGCATCCCTTGTTAAGCAATAATCCTTTGATAACTTACTTCTTTAAGTAACCTACTTCTCTTGACGCATCCCTTTTTTCAACAATATTCCTTTGATAACTTACTTCCTTAGGTAATCTACCTCTCTTCCAAGTTTTCTTCTTACTTTGAACAACAGACCAAGGGCCATCCTTATCAATAACCAAAGGAAGTACCTTAATAACTTGCTTTAAAGGAAAACCTCGATGTTAAAAAGTAACAAATGCAAGATTAGATGTTGTGTTTAATTGAGTGACCAGGGGCACATTAAAATGAGCCAAAGCATTTAGCACCACCCTTCTAGAAAGAAAAGCAATTGAAGCATTAAAAAGAGTGGATGAGCAATCAAAACAGAATCATCACCATGCACAATGTCATCTTCAATCTGTGTGACATGAGAATCATAATCTTCATCATCATCAGAATACCTTTCAACTAGAACCCATGGAATAATGGAATCATGAAGAACTAGGCTCGAAGATAGGTTTGATTAAGTCAGTGTAAGAACAGAAAAAATTTAGTAACGTAAACTTATTTAGGCATCTAGATTTGGGAGCCTTTTTAAACTCTTAAGAATCAAGTTTAGGTAAAAACAAAAAAATAAAAAATAAAAAACACATTGAGAAATGTCATGACCAATTCCATGATTATGAGAACAAAATGAAGGCAACTTTTTCATCGTAGATAGAAACATATGAATAAATACCTTTAAAATCTAGAATGATCCTCTTTGGTAATGAAGAAGCCAAATCAACATTAACAATAACCAAGCAAAATGCTAAAGCTCACCTAAATGAAGTGGCATAATCAATCTTAAGAAGGATACCAACTCCATGAGCAAGGTCTGATAAGATTTTTAGGTGCCAATATTTAAAATTGAGATCATAAAACTGATGAGAATCCATCCATACCCGCACAACTGACGACCCGCTAAGGTGCAGATCCTATACAGTTGAAGACCAGGCCAATCACTAGGGCTCGAGCCAAGAGATTTAAGGAAAACTCGGCTGGCTTTATACAAAGAGTTACAAAATTCTCAAGAGGCTTGTCAATACCCAAGGATTCAAAGCCTATTTTAAGCATCTAAGTTGTGGGGCCGATATGGACCTAGGCAGCTGTTTTAGTGCATTTTTTGAGTTCGGACAACAAGGAATGGGTTCAACACTTCATGAATTCAATTGATATCACCAAGAGTCCATGAAGTCATATCAAGGAAGAAGAAAAAAGCATATGAATTTAGCTTGTGCGCACAACACCTCAATTTGGACTAAAATGCATCAAATTGGTGCTGGCTTTGCTGTATTCTAATGATTTGGCTTTTTCTCTTTGTTCCAATCAAAGGCAGCACATGGGAATCATAATTAATCCTATTTGGCACTCTACATGGCACATTGGATCTGATTTCGAACTTTTCCATGCTGAAAATTGGTCAAAGTTAGCTTAGTTGTCAAACTAGTCAACTAGTTTCCTAATTTAAATTTGACTTTTTGTTTTAGGAAACTATCTTTTATTTTGGTTTTTATTTGTTCATTTTCTAGACAAATCAACTTAGCAAAGTTAGAATTTTATTATTTTTCTTGTAAATTAATTAATTCCTAATTAAAATAAATGAATTAATTAATCAAAATAGGATTAGGAAACTAGAGAAATTCGACCACCATTGCTTTCCTTTGTTGTTGGCGTAATTTTACCCTAGACTTTTAGGGTTTTATTTTGCTCATTCAAAGCCTATTTAAATGCTTATTTTCAATGAGAATTCAGCTTACATATTATTCAGAAAATTATTTGGTAGAAAGAATTCTCTTTGTCCTCTTTGAACACCTAAAACACCATTAGAGAGTGAGTGTTTTAGTTTGATTTATCAAGACATCCATCACCTATTTTGGTGTCTTCATTATATACCAAGGTTTCTAGTCAAATATTGATTAAGGTTGAGGTGACCATAAGAACTTGAACTTAATTTTTCGATCTAGGGTAATATAATAAAGGTTTAGGTGTGAGTTGGCCTAAGTTCGTACCAAAACCATAACCAAATCTAAGTATTAGTATTCCTTTGCAAACAAGGATTAAAATCCATATGCCATTCTTGTAAATGCATGCCATTCTTACAAATGCCAAATTCCAAGCTTAAAATACAAGGAATGAAAGCCAAAACTGTACATTTTTCATCCATTGAATTCAATAAGGCATGATAAAACCCACAACGAAGGAAATCAATGACCAACTATCTACCATGCAAATAATATTCGATTTCTTTTTTAAATCAGAAACTTTCTAGAGATTTTCACCTTTCGATAAGAACACTTGTGCAATGAGATAATACTTAAAAAGATAAAGGTATTCATGATAGACATCCATATCAACAAAAATAGATACCACATTATCATGCTTAGAAGGATTAATATTAAAAGAAGAAATGATGCTGCCAGTACATGAAGGACACCAAGCATCAGCAAAGAATGTTCCTTTGTAGATTAAAATTAGGTAGTTAGCTTTTCAAAGAATCAAAAATTTGCAAAATTGGAACACCATATGCAACAACCTCATTCTGCTTTGCCTAATCAACTTAAGAAACATACTTCAAAGTAGGCTTGGCCGAAAAATATACACAAAATGGAGAAGCATCTCACTTAGGAACCAAGATACAAAAATTAACCTTAAAAAATAATGCTATAGATGGCCAAAGAATGTTTGGGAAAAGAGATAATAAACCCATCATCCAAAACTTACCAAAGATCACTGAAAATCAAGCACAGCAAGCCTTAGGTTTGCCAAAATTGCCATAGCATCATGCTCTAATCCAATGATCAATGAAGGAAATAAAATAATAATAATAATAATAATAATAATGTTTGTACAACATAAAAATAAATTTAATTGTCAAACAATTTTATTTAATTGTAAAGAATAAACAATTAAAAAGGTTGTAATGCTTTAATAATAATGTATTTTAAATAACTATAGTGTAGGAAAATAAATTAATAAAGAAAATAAAATAAGAGGCCTAAAGGCCAACATTAAATTAAATAACTATAACAAAAAAGATAGGAGGCCTAAGTATTAGAATGATTTCCCTAAGTATTGAAGGCAAAAATATGGAATTCATCATTGACTTGATTTTGAGGCAATCCCAGCTAACCGATAGTGGTTAGGATCCACCTAGTTTAATGTTGAGTTCCTTCGTCAAGATTGGTGCTATTTTTATTACTATATATATACATGTATAAAAATGTTTTTCAAAAATGCGAATTTTCAGCTGAAAATCTATCATTTACATGTGTCCAAGACTATGTTAGTTTACCCACTTGACATGTGTGGATTTGTTCCTCAAATGACTATAATTTGTTTTTCATTGTATTGGATTTATTATAGAAAAGATTTTTTCTTATAAATCACAAGATTTTGGCATATTGCATTATTGCATCTCATGTATATATATTATTTTTTTCTTACAATAAATTAATGGTATTTTATGTTGGTTTTGCTGTTTAAGCTGCTTGATGATGTTAGAATTGCTAACATCATAGCTAGCATGACCTTTTATGAAGGTCAGATCCTATCAGAACTCAATAGAAGTATCATCAGTAAAACATAATTAAGAAACTATAAAATAATTTTTTTTGCTATGTTGGAGACACTAAACATTAAAAAGGAAAAACTTTTTTATGAGGATAAGTGTATCCAACATGAGTGATGGGATGTATACCATCACCAATTATAATATCTTCTGAACCATCACATTTTAAATACAAAGATAAATTAGATAAATATAAAGTAATGTCAAGAGAAGCCTCCAAATCAATAGGCCATTGAACGAAGATGAGGGTGGTGGGGCAGCGAAAGCAACACAAGGAGAGGCTCCAAATAATGGACAATGTAATGGATAAGGTCTAAGTAGAGATGGTAGAGAAGGTGTACCAAGATTGAATCAAGCAATAGTTAGTGAAAGAATTGCCCTTAAAGTCCTTCCCGAACACTTGTAGTCCCACCTAGGGAAACCTAACAAAATCGATACCGAAAAGTCTAATGGGACCTCCCTATAATTGGACATGATCCAATAGTACAAGTAAAATATCAATGATACCACTAAAATATTTTCCATAAATTCAACCTCACAAACATCAAGCATTCCAAGTTTAAGCCCAAAGAAAGGGAAATAAAAAAATAAGGGGTCATACATAATAGGTTAATTAACCAAAGCATACTAAAGAAAGTAAATGAGTCTGAAAAGATATAAAGCAATAGAAATAGTAGTCAAATAAAAGTGCAAAAAAGGAAAGTACATGAGCACCGGAAAAGTATCGAAGATGAAAATGCAAGAACAATGAAATATATAAAGATGATGATGAACAATATCTAAATGTAGTATGCATTGACTATCAGTTGAGGCCTAAGAAACAATTTAAAACAAAGCTATAAGACAAGCCTAATGAGTAGAATAAATTAATAATATGAAAATAGTCATTTTGAATTCAAACATTTTCATTCAAGACCTTACTTTCATTTTTTTAAAAAGTTTCACTTTTTAAAACCATTTCACAAAACTCAATTTATACTCCATAACAATATCATAGAAAGAGCATTTCATAATTAAAGAATTTAAAATATCGTTAAACAACTAAAACATAAATTTAATGCTAGACCATTAACAATATAATCATAATTTAGAAACAATAATAAAAGGTAATAAAACCACCAAAATATGTATATCAGAAAAAACATATACAATATACCGTATAATATACCTGGCGCTTCCAGATAGTATACGATGTCTTGACCACCACCAAACAATAGAGAGATACATAAAAACCAATGTCATGAGGAAGTGGCACACAACTCATCATTATTTCAATAGAATAGCACACAATTCATCATCATTCTCTCATATGATGATAACCTATCATCCTATAGTCACGAGGAAGTGGCACACAATTCATCATCACTTTAAAACAATGGCACACAACTCATCTTCGTTCTCTCAGATGGAAACTGCATGTAGGATGACAAAGCCTAAGCATGGCTAATAATATAAACAGAACCATTGTATTATATGGTACACCCTTTAAAAACAATAATCAGTATTTATAAACCATCATTTCAAAATCATATTTTTTTAAATTTTCCAAACAAATATAGTACCATAAACTAGATTTTAATATTAAAATCAAACCATTTATTTAAATACTCCAAATATTCAAAATCATCATTTCATACTAAAACATAAATATTAACAGGGAAATATATATTACCATAAATCATTTTAAAGTATTTTAAAATGTAAACACTTAAACATGCTTAAAAATATATAATTTCAAATCCACTTTCTCAAAATTAATTATTTTTCAAAAAGACTAAAATATCAATTCAAAAATCCAGATATTTAAATACCAAAATTTCCAAGTTCACCTTAAACTCATATGAATTTAAAATCCTTTAAAACCTTACCAAAAGTTACATGAAATGATAACACATATATGTAAAAGCATATATTTATACATGTATACGATAAGTATTTGACTCAAATCAGATATATAAAATATTCAAACCATATATATATAATTGTACTAATATGCTCTAAAATCATCCACTCATACACACTACTGATATCCACTCCTACTCCTCTGTAGGATGGCCTCAAAGCTCAGTACAAGTGCATATGATATAATAAAAACATTCTTAAGATTCCAAAAATCAAATCCAAGATATTGGTGTGTACCAATGTTTCAAAATGACTTTTATAACTATAAAATTTCTAAAATTAGACATCTATTAGTCCAATTGTATATACTATAAGCCCTAAAAACCTTATACCCAAAATTAAGATTTTTCACCCGAAGGCTAATTTAATAAAATTAAACTTTCAATTGAGCCTCATAAACACCAAATTACACAAAGTCAACTTTAATTTTGTCCAATTATGTCTATACATAGTCTAAATTTATCCGATATTAAAATAATTGATCCAAAAATAGAAAAATTATCAAACAACATCCAAAATTTATAAATTTTATACCGGTGGAAAACCCAAGAGACGAGGAGTACGATAGGGTACTTAATTTGATCCAAAAACATCACCGATAGTTAGAAAACATGTCAAAAAATTTGGCCAAATTTGATGTTTATGGCTCTCAAAAGGTGAGAAATCTTGGCAAAAGAAGATCGAAAATGAGTTTATAGGGTCCAAAAATAGTGGGTTAAGGGAATGGGCCAGCCTAAAATGGTTGAAAAATGCCAAAATCTCCAATGACCCATCAAACAGCTGCCACTAACTTCGCTGGCTAGATCCCAGCGCATTTAGTGGTGATTTGGTTGAAGATTTAGAGGTCAAGGTTGCCAGATGATAAGCAACACCCCTGGTTGGTGTGTGGTGGCTAGAAAAGAAGAAAACCAATGTGACCTAGTTGGTGTTGGTGATGTGTCGAGTTGACTCGGTTAGCAGGTTTTGGGTATCGTAAAGGATTTCGGGACTTTTTGGATATTTTCAAGTTTATTTCATGAGAACACAGTTCTCAAGGTATATATAGACCTTGGATCCACTAAAAGATAAAATCCTAGGACTAGTTTGGATACAAATAAATACTTATGCTTAAAACTTTCTAGAATTATAATTTTTCAACCATAACTCGAAAATAGGTGTATTGTCAATCTACGAACTCATATCAATGAGCTCTATACCATGGTATATCGATCAAACATAAATTCTTGACCAATAAAAAATCAAACTTAGAATCCATTAATAGCTCAACTAATCAATCTCAGTCAAACCAAATAAAATTTAAATTCTAATTTTTAAATTTAGGATAAGACATCACAACTAGCAATTTGTGGCATTGATGGGCATCATGGCCTAAAATAATGCAAACAACCCACATGCTTAAAAGGACCAATTATTGGTGTTATTGGCCAAACCAAATAACGAAAAGAAGCCATGGTTATGATTAGATAAAGTTTGATGTGAATTAGATCCATTGGAATTGGAGGATTGGCAACCACCATGACTATTAAAGAACTCTATGAGGTTGAAGAAAAACTTGTTGTGATTGGTGATGATATATCAAAGGAAGACAAGGTGTACATTTGAGAAGGTCCTTAAAATCAACAAGTTTGTCATGGAATTTGGCAAAAGATATTGTGTCATCCCAAGCATAATAACGGTTGTACCAACCCCATTCACTTGCTTACCATAGAGGTTGTAAATACATAATGCCCTATAACTATTCATAGAAGTGTGCCAGCCATGGCTAAAGCATCACCTTAGGATTGAATGTTGTACATGTATGAATATCTAGATTGAGATACTTTAACTATTTTGTGAAGATTTTGAGGCCCATAATTTGACCTCGAGATGGCTTGGCATACATGGATGTAAGTTTCTTCTATGTAGCATGTGATGATTTTGTTAAGGAAACAAAAGAAGCTACAACAAGCAAGAGAGAAATAAGCAAGGGACTCTAAAAAAGATGGTCTTGATGCAGATAGTGCAAATAATCCAGCGTACGTGAGGGAACAAAATCAATGGGACATGTTATGGAGCCATTTATGTATCCCATGAGATTGTAGCCAATTAAAAGAGATAACCACGGAGAGTGCCATTGTATGTAGTTAGTGGCAGTAAACTTGATGGGTGCTTCAACGGTAACATTAATATTGATAAGAGAATCATCACATAGATCAAAGGAACAGTTGTTTAGGGATAGGAGAAGAAGTAACGGTGGAGCCATTGCTAGCCATGGAGGAATAGCGGTAACCAACAATAAAAAAAGGGGTTTTTGCTTGTTGCAACATTAATCGCTCTAATGCCATTTAAGAAAAGAAACAATAAGATGCAAAACATCTCTAAGATTCTAATTAATGTTAACTAATTTTATACAAATAGAATTGAACATGTATGGTAACAAAATTAAAGACTACTTAAATAAAAGATTATAATTGCCAGCTATAATTCTTTACACATTTACAGATTCATTCCTTATACTAAGAATGCTTGAAGATTTTGTTATATTAAACTCATGTACTGTAGTATTTTTCTTTTATACATTTTGTCTCTTTAGGATCTTATCTCTCATCAATTAGCATTTACCTAGGATGTGCTAGTTTGCCCTCTATCTATAAGGGACAAGTATTAATTAGGAAGTTTAGTTTTAGTTCTTGAGCTTGTCAACTTTTTATGTTTGGCGTCTGGTAGTTATTTTCATTTACAATTTTGTTCTTTTAAAGGGCTAGGTATAATGAAGAAAAACAAAAACTTAGTAAACTTGGTGCCGATGAAGCCTTCATAAAGAGCGAATTGGAATTGAAAAATGTCAAAGGTTTTCTGGTATCTTTTTCAATTCCATATGAATATGGATAAGGTGTTAGTAACTAGTCTGTTTTATAAAGATGTTCTTTTACCAGATTCTTTCTTTCTTTCTTTCTTTTCCATTAATTTTTGCTATTTTACATCTTGTTGGCATGAAAAGTTTTGGTATATAAGAAACTACAGTGGGATTTAACTGTGTTGGTGGCAATGCTACCTTTTTGGTTCTCAAACGTTCGAGGTGTGGTTGCATTACATCGTTTTGTAAGGACACCAAGCTATATTTATCTTTTCTTTTAGAAAATAACTAACATGTGGAAACCTTGAATTAGCCAAAATAAGGGTGAGATATAGATCTCGTAAAATCAGATGGTTTGTTTACCTACAACGAAGAACTTCTTACTTTCATTGAACATAAATGAGAGATACCAAATGAAGTTACCAATAGATACTAAAGAAAGGTATTGTTGAAGATAATTTCCTTTGGCTTGACCATTGTTAAAGATTTTTTTGAGGATTTTAAAACCTCACTCAGGTTGACTTTACATTTGGTGGAAAAAATGAAGTGATTATTGTAATAGGTATAGGTAATGTGTTATTATGTTTTCTAATGACCATATATTGTTAAAACAGTTATTATTCCCATCAACCTATAACACTGGAGATCATCCAAAAAAAAGTCTATAATACGAGAGACAAAATTGTTTTACAGACTTTGTATCAGTTAGTCACTCATGGTTGCATCCTTAATTGTTTATTTGGTTTACAGGACCTTTCTTAGAAGAGATTCTGGTAGCAAAAATGGATAAGTACAGATAAGGCAAAATAATGTAGAGGTATGAGAGATCACCTCTCGGACCTTGCTCGTGAAGGGAAGCTAAAATATGAGTATGCTCTTTTTTGTTGACAACATGCTTACTTCTTTTGAATTCTCTTATTTCTAGTTACAACAATATTAGAGTGATCAAATTCTCTCTAAATTTTGTTTCCCAAATGATGTAGCAAATAACATAGTAATATTTAACTAATTTATTTTTTATTTATTTATCTATTATTCACTTTATTTATACTTAAGTTAATTATATTAATATGTCAACCATGTCACATTACTATGCCATATCACTTGGTAAATACTTTTTACAAACAATTTAGTGCCATCGGCACTATTGTTCTAGATATAACTTATATCCCAACAAACATGACTACAAATCATTCTAGATATACTACCCTTTAAGCTTTTTTTTCTCTCTCTCATTCTCTCTCTCTTTATTTGGATTGATGAGTGTGAGAGAGAAAAATTGAAAAGTAAATTAAATTTAAAAAAACCAAAAGCCAAGGTGATTATTGGATTAATTAGGTTATTTTTGTCCATCCAAATAACAAAAGATCATTTTGAAAAATAACAAATAAAAAACAATGAGCAAGTTGAATTACCATTACTCCTAAAAGTTTAAGACGATGGAAAGTAGATTTTCATTTATTTTATATCTCCTCACATATAAGTTTGTCTTTTACACATGTATTTGATTTTGAATGGATTTTTTAAGTTTTGAATCCAAAACCTTTTGAATCTTTGATTTTAATACCAAATTGAATTAACATTACTCCTGATATGAAACTAAGTTGAATTGCTCCTAACCCTTGTATTATACTAGTCTGGATTGTGATTAGAAACCTTGGTATATGATGAAGATGCCACAATAGGTGAGGGACGTCCTATTGATAAGTCAAACTAAAACATCAATCTTTATTTGATGTTTTAGATGTTCAAAGATAACAAAAAGAATTCTTCTCATAAATAATTTTTGAATAATATAAGCTAGCATTTCATTGAAAAATAAGCCCTTAAATAGGCTAAAGTTACAAGAAATCAAATGCTAAAACAATTAGGTTAAATTTAGCCAACATAGAAAGAAATTAGGAAAGTGTCGAATTTTTCCAAGTTTCCTAAACTATTTTGTACTAATTAATTCCTTAATTTTGAAATGAGAATTAATTAATTTACAATCGAAATAATAAAATATCAACCTTCCTAAATTAATTTTTCCAGCAAATAATTAAATAAAAATCAAAATAAAAGGCTATTTCCTAAAACAAAAGTCAAATTTCATATTAGGAAACTAATTGACTAGTTTTTCAAACAAGTTGTCTTTGTCTAATCACCTGTTAGTTTAGATTCCAAATCAACTCTAATATGCCATATAAGATGCCAAATAGGATTAGAACTGATTTCCATACGTTGCCGTTGATTGGAATGATCAAAGCTTGCTTGGATTACAAGATAGCTCTTTCCCAACACCAAAACAGTGAAATTCGACCATATTGGAATTGTATGCCCAAATGTTATGTTTGGTCAGCCTTACTTCTACCTTGGAATGATTTTATGGCCTCTTGGCATGTTCAATCAAGTTCATAGACTAACAAATCCATCCTTTGCTGCCCAAAGTCTTTAAATGTACTAAAATAGCTTTTTGAGTCCATTTTTGCCTTCACAACTTGGATGCTTAGCATGGGCTTAGAATCTTTCGGTATAATCATGCCTTCTTAAAATTTAATCACACCTTGTACAAAGCTAACCAGATTTTCCTTATACGCCCTTGTAATTGGTCCTATCTTTAGTTGCATAGGAACAGCACCCCACAGGGTTGTAGGTTCTACAGGTGTATACAGCTTCTCAGCGTTCCCCTCCTCTTGAAAGTATTTATCCTCAAATAGAAGTCATCACCTGCAGAAAAAGGAGATAGATCAGCAACATTAAATTTAGCACTCATGTTATACTCACCTGGCAAATCAAGCTTGTAGGTATTTTCATTAACCCTCTCCAACACTTGAAAAGGTCCATCCCCCAAAGGCATAAGCTTTAACTTGCATTGTTCAGGAAACCTCTCTTTCCTCAAGTGCAGCCAAACCCATCTTCTCGTTTAAACATAACCTTAATTCGGCCTTGATTAGCAACCTTAACATATTGCTCCGTCCTCCTTTCAATGTTGGCTTTAGTCTTCCATGAATCTACTTAACAAATTCAGCTTTTTGTTTTCCATCTAGATTAGCACATTCACTTAAAAGCAAAGGTGTTAAATCCAATGGAGTTAGAGGATTAAAACCATAAACAATTCCAAAAGGTGAATATTTAGTAGCAATGTAACATCCCACATCGGTTGGAAAGGGGAACAAAGCATGCCATATAAGTGGGTGTGGATACCTTTCCCTTGCGAGGCCTTTTCCTGTGACCCACCGTTGTACTGGGGTCGGGAAGAGCAAAACCGTGCGGGCCGGGCCCAAAGCGGACAATATCGCATGCGGGTGGTCTGGGCTGTTACAAGTAAAATGTATGGTTCTATTATAAGCAAATTCAACATGCGGCAACCATTCCTCTCAAGTTCTCAAATTTCTACTAATTGAGGCTCTTAACAATGCAGACAAAGTTTTATTCACTATTCAATTTAACTATCAGTTTGTAGATGATAAGTAGTAGAAAATAAACGTTTTGTGCCTATCTTACCATACAATGTTTTCCAAAAATAGCTTAAGAACTTAGCATCCTTATAAAAAAAGCAATTGTCCTAGGCATACCAAGAAATCTCACCACTTCCTTAAAGAGCAAGTTAGCTACATGAGATGCATCATCAGTTTATTACATGCAATGAAATGTGCCATCTTAGAAAATCTATCATCTACCACAAAAATTGAATATTTACCTGTCCTCAACCTAGGTAAACCAAGTACGAAATCCATAGATAAATCAACCCACTGATGAGAAGGAATAGGCAAAGGCATATACAAGCCATGCGATTTCAACTTGGACTTTGATTTTCGACACTTTAAACATCTCTCACATATCCTCTCCACATCTTTGCTTATATTCGGCCAATACAAATGTTCTTGCAATATGGATAGAGTTTTTGCAACACCAAAGTGTCTCATTAAGCCTCCACCATGACCTTCTCTAACTAACAATTCCCTAATGCTACAATTAGGCACACAAAGTTGACTTTTCCGAAACAACTACCCCTGAAAGATATAGAATTTATTATAGCCATATCTAGCACAATTTCTATATATTTCACCAAAGTCACTATCATGATCATAAATTTCTTTTAATTGTTCAAAACCAACCAATTTAGCATCTAAGGTTGAAAACAAAACATACCTTCGGGATAAAGCATTAGCTACCATGTTTTCCTTACATTTCTTGTGGCGAATGACATAAGGAAAAGTCTCAATGAATTCAATCCACCTTCCATGCATTGGGTTAAGATTTCCTTGGCCTTTGATATACTTCAAAGATTCATAATCCATGTGAATCACAAATTCCTTCGGCATCAGGTAATGTTGCCATGTCTCCAAAGCTCTAACCAAGACATACATCTCTTTATCATAGGTTGGATAATTCAATACTGATCCATTCAACTTCTCACTAAAGTATGTTGTAGATCTTCCATCTTGCATCAATATAGCTCCAATACCTACTGCCAAAGCATCACATTCAATTTCAAAAGTTTTAGAAAATTTTGGTAAAACCAATAAAGAAGCATTAGTTAATTTTTCTTTCAATAAGTTAAAAGACTTCTCTCGTGCTTCTCCCCATTGGAATCCCACATTCTTCTTGACAACTTCGATCAATGGTAGTGCAATGGTACTAAAATCTTTGACAAATCTCTTGTAAAAGATAGCCAAACCATGAAAACCCCTTACTTGAGTAATGCTTGCAGGTTTCGGCCAATCTTGAATTGCCTTGTCCTTGGATTGGTCAACCTTAATTCCTGCAACACTTACAACAAATCCTTGAAATACAAGCTCATTTTGGCAAAAATCACACTTTTTAATGTTAGCTAACAATCTTTCCTTCCCAAGTACTCCTAAAGCTAACCTAAGATATCCTACATCCTCATCTAAATTTCGGCTATATATAAGAATATTATCAAAATAAAAGACCACAAATTTTCCAATGAATAGATGCATGATTCATTAGTCTCTGAAAGTGCTAGGTGCATTAATTAAATCAAAAGGCAGTACTAACTATTGAGGTGAGAAGGTTATGACCAAGAGCAAGCTAGCTTGAAGTGTTAGCAACAAGCAAGCTTTTGGTGATGCTCTTGGGAATGGTTGTGTGTGAGTTGTGTTTTTAGGTTTGGTTATGGTGTTTTCTGGTTTTTAGGGTTCCTAAAGTGTTCTAAGGTGTTAAAGAAGAGATAAGAAGAAGAGGAACACGTTGGCTTTTGAAAATAAGGCTTAGATGTGTAGCCATTTCATTCATTTTACAATATAAGCTTGAAATTACAACTAGTTCACACATGCCAAGCATGTGAGCTTACAAAATGAGTAAAGTATTTGAAATTTAAAAAGTAAAATGGTCATCACCTAAATTTTCATGCACAAAAGAGGTAAAAACCAGCTGCAACATATCTATTCCAAATATAGTAAAAAGTGGCACATGGTTTGAACTAAGTTCCTATTGTTTAACTAGTTTGGGTAAACAACCAAACTAGCTTCACCTACTTAGTTCCCCTTTGTATCTACTTATGAAACTTGGTTTGAAGCATCCTTGGTCATCAATAAATATTGTTCCAAGAGCTAGGAAAGTTATGAAACCGGATCATGGGTCAAACAGCTCCAAAACTGGCCCATACTCTGCATACTGGGCCCATAAGATACAGCAATCTGTTTGGAATAGAAAATGGACTTTCCCATGTCATTTTGACCTGAAATTTGAACCATAGTCTTCTATATATGTCTGTAGACATTCCTCAAAATTTCAACCCACAAATCCATTTGCAACCTGAGATATAAGATAAATAGTGGAACTATGTTGCTGGAAATTATGAATCCAGCACCATAGGCATTTCAAGCATAACATTCCTACTCTTTTGTGCATAATTTTGCCTATAATTTTGCATACATAACTTAGGCATAAAACATTATCAAAATATATCTTGAATCAATTAAAAACATACAAAAAATATAAACTCATAAAAGGAAAGGATTTGATACCAAGGTGTGCATGCTAGCCGGTGACATGCACCATCAAGTGGCAAAATTGCCACACTTCAACACTCCTCCTTGGCAATTTTGTATGAGACATTGAGAAGTCCTCTCAATATCTTAAATCTCTTCTTTCCCAATGGCTTGGTGAAGATATCCGCCAAGTTCTCCTCGGAAGTCACATTCTCCAACTTCACTTCACCACTTGCTTCAAATTCCCTTAAGGAATGATACTTGACTGGTATATGCTTGGTCCTCCCATGTTGGACTGGATTTTGTGCAATTGCTATTGCTGAAGTATTGTCACACAATATTACCGTGGCTTCCTCTTGCTTCAAGCTCAAGTCCTCCAATAATTTCCTAAGCCAAACACCTTGATTAGCACAACTTAAGCAAGCAATATACTCGGCTTCCGCGGTGCTTTGTGCAACGGTTTGTTGCTTCTTGAAATTCCATGAGAAAGGACCATTTCCAAGAGTGTAAATGTAGCCCGATGTGCTCTTGCTATCATCCAAAGAACCAGCCCAATCACTATCACTATAACCAAGCAAAGCTTCATTCATGCCATCCTTGTACCATATACCAAAATCACTAGTACCTTTCAAATACCTTAGGATTCTTTTTGCACAACTAAGATGATTTTGTGATGTACTATGCATAAATCTTGACAAAACAGCCACACTAAACATGATATCCGATCTAGTATAGCATACATATAAAAGGCTACCAATTAAACTTCTATAGATGGAAGGATTTACCTTTGGAGAATCATCATCCTTCACCAACTTGGTGCCTTCATTCATAGGTGTGGCAACGCTATTACAATCTTCCATGTCAAACTTCTTGAGCAACTCCTTCACATAGCTTTCTTGAGATATGAATATGCCCTTGGATGATTGGACAACTTCAATTCCAAGAAAGTATTTCATCTCTCCAAGGCTAGACATCTCAAAGTTCAATTCTAGCTCACTTTTGAAATTGCTCACTTCTTTCTCATTACTACCGGTCACTAGGAGGTCATCAACATAAAGAGACACCAACACCATGCAACCATGAGTCCTAATATACAATGTAGGCTCATTAGGACTCCTCCTAAATCCATGCTTTGTCAAAAAACCATCTATCTTGGCATACCATGCCCTAGGAGCTTGTTTAAGGCCATACAAGGCCTTGTGTAGCTTGTATACCTTCTCTTCACTTCCTTTCTTCACAAAACCTTCGGGTTGCATAACATAGACCTCCTCCTTCAATATTCCATTCAAGAAGGCTGACTTCACATCAAGGTGATATACTTTCCAAGACTTTTGTGCCGAAATTGCAAGGAGAAGTCTTATGGTTTCCATCCTTACAACCGATGCAAAAGTCTCTCCATAATCCACACCAGCTTGTTGTGCATATCCTTTGACAACAAGCCTTGCCTTGTACTTATTTATGGACCCATCCAGATTGTACTTGGTCCTAAAGATCCACTTCACCCCAATAGCATTCTTTCCCTTCGGTTTTGTTACCAAGCTCCAAGTGTCATTCTTGTTTATCACATCGATTTCATCTTGCATGGCTTGACTCCATTCTTTTCTTGCCATAGCCTCATGGACATTGATTGGATCACTCAATGCCACATTACACCTTTCATAAATCTCATTAAGAGTTCTTGTGCCTCTCACACCATCACCAATCTCCAAATCAGCCCCTATGGAGATTTCTAGCTCATTCTCATTACATTCATCATCATGGGCAGCACCTTCATCATTTCCTTGTTCCTCATCGTTATCATGAGCTTCAAGCCGATTGTCTTCATCCATACTAGCCAACTCCTCCTTACTATAAACCCATTTAGCTTCCTCATCAACTTTCACATCTCTACTTATCACAAGTTTCTTGGTTTCCAAGATATAGACTCTATATCCCTTGGTCACATCACTATAGCCAACCAAGACACCAACTTGCGACCTTTCATCAAGCTTTCCTCTCTTCTCTTGTGGTACTAGGATGTAACAAATGCTTCCAAATACCCTTAGATGATCAAGAGAAGGCTTATATCCAAACCAAAGCTCAAATGGGGTTTTACTCCTCAAAGACTTGGAGTAAAGTCTATTTTGGATGTAGATGGATGTATTAACTCCTTCAGCCCAAAACTTCTTTGGCAAGCCACTTTCAAACAACAAACATCTAGCCATCTCCATGATGGTACGGTTTTTCCTTTCACATACACCATTTTGTTGTGGTGTGTATGGTGTAGTGAATTGATGAACTATACCATGATCCTTACAAAGTTGTTTGAAAGCCTCACTTGTGTATTCCCCACCATTGTCCGTCCTTAACACCTTTATAGTGCAACCGGATTGATTTTGCACTAACTTCATAAATTCTACAAACTTCTCCAAAGCTTGTGAGTTTCTTTCAAGGAAATACACCCAACACATTCTTGAGTAATCATCAATGAAAGTTATCAAATACTTGCTACCATTTAAGGATGGAACACTCATAGGACCACAAATATCCGAATGTATAAGTCTTAACTTCTCCTTTGATCTCCAAGAACAAGATTGAAATGCTAGCCTAGTATGCTTTCCTTTTTGACACACTTCACACACATGTTCTTGCTTCTCCACCAATGGCATGTCTCTAACAAGTTCATGTGTGCCTACCAATGACTTAAAGCTAGCATGGCCTAGTCTTTTATGCCAAAGTTGAGAGGTGTTCTCAACTTTGGTGTTTAATGCAACCGATGCGCCATTTTCATCCATATTCAACCTAAAATTCTTGTTCTTCATTCCAACACACATTAATTCATTTCCATGTGGATCAACTATAGTGCATGTCATGTTTGAGAAATGTAATGCATATTTGTTCTCAAGCATTTGACCTACACTAAGTAAGTTCTCACATAAAGAAGGTACATATAGAACATCATGGATAGTTTTGATACCTTTGGTGGTGTGGATCACCACATCTCCTTTGCCTTTCACTTCCATCAAGGCTCCATTTCCAATTTTAACTTTGTTGTGGCTGCTCCTATCCAAGTTTGTGAACCACTCATGCTTGTGAGACATATGGTGTGTTGCTCCACTATCAATGATCCATCCTTCATCATTCTTGATGCTACTAAAACAAGTAGCAACAAACAACTCTTCGGATTCACTATCACTTGCATTATCTTTAGCAACATTTGCTTGTTGCTTATCTTTCTTGTTTGCCTTGCATACTCTCTCCATATGACCCTTTTGTTGGCATTTATGGCAAAATGCATCCGGCCTCCACCAACACCTTCTTGGATGATGACCTTTCTTCTTGCAATGGTGACAAGGTTCATAGGACTTCCCCTCGGGTTTGCTAGTTTCATCTTTCTCCTTTATAACCTTAAGCTTGTTCTTCTTTTGATTTTGTGTCTTTTAATGTTGTTTAGACACAAATGCAGCCTCTATTGATTCTTCATGTCTAATCCTCCTCCTTTGCTCCGTAGCTTGCAAGGCATTCACCAACTCGGTCAAGGAAATTTCATTTAGGTTCCTTGACTCCTCCAATGAAGATATCTTAGCTTCAAACCTCTCGGGCAAGGAGACCAACACCTTCTCCACAATCCTTTGGTCACTTAATCTTTCACCTAGCACCCTAATTTGATTCACCACATTAAGAAGTCTTGTGGTGAACTCCTTAACCGTTTCTTTGTCTTTCATCTTGATAGTCTCAAACTCCCTCCTTAGGTTAAGGATTTGCATTTACCTTGTCCTTGCACTCCCTTGGAACTCATCTTGAAGTTTATCCCAAGCTTCTTTGGCACTCTCACATGCCATTATCCTTCTGAAAATGGTATCACTAATACAATAATGAATGGCGGTGAGAGCCTTGAAACCTTTAGCCAATTCCTCCTCATGGTGCTTGATTTAGTTGACCGTTGCCCCTTGTCTCAAAGGCTCGGGTTCTTGGGGATTTATGGTGACCTCGTAAACACCATAAGCCTTCAAGTAGGCTTGCATCTTGATACTCCAAATGTTGTAGTTCTCCCCATTGAAGATAGGAGGAGAAGGAGTTGAAAAACTTGAAGAAGCCATGTGAATGTTGCTTTCTAGTATGAAGGAATATGAAAATATATTTGTGCTTTCAAGTATCTCTTCACTCTCAAGGAACGAACCAGCCCAAAAACCTCACAAATCTCACAAAAATGAACCAGGCTCTGATACCAGTTTGTTGGGGTGAGAAGGTTATGACCAAGAGCAAGCTACTTGAAGTGTTAGCAACAAGCAAGCTTTTGGTGATGCTCTTGGGAATGGTTGTGTGTGAGTTGTGTTTTTAGGTTTTGGTTATGGTGTTTTCTGGTTTTTAGGGTTCCTAAAGTATTCTAAGGTGTTAAAGAAGAGATAAGAAGAAGAGGAACACGTTGGCTTTTGAAAATAAGGCTTAGATGTGTAGCCATTTCATTCATTTTACAATATAAGCTTGAAATTACAACTAGTTCACACATGCCAAGCATGTGAGCTTACAAAATGAGTAAAGTATTTGAAATTTAAAAAGTAAAATGGTCATCACCTAAATTTTCATACACAAAAGAGGTAAAAACCAGCTGCAACATATCTATTCCAAATATAGTAAAAAGTGGCACATGGTTTGAACTAAGTTCCTATTGTTTAACTAGTCTGGGTAAACAACCAAACTAGCTTCACCTACTTAGTTCCCCTTTGTATCTACTTATGAAACTTGGTTTGAAGCATCTTTGGTCATCAATAAATATTGTTCCAAGAGCTAGGAAAGTTCTGGAACCGGATCATGGGCCAAACAGCTCCAAAACTGGCCCATACTCTGCATACTGGGCCCATAAGATACAGCAATCTGTTTGGAATAGAAAATGGACTTTCTCATGTCATTTTGACCTGAAATTTGAACCATAGTCTTCTATATATGTCTGTAGACATCCCTCAAAATTTCAGCCCAAAAATCCATTTGCAACCTAAGATATAAGATAAATAGTGGAACTATATTGCTGGAAATTATGAATCCAGCACCATAGGCATTTCAAGCATAACATTCCTACTCTTGTGTGCATAATTTTGCCTATAATTTTGCATACATAACTTAGGCACAAAACATTATCAAAATATACCTTGAATCAATTAAAAACATACAAAAAATATAAACTCATAAAAGGAAAGGATTTGATACCAAGGTGTGCATGCTAGCCGGTGACATGCACCATCAAGTGGCAAAATTGCCACACTTCAACACTAACCACTCATACAAACCATACTTAGTTTTATATTCAGTTTTTCAGTCATCTCCCTCTTTCATTCTAATTTGATGATACCCACTCCAAAGATCAATTTTAGAAAACATGCATGCACCACATAATTCATCAAGCATATCATCTAATCTAGGAATAGGATGCCTATACTTAATGGCTATATTATTAATAGCCTTACAATCTACACATATGCACTAAGAACCATCATGCTTTCTCTAATGTATCATTTTTCAAGCAATTCACTTACCTAGCTTTGTAGTTCTTTTGTCTCCTCAGGGTTGCTTCTATATGCACGTCTATTAGGAATTGCAGCTCCAGGAACAAAATCTATTTGATGTTCAATCCCTTGAATAGGTTGTAAACCACTCGGAATCTCCTCCAAAAGGACATCATCAAATTCCTGCAAAAGAGAAGATATAGAACTTGACAATACAAGCTCTTAAGGGTTAGCTTAATGATTTACATAAACATCTTCATACATCATGACCAGCATAAGTTTATTACCAAAAAATGCCTTTTTCACTTCACCTTGGCTAAGATAAAAAAATTTCTTGTTCTTTTCTTTCTTCTCTTTCTCACTATCGGCTTTGTCTCTCTTTTTATCGCACTCAGTTTTCTCTCTCTTTTTCTTCTCACTCTTGGGTTTAGAAAAATTACCTTGGTTGTGTGATTCAGCTTGCTCTCTTATTTGGTAGATGAAGCTGTTGATACGAACCTAGGTCGACTTGCTCCTAAACCCGTATTATATTAGCCTGGATAACAATTAAGTTCAGGTTCTAATGGTCACTTTAACCTCTAACTAACTTGTGATTATAAATCTTGATGTATGATGAAGATGCCACAATAGGTAATGGATGTCCTATTGATAAGTCAAACTAAAATACTTAATTTCTATTCAATGTTTTAGGTATTTAAAGAGAACAAAGAGAACTATTTCTCACAATTATTTTTCTGAATAATATTCTAAGCTGTTTTCTCATTGAAAAATGATCCTTTAAATAGGCTAAGAGTATAAAACAAAAACCCTAAATCACAATAGGTAAAACCGGCCATGAAGGATGTGGCCAAAATTCTTAATTTCCTAATCTAAATTGGATTAATTAATTCATTTACTTTGAAATAGCAATTAATTAATTTACAATTAAATTAATAAAATATCAACTTTCCTAAGTTAATTTTTCCATCAAATAATTAAATAAAAACCAAAATAAAAGATAATTTCCTAAAATAAAAAGTCAAACTCAAATTAGGAAACTAGTTGACTAGTTGACAACTAATCTATTTTTATCCAATCACCGGCTAGTTCAGGCTCCAAATCAGCTCCTATATACCATGTAGGATGCCAAATAGGATTAATATTGATTCTCATATGTTGCCCTTGATTGAAACAAACAGAAATTGCTTGAACAACAAAAGAGAACAAAGTCAGCGCCAAAATGAGCATTTTTTATCAAAAAAAGGCTTGTGCGCATATACTGAATTTGGATGTTTTGCCTTCTGCTTTGATATGATTCCATGGACTCCTATTGATATGAACTGAGTTCATAAAGTGTTAAAGCTGTTCCTTGCTACCTGGAGTCCACAGATGCACCAAAATAGTTACCTGGGTCCATCTCAGCCTTCACCACTTAGATGCATAAAACGAGCTTTGGTTCTTCGGGTTTTGTCATGCCCTCTTGAGAGCTACTAACTCCTTGCATGAAGCTAGCCAAGTTGACTTTAAATCTTTTAGCTTGTTCCCTAATGATTGGTCCGATCTTCAATTGTATAGGATCCGCGCCCCAGCAGGTTGTAGATTGAACGAGTACAGATGGATTCTCATCAGTCCCCTCCTACGGAAAAGGATTTACCCTCAAATCAAAATCATCACCTGCAGTAAATGGAGACAAATCAGCAATATTAAATGTAGCACTAACATCATACTCACCCAGTAGGTCAAGCTTGTAGGCATTTTCATTGACCCTTTCTAAAGCTTGAAAAGGTCCATTTCCCCGCGGCATAAGCTTTGACTTTGGAAACCTCTCCTTTCTTAAATGCACCTAAACCTAATCTTCAAGTTCAAAAGCAACCTTAATTTGGCATTGGTTAGCATTCTTGGCATATTGCTCGGTTCTCCTTTCAATGTTTGCTTTTGTCCTCTCATGAATCTGTTTTACAAAATCAGCTTTTTGCTTTCCATCTAAATTAGCACGCTCACTTAAAGGTAAGGGTGTTAAATCTAATGGATTCAAAGGACTAAAACCATAGATAATCTCAAATGGAGAATATTTAGTAGTTGAATGTACAGATCTATTATAACCAAATTCAATATGAGGCGAACATTCCTCCCATGTTCTTAAATTTCTATTTATTAATGCTCTCAACAATGCAGACAAAGTTTTATTTACTACTTTAGTTTGTCCATCAATTTGTGGGTGACAAGTAGTCAAAAATAAAGGTTTAGTCCCTTAGCCCACAAAGTTTTCCAAAAGTAATTTAAAAACTTAGCATCCCTATCCGAAACAATCCTCCTAAGCATTCCATGTAGTCTTACTAATTTCCCTAAAAAATAAATTAGCCACATTAGATGATCATCAGTTTTATTACATGCAATAATATGTGCCATCTTAGAAAATCTATCAACAACTACAAAAATTGAATCTTTTCCACTCCTAGACCTAGGTAAACCAAGAACAAAATCCATAGACAAATCAACCCATGAATGAGATGGAATCAGCAATGGAAGATACAAACCATGCAACTTCAATCTTGACTTGGATATTCGGCATTTCAACATCTTTCACATATTCTTTCCACATCTCTCTTCATATAGATCAATAAAAATGTTTTTATAGTAAGGATAAAGTTTTTAAAACACCAAAATGATCTATTAAACCTCCACCATGACCTTCCCTAACTAGTAACTCCCTAATGCTACAATTAAGTACACAAAGTTGATTTTCCCTAAACAAATATCCCTCAAAAATGTAAAATTTATTATAACCATTCCGAGCATAATTTTTAAATATTTCACCAAAGTCACTATCATGCTCATAAAGTTTTTTCAATTGTACAAATCCAAACAGTCTAGCATCTAAGATAGAAAACATTACATACCTTCAGAATAATACATTGGCAACCACATTCAATGATTCATGATTCGTGTGAATCACAAATTCCTTCGTCATCAAGTAATGTTGCCATGTCTCCAAAACCCTCACTAATGCATACATCTCTTTGTCATAGGTTGGATACTTCAATGCCATTCCATTCAACTTCTCACAAAAGTATGTTATAGGTCTTCCTTCTGGCATCAAGACAATTCCAATACCTACATCCGAAGCATCACATTCAATTTCAAAAATTTTATCAAAATTCGGCTATATCAATAAAGGTGCATTAGTTAATTTTTCTTTCAACAAATTGAAAGCCTTCTCTTGTGCTTTGCCCCATTTGAATCCAACATTCTTCTTGACAACCCCAGTCAAAGGTGCTACGATGGTGCTAAAATCCTTCACAAATCTTCTATAGAAGCTAACCAAACTTGAAAATTTCTTACTTGAGTGACAAAAGTAGGTTTTGGCCAATCTTGTATAGCTTTCACCTTGGATTGATCAACCTTAAATCTTGTAGCACTTACAACAAATCCTAGAAAAAGAAGTTCATCTTTACCAAAATCATACGTCTTAAGGTTAGCACATAATCTCTCCTTCCTAAGTACTCCTAAAACTAACCTAAGATGTCCTATATGCTCATATAAATTTCTACTATATACAAGAATATTATCAAAGTAAACAACCACCAATTTCCAATAAATGGGTGCATAACATGGTTCATCAATATCATAAAAGTGTTAGGTGCATTAGTTAAACCAAAAGGCATTACTAACCACTCATATAAACCATATTTAGTTTTCAATACGATTTTCCATTCATCACCCTCTTTCATCCTAATTTGATGACACCCACTTTTAAGATCTATTTTAGTAAACATGCATGCGCCATGTAATTCATCAAGCATATTATCTAACCTAGGAATTAGATGCCTATATCTAATAGTTATACTGTCAATAGCCCTACAATCTACACATGTGCGTCGTAATTCATCTTTTTTAGGTACTAATAAAGCAGGTACAGCACATGGACTCATGTTTTCATGAATATAACCCTTGTCTAACAACTCACTTACCTGCCTTTGTAGTTCTTTTATCTCCTCAGGATTACTCTTTTATGTAGGCCTATTAAGAATTGCAGCTTCTGAAACAAAATCAATTTGATATTCAATCCCTTAGATAGGTGGTAAACCATTAGGAATTTTGTCCAGAAAAACATCTTCAAAATCCTGTAAAAAAGAAGAAATAGAACTTAGCAATATAAACTCTTAAGGTTAGCTTGGATGATTTAAATAAGTATCTTTATAAATCATTACCAGCATTGGTTTATTACTCATAAATGCCTTTTTAAGCTCACCTAAGCTAAGATAAAAATATTTCTTTTTCTTTTCTTTCCTCCCTTTTTCTTGGTGACTTACAAATTTCTTTTTCTCTCTCATGCTCTCAACTTTTACTTGATTTCCCTCCCTCTTGGCTTTTTCATTCTTTTTTCCCTCACCATTGAGTTTAGAATACTTACCTTGGACATTAAGCTCAGTCTTGCCCTCATGCACACTTATTGATGCCGTAGGTGCCATACTTGCTTTCTCCTTGAGCCGTTCGGTCTCCCTCCTTTGTTACATTTGAAGTTGGTCTCTAAATGCTTCCTTTGGAGTTAATGACTCCAGCTTAATCTTCTTTCCCTTAAATTTAAATACAATGGAATACTCTCTACCATAGTGCATGGTATATTTATCAAATTTCCATGGCCTACCCAATAAATATGGCCAGCATGCATGGGAACAACATCACATAAAACAACATCCACATATTTATCAATGCTGAATTTTACCTTGGCTTATTTGTTTACTTCGATCTCACCACTATCAGTAAGCCATTGTAATCTATATGGTTTAGGATGTTTAATGATTGTTAACCCTAATTTCTCAACTGCCACATTACTAATTACATTACCACGACTTCCACTATCAATTATCATACTATAAATGTTACCTTGGATTTCACATCGATTGTGGAAGATGTTTTCTCTTTGGACTTGGTCCTCATCTTTATACACAGTTAGAACCCTCCTTGCTACCCAGCTCAATTCAGCCCTTTAAGCCTTTAAGGTCTTGGGTTCTCTATAACCTTCCTCATTAATTTCTTCATCATCAAGTTCGGCCTCTCCTTCGGACTTTTCACTTTCAGACTCGAACTCCCCATTGCCTTTCACCACCATAATTCTTCTATTTGGACATTGGTTGGTAATATGGCGTCGTCCCTGGCACTTAAATCAAACATTATCTCTAGTTTTTGAAGGTTTAGGATCAAATTTACCTTCATACTTTGTTGCTTGTGTAGGTTTGGTCTTAACATTTCTCTTTGGCTGGTTGATGCACTCATCTCCTTGCTTCGGTTTTATCCTTGCGTCATAGGTGGGATTGGTTCTCCAAACATGTGAAATAGACCACCCGCTATTTGAAATACCTCCAAACCATGAGCTTGTACCCCTCCTCTTGAATTAGTTTCCAATCTTGATGGCCACATGAAGCATCTCCTTCAATTATACATATTGTTGTAACTCCACTTGGTTGGTTGCCTCATGATCCTCATTCATGCTCAATCTCATCGTGAGCATCTCCATCTCCTTGTAATAGTTCTCCAAGGTCTTACTTCCTTATGATAATGATTGGAGTCTTTGATGCAGTAACCTACGGTAGTGAGTTGGCACAAATCTCTTCCTCATGGCACCCTTCGTTTGTCATCAAGTAGTAATCATTTTATCACCAACTCTTCTTTAGGTACTTTGCTCATTTGTCCACCATTGGAGTGCATAATATCCAAATTCCAAAGCAGCCAATTTAACCTTCTTTGCCTCAGAATAATTGTGGCACTCAAATATCGTCCCCATATGCTCCTTCCACTCTAGATAAGCCTCCGGATCACTCTTTCTCATAAAAGGTGATATATTGACCTTAATATTTCCAAGGTCATCATCTTCCTCCCTAGCTTGCCTCCCACAATTTTGTCTTCCTTGGAGTGCAAAAATATCATCAAACTCCTCCTTTAGATTGTCTCCAAAATTATCTTCCTTAAATTCTTCCCTAGGATGTCCATGGCCTCCTTGACCTCGTCCTTAGCCTCCCTGTAAATCCACCCTAGGATTTGGCCCACCTTGTGAATTCTCAAATCTGTCCATTCTTTGATCTATGTGATCAAAGTGAGCATTCATCCTTTAGAGTTGTTCCAAGATCTCCATCATTTTGGCAGGTTCACCTCCACTTCCCGTTGCTCTAAAATCTCCTTTGAATCCCATGGATTCCTCGTCAATATTTCTTAATGAATCACCTCCTCTTCTCATTCTTGAATTTGTCATGTTAGTAAAAATAATGCAAAAAAAAAAAAAATCGCTCCCTCATCACACTCGTGTTTGCACATTAGTTTTGGCTTTTAACCCTCTTTTAAGCTCACACTGTCTTGCCTTTTCCACTCAAAGAATTATCTCAAAGTTCTATTAAAACACACTTAAAATAGCAACTAAATCATAAGTATGCTCGAATTAAACTTATCAACAAAATAGCAACTAAACTAAAGCAAGCAAATACCAAGTGAATTGATAAAACCTAGTCTCGGTTTTACTAACCAAAACAAAGGTAAAATTAACAAAGAAAATTTTTGGATTTAACAAGAGATAAATCATAATATTAAGGACCAATAATTCAAGGATAAAATCTGGAAAAGAGATTCAAAAAACGAACAAGAAACAATTCGAACAAAATATAGAATAGTTGTTGATTGTATTTCTTGTAATTTAAGTCTTTGTCTCAATTCTTTTAGCCAATTTTAATCCAAAAAAATTTAGCACTCAAAATTTAAATATCCAGCAACCAAATTTTGAATAAATAATTAACAAATTAACAATTACAATTGTGTTTCACAAGACAAACAATCCCCAATAACAATCTACCAAAACCGGCCTTTATGTAGAATTTTTTTTTATATATCTTCGGCTTTTTGGTTTTTTTTTTTTTTTTTAATCACTCAATGATTATAAACACCAACTCCAGTAGCAAGAAACTACACACAAAACTGCAATTCCAATGCCAAAAAGTTCAACAAACTTGATCCAAACTCCAACAACAACAAAAAAAAAAAACAAAAACAAATCGAAAAAATTTATAGGTTTTATGCAATATGTTGTCAAATCTCTCTTTTTTCCTTTTTTTTTTAAATATATGAATGCAACTAATTAAGATTAAAATAGCAAATAAAAATCAACAATAAACCAAATTACTAAGAACTAATATGCAAAACAACCAACAAACTAAGAAGCAAAAATTTGGCTAAACAAAGAAACAAATTCGGCTCTGTAGAAAAAAAAAATTTTGGTAATGCAAAATGTGAAGAAGATAGGTGCAACCTTAACCTAATGCTAAAATTATAGATTAATATAAAACAAATTAAAACAAGTACAATAGATCAAACCTGAACAAAATTTGGCTCTGATACGAAATGATACGAACCTAGGTTAACTTACTCTTAAACCCGGATTATATTAGCCCGGATCACAATTAAGTTCAAGGTCTAATGGTCACCTTAACCCCTAATCAACTTGTGATTAGAAACTTTGATATATGATAAAGACGCTGCAATTGCTAATGGATGTCCTATTGATAAGTCAAATTAAAACACTTGATTTCTATTCAATGTTTTAAATGTTCAAAGAGAACAAAGAGAATTCTTTCTCACAATTATTTTCTGAATAATATTCTAAGCTACTTTCTCATTGAAAAATAAGCCTTTAAATAGGCTAAGAGTACAAAATAAAAAACCCTAAATAGGTAAAACAGCCATGAAGCATGATATGGCCGTAATTCTTACTTTCCTAATCTAAATTGAATTAATTAATTCCTTTGTTTTGAAATAGGAATTAATTCATTTAGAGTTAAATTAATAAAATATCAACTTTCCTAAGTTAATTTTTTCCAGCAAATAAATAAATACAAACCAAAATAAAAGATAGTTTCCTAAAACAAAAAAGTCAAACTCAAATTAGGAAACTAGTTGACTAGTTGACAACTAAGCTATTTTTATACGATCATCAACTAGTTTAGGCTCCAAATTAGCCCCCATATACTATGTAGGATGCCAAATATGATTAATATTGGTTCTCATATGTTGCCTTTGATTGAAACAAAAAGAAATTGCTTGAACAACAAAAGAGGACAAAGTCAGTGCCAAAATGAGCATTTTTGGCCAAAAAGAAAGCTTGTGCACAAATACTGAATTTCGATGCTTTTGCTTCCACCTTGATATAATTCCATGGACTTTTAGTGATATGAACTGAGTTCATAAAGTGTTGAATCCATTCCTTGCTGCCTGGAGTCCATAGATGCACCAAAACAATTACCCGAGTCCATCTCAGCCTTCACCACTTGGATGTATAAAACGGGCTTTGGTTCTTCAGGTTTTGTCATGCCTTCTTGAGAGTTAATAAATTCTTGTATGAATTCAGCCAAGTTATCCTTAAATCTTTTAGCTTGTGCCCTAGTGATTGGTCCAGTCTTCAATTGTATAGGATCCACACCCAATGGGTTGTAAATTGAACAGGTACTAACGAATTGTCATCAGCCGTGGGTGGCATGCTTGTCTTCTCCTTTTGCCATTCGGTGCTTCTCCTTTGTTGCATTTGTAATTAATCGCTAAATACCTCTTTTGGTATCAATGATTCAAGCTTAATATTCTTTCCTTTAAATCGGAATAGAATGGCATTTTCTTAACCATAATGTATGGTATCCTTGTCAAATTGCCATGGCCTTTCCAACAGAATATGACCACCATGCATAGGTACAAGATCACATAAAACCACATCCACATATATATCAATAGTAAACTTTACCTTGGTTTATTTATTTACCTTCATCTCTCCACTATCACTAGGCCATTGAAGTCTATATGGCTTGGAATGTTTGATTGTTGTTAATCCTAATTTCTCCACCACAATATTACTAATATCATTAGCACAACTTCTACTATTAGTAATCATACTACAATTGTTACGTTGAATGTTGCATCTAGTATGGAAGATTTTTCCCTTTCCACTTGATCTTCATCCTTATACACCGTTAAAAGCCTTCTTGCCACCAAGCTTAATTCAGCCCTTGGAGCTTGTTGTGTCTGGGGTTCACTTCCCCTTCAAAGTCTTCTCGTAATATTTGGTTTCAACTTCAGCTTCATCACTATCGGACTCCAACTCTCCATTGTCCTTCAGCACCATAATTCTTCAATTTGGACATTGGTTGGCAATATGTCCTCAACCCTGACACTTAAAACGCACAATATTATAAGTTCTAGATGTTTAGGTTCAAATTTACCACTCAATTTTGGTGTTTATGTGGATTCGGCCATATTGTCCCTCCTTAGCCGATTGGTGCTTCCTTCCTCCAATTTCGATTTTGGTTTTGATTCGAAAGGCGAATTACTTCTCCAAACACTTGAACTTGAACACCTGCTGTTTGAAACTCCTTCAAACCATGAGCTACTACCCCTCCTCTTGAATTAATTCTCAATTTTGATGGCCACATGTAGCATATCTGCCAACTCCACATATTGTTGTAATTCCACTTGGTTAGCAATATCTCGATTTAAGCCTCCTAAAAACCGAGCCATTGTTGCCTCATGGTCTTTAATCATGCTCAATCTCATCATGAGCATCTCCATATCCTTGTAGTAGTTCTCCACAGTCCTACTTCCTTGAGATAAAGATTGCAACCTTTGATGTAACAACCTATGGTAATGGCTTAGTACAAACCTTTTTCGCATGGCTCCTTTCATTTGTCTTTAAGTGGTTATTAATTCATTACCAACTCTCCTTCGGGTATTTGCTCATTGCTCCACCATTGTAAAGTATAATTTCCAAATTCCAAAGTGGCCAACTTAACCTTTTTAGTCTCCGAATAGTTATGAAAATCAAAGATCCTCTCCATCCGTTCTTCCCATTCTAAGTAAGCCTTCGGATCACTTTTACCCAAAAATAATGTATATTGACCTTAATCTTTCTGAGGTCATCTTCTTCATCTTGGGCTTGTTTTCCTCGGTTTTGTCTTCCTTGGAGAGAAAATATATCTTCGAACTCCTCCTCAAGGTTATCTCTAAAGTCACCTCTTCTAAATTCTTCCTTAAAAAATCCACAGCCTCCTCGAGCTTGACACGGCCTCCATGTAGTTCATGCCTTGGATTTGGTCCTCCTTGTGAATTTTCAAATCTGTCCATTCTTTGATCTAGTTTATCAAAGCGAGCATTCATCTTTTGCAATTGTTCCAATACCGGCAACATATTGGTAGGTTCGGCTACACTACTGAGACTCTCAACTCTCCATTGAATCCCACATGATCATCTCCAAATTCTCCTAAGGGATCACCTCCTCTTCTTAATCTTGATTCTGTCATGTTAGAGAAAATAATACAAAGAAAACCTCACCAAATTCACTCCTTCATATGTGTCACTCAAATAAGTTCTCGTCACTCGTGATTTCACATTAGTTTTAGCTTTTGACCCTCTTTTAAGCTCACACACTCTCTTGCCTTTTTCCACTCATAAGAATATCTCAAAGTTCTTTTTAAAACACACTTAAATAGCAACTAGATTACTAGTATGTCCTAATTAAACTTATCAATAAAATAGCAATAAAGCAAGCAAATACCAAGTGAATTTTTAATACCTAATTCTCGACTTTTCTAACCGAAAACAAGGAAACATAATAATGCAAAATTTCAGATTTAGTAAGGAAACAAACCAGTATATTTAAGAGACCAAAAATACAAGGATGAAATTTAGAAAAGGATCCAAACAAGTAACAAGAACACAATTCGAACAAATATGGAATAGTTGTTGGTTGCAGTTCTCGTAATTTAAATCTATGTCTCAAATCCTTAAACCAATTTTAATCCAATCAATTAACACCAATATTTAAATATCCAGCAACTAAATTTGAATGAGCAAACAGCAACTTCAACAATCACAATTGAATTTCCACACCAATCAAGCTCAATTTTTCAACTCTGTCAAACCTGGCTTTTGCACAAATTTTTATTTTTATTTTTTAACTTTAGCCTTCTACTTTATTTTTTTTCTTTTATCACTAACAAAATAACACCAACACAAAATCCAGCAGTACAATCAACACCAAAAATACAATTTCAAGCCAAATAACTCGTCAACCCCAATTGCACCTAACAAATTGCAAAATTTTAGGTTTATGCAATATGTTCACTAAATTCGTCTCTTTTTTTCTTTTTTTAATATATGAATGAAACTAATTAAGTTTAAAACAGAAAGGAAAAATTATAAATAAACCAAATTACTAAGAACTCATATGCAAACCAACCAACAAACTAGAAAGCAAAAATTCAGCTATCACAAAGAAACCTAATTCAGCTAGGAATATTTTTTTTATTTTTTTATTTGTTTTTTTAAATGCGGAATGGGTATGAGTAGAGAACAACCTTAACCTAATGTTAAAATTGTAGAATAACACAAAATAAAGCAAAGAAAATAAGATAGATCAAATCTGAACAAAATTTGGCTCTAATACCAAGTGATTCGAACCTAGGTTGACTTGCTCCTAAACCCATATTATATTAGCCTAGATCATAATTAAGTTCAAGTTCTAATGGTCACCTTGACCCCTAACCAAATTGTAATTAGAAATCTTGGTATATGATGAAGACACCACAATTCGTGATGGATGTCTTATTGATAAGTTAAACTAAAACACTCAATCTCTATTCGATGTTTTAGATGTTCAAAGAGAACAAAAAGAATTCTTCTCACAAATAATTTTCGAATAATAATCTAAGCTACTATTCCATTGAAAAATAAGCCCTTAAATAAGCTAAAGTTACAAGAAATAAAACCCTAAAAGAATTAGCTTGAATTAGGCCAACATAGAAAGAAATTAGGAAAGTGCCGAATTTTTTCAAGTTTCCTAAACTAATTTATATTAATTAATTCCTCAATTTTAAAATAGGAATTAATTAATTTACAATAAAAATAATAAAATACCAACCTTCCTAAATTAATTATTCTAGAAAATAATTAAATCAAAATCAAAATAAAAGACTATTTCCTAAAACAAAAGTCAAATTTCATATTAGAAAACTAGTTGACTAGTTTTTATTCCAAATCAGCTCCAATATGCCATGTAAGATGCCAAATAGGATTATAAATGGTTCTCATCTGTTGCCCTTGATTGGAATGATCAAAGCTTGCTTGGACTATAAGATAGCTCCTTCCCAACACCAAAATAGTGAAATTTGGCCATATTGGAATTGTATGAGCAAATATTGTGTTTGGTCAGCCTTGCTTTTGCCTTGGCATGATTTCATGTCCTCTCGATGTGTTCAATCAAGTTGATAGACCAACAAATCCATCACTTCCTGCCCAAAATCTTTAAATGTACTAAAACAGCTTCCCAAGTCTATTTCTGCCTTCACAACTTGGATGCTTAGCACGGGCTTAGAATATTCACGTATAATGATGACTTCTTGAGATTTAATCACACCTTGTATGAAACTAACCAGATTGTCCTTAAACCTCTTAGCTTGTGCCCTTGTAATTGGTCCCGTCTTCAGTTGCATAGGATCGGCACCCCAACGGGTTGTAGGTTGTACGGGTGTAGACCGATTCTCATCAACTCCCTAAATAGAATGGCCCTCTTTGTCATGCCGTGCCCCAACCCCAGTCCCCACATCCACTTTTTGTCACTCAAAACCCGAGAGGTTAGCTTTGCTAGCACAACATCAGGGTAGACTTGGTAACGTGTCACATTGAATCGTGTTCATGTTATATTGTGTCGTGTTCATGTAAAATTTAGTTAACTCAAACATGACCCGTTAAACTTTCATATGGAAATAAATAAACTCGAACACACTCATTAAATTATTGTATAACCCGTTATCCGATCCATTAACCCATTAAAAATATATATAAATTTGAAAATTTAAATTTGACTTAACTTTCAAATAATAAAATAATATTTTTTTAAAAACATCTTACAAAGAAATTTGTTTGTTTTTATATTTTTTTAAAAAAAAATTAAACTGAAAAAGAAGAAATTAATACATGCTTAACAATAAATTAAGTAATTTTAATATTATAAAACTTGTATCATTACAAAAATATCATTCTTTAATGGGTCTAATGGGTTTATCATGTATTATCATATTTTACCCGTTAAAATCTGTTAATTTATTGGATCTTATTGGGTAACACTCATACGAATCCGGAACAATATCGTGAACCCAAACCCATAAATTATCATACGAGTTTGTATCATATTATCGTGTTGTGTGAGATTTTACAAGACTTACATGAGGGTCGACTCCTTCATTCTATGCTGACCCCGGCCCAGGGTTGCCTTTTTGGTGGGCTTTCATTTTTATAATAATACTAGTGTCTTTTTCAAAAAAAAAAAAAAAACATATTTGAGATAGCTATTTTATACCAAAAAGAAATATAGACTTCAATTTTACTTGCCTATCTCTATAAAGATCTTAGCAGTCCACTCATATTTTACATTTAGAAGGATATAAGATGAAGAAACAAATGCAGGAGAAACTATTATAAATGGAAAAAAAAAATAGTTATAACAATAAAAAAATAATATATATAATAAAAAATAAAAAAATAAAAGTGTTTCCTTAAGTAATGCTACGTACATTTAAGAAAGTATATTTAAAACAAAAAAAAAAACAAAAACAAAAATGTGTGTTTCCTTAAGTAATGCTACATACATTTCCTTGGGTTTTTTTTAAAAAAATAACCATCCCACAAATCGATCCTTGAAAAATAAAAATAAAAAAATTTAAATCTAGCCAACTGTAGACATAAATGCCCTAAGCTAGATTGAAAATTACGAAATAGTTTTTCTCTTACCCTTTTCTTTTACCTCCTTTCTTAAACAACCCGTTCACCTAAAAAAAAAAAAACATTCTTGCATCTCATCTGTTCCCACTCTCTTTTTCTTGTATTTTTTCACTTTTGAAGCTAAACTCAGGTAAAAAAAAAAAAAATTATCTTATTAGATGAAACATTGGTGCTAAATGATGTAAAATTGTCCAACTACTCACTCCCTTATTCTTGTATTTTTTTTCATTTTTTTATTTTTAAAAGTTTTTTGATATGAGAATGTAATAAATTAGTTTATGAGCTGCTATATTTGAGTTGAATGATACTTAGGTGACATATAGTGTGGAAATAGGAGAAAAATTGTGTAGAATTGAAAAATCGTGAAAACCAGTAAAATGGAGGAAAATTGGCAAAAAAGATGAACTTCTGCCTTTTTTGCCAGTTTGTCAGTTTTTGGTAAATTTTCCACTAATTTTCCACAAGTAGGAGAACGTTATATTTGATGGAAAAAAAAAAAAAAAGAAATAGTCTTTTTTAGACAGTTAATATGTTTATTCAGTATTATTCATATTTTTATATATTTATTAATTTAGTTTAATGTTATTCATTTAATTTTGTAGGAAAATGAAAGATGATGATATTGTAATTACGGTTTTATACAATGGAACATTGGTACAAAATGATGGTGGTCACTGGGAGTATCAAAATGGTAAAAATATAATGGTTTCCGTAGACAAAAGATGCACAAAATCAGGGTTAAAGTATGAGATTTTCAATTCTATTGAGATAGACTAAACTGAATATTTGCTAAAGCTAAAATGGATATATGGACAATGTGTAAAAAAGTTGGATCCTCCAGAAATACGCAATGATAGGGATGTGAAATGTTTTCTTCAAGAAGTGAGGAATGGAGGGATGACAATTATGCGACCTCCATTGTATGTTGAGGTAATTTGGAAAGTTGAACATGTATCTAGAAATGTTCATCAAACAGCCTTTTTTTTTTATAGTGGGAGTAATCATCATTCTTTTGCTCGTCCTCCAATTAGTGTTCATCTACCACAAGTTTCCGATTCTGAGCCTATTGAAGCTACATTTCATGACATTATAGTTCATGAAACTCAGTTTAGACATCAAGTTGATGTGGATCCTGGACATCATTTAACATCTATGAAGGAGTTGATGTTGGAGGAGACTATGCTGAACGGTTTCCTAACGAAAAGGAGTATGAGCAATTGCATAGTATTGATCATTATGAGAATTATAGTGCGCAGGGGTTAATGTTAGTATTTAGTCGGATGATGTTGATCATAATGATGTAGATTTTGAACATGAGTTTCATGACAATAATAATGATATGCATCATAAAATGAATAATGAAGGGGTTGACGATGTTAGGGTTTATCGTGCTACAAGTGACCACTTATCATCGAGCAACAAAAGTGGTTCTATGGCCATATTTTCATCAAAGTTCACTGGTTGTAAGAGCATAGTAGTTGGACAGATATTTCACAACAAACGTGACTTACAGATTAAACTGAGTATTTATTACATACGTGAAAATAAAGAGTTTAAGGTGATATGATCAACTACACAATAGTATGAGATTGTATGTTTGGAAAATACTTGTATATGACGACTGCGTGCGACCAAATTAAAAAATGGAGAAATATTTATTGTGAAAATTTTTGATAACGTACATAGTTACTCTTTAAACATCGTGCATCGAGAACATAAGCAAGCGAGTAGCCAGGTTATCAGGCAATGTATCAAATCTAAATATGAAAGGATTGCACTTGTTTATAAACCCAAAGAAATTCAACATGACTTTCTGCAAAAATATGGGATGAATATACGCTACAACAAAGCATGGAGAGGTAAAGAATATGCACTTAACAGTGTTAGGGAATCTCCAAAGGAGAATTTTACTAAGTTGCTTGTCTACTATTATGAGTTAGTGTCGAAGAACCCTAAGATTCTTACACGTATCAAAACAGACGATAATAACCATTTTGTATATTTGTTTATGGCGATTGGAGCATGCAGTAGGGGATTTATATCCCACATAAGATCCGTGTTGGCTGTTGATGCGACTACTTTGAAAGGTAAATTCAAAGGATACATGTATATTGTAACGGGCATGGATGGCAATAAGCAAATATATCCTTTGGCTTTCGGCATTGGAGATAGAGAGAACGAGCAAGCATATACAAGGTTTTTCCAATACCTCAAGAATGTATTGGAGATTTCTCGGATAAAGTGTTTGTAAGTGATAGACACCCAGCTATTGAAAAGGCAATACGCAAAGCTTTTCCCAATGCATACCATAAGATGTGCACGTACCATATAAGCAGAAATATTAAGGCAAACAGACATGTGAAAGATGGACATGCGAAAGATGATGATACAATAATACAATGTTTCATGCTCACAGCTAATGCATATTTGGTTGATGATTTTGAGTTTTATACGGGACAAATTGAGGCAAAAGACAGTAGGGCTGCCCAATACATCCGATCATGTGATCCTACAAGGTGGGCACATTTTCTTTCTCTATGTAGAAAGTACACTATCATGACCACCAATATTGTAGAAAACCTGAATGGTATTTTGCTAGATACTAGAAAGATGCCAATAGTAGTATTAATTTAGCACATATGGGATTTGCTGCAAAAGTGATTTTATGAACGACATATTGCAGGTGCAAAATTGATGAAGCCTGTGACTGACTATATGGAAGAGCACCTCAAACTCCATAACTTAGAGTCTATTGGGCTACGTGTGAAGGCCATTAATATGTATGAGTTTCTTGTGAAAGGTGGAGATTAAAGGGCACATTTAACCTTCAATCAAAGACATGCTCATACAAAGTCTTCGATCTTGATCAATGTCCTTGTGGTCATTGTATTGCTGCTTGCAAAGAACAAAAAATTACTCCTTGTGACATGTGTTCTCATTACTACACTGCAGATACATATCATGCAACTTATGCTGAGTCCATTTACCTTGTGTTAGATGAAAAACAATGGCATGCTCTGGATGATGTGTCAAGTCGTACTGTTCTTTCATCGAGATAGACGCATAGGCAGGCCGGTAGGCCGAGGATGTAACGCATACCATCTCAAAGTGAAGATTTTATTGAACGTAGATGTAGCTAATGCAGTGATGATGGACATTATAAGCAGAGATGCATGAATCTATTGTCTTATACTTCAAATTAGGAAGTTTTAATTTAGTATTATAGTTTAATATCTTTTGATAATTATTTTGTATCACGGATATTATTTTTTCTACTCGATGGTAATGCTTTTTTTATGTTGTGATAATGGTGTAGTACGTATCTACAATTTTATTTTAAAAATTTAATCCCAAATGAAAAGAGGCATTTCGAAAATAATTTTGAATCTTTAGTTTACATCTTAATTTTTGAAATGTCCCAATGATTTTGAAAAGAAAAACAAAATGTATCATTTTTTTCTTTTCTTTTAATTGGTTATTGATTTTAAAAGTCAATATATTTTTTATTATATCTATCTTCATCGTATATAATATTTTGTCTCCACTCTCAATTTTTTACCCTAATATTAATTTATTCATCTATTGGAAATTGATTTTCCAAGAGGAGGAAATTAGATTCCTATAGGGGTAAATATTTTACGACATTTTTCGATGGGAGGAAAAATCTTTCCCTTGTCGGAAAAATTTCCAGAACCTACAAATGAACTAGACCTAACGGGTTTGTGGAAAAATAAATTATAATAAAAATGTCAAAAGAAACTTTTAGAACCAACACATTTTGTGCATTTAAAAGCTACAATTTCTTTTTATATTAGTGTCCATTATACATTAGGTAACATACCAACCACACATACCATCGGTTTTGGGTTTTATGTACAATATATATCATAAATAACTATATTTTAATCACAAAGAAATAGAACGTTATATGTGACATTGGTTACTAAAGATAAAGACAACCTATGGTTCCAACAAATCTCAAATATTATAGTTTTACATTAAAATGTCCCATCAAATTCAACAAAAACACAGCTTTATATAAGTTTTAATTTCACATTCTAACCATGCAACACAAACATTATCGTCACACCAAGTAACACAATATCATAAGCATAGCGCACAATGACAAAGGTTCAAAATTAAGCAATTTACAAAGAGATGACTTATCATCTCTAAAATAATCCATTATGAAAATAAAGGTTCAACGATAATTTCATTGCATTAACACAAAATTAGTTTGCATAATATTTTTTATTTTGTTCAGAGAAGCAATTTACATTAATGGGGGACAAACGACCACCAATGCTTCTCTATCTCTTTATCTCTCTCTCTCTATATATATATATATATATATATTTTGTGTGTGTGTGTGTGTGTGTGTGTGTGTGTGTAATTTTCTCAGCATGCAGTTGTAACTCTACGATCGCCAATTTTGTGCTTCAATTGTCTGTTCGATCCATCACTTGCTTCTCCAATGCTGAAAGAAATAGAAAATCAATATTAGTAACAAAACTTAATTATTTGATATATTTCTTAGTTTAACTAAAATGAGTTAACTAAACTGAAATGAATTTTACAATAAAACATTTATTAATCACGACAATAATATCACCATACAACTTCGACAATTTTTATCTACAAAATTACAATGTTAGTTGTTACATGCCCTGAAAATTTATAGATTCTAGCTTCTAAGAGAGAATAAAAGGCACTAAATGCTTAAATAATAATACAAAAGCACTCAGGTTGCCATAGACATTTCCAAAATGAGTAAAGAATGAATAAAAATAATAATAATAATAATAATAATAGTAATAAATAAACCAACCTCCACACAAGCAAAATACAAAATAAAAAATATAATCATGAAAAATTTTATTATTACAAGAACTGCAAGTACTGCTAACCATTATTAACCCAAGGCATGCAAGAACTACAAACCAAGTTACAGCATTGACTTGAAGCACTGCTTTTTTAGAATAATGATAATGGTAAGACCACAAACCTTCATAGTAATAGACATTAAAAAGAAACCAGTGAGAGCAACAAACCACTTGATCAAATATCATCCACACTAGTAATTGCATTCCAAGAACCAAAACAATATCTTAAAATATCCTACAAAAACCATCGAAATCACTAGAAGAAAGGGCATTTCCAAGACTAACCGACTATTTTTTTTACTTGCAATCCCTGACAATTAATTAGCAACACAACAAAAGGTACAAGCATGTTAAGCAGGAAAAAGATACCAAGAAGTTTCCCAAATATCAAAGACATCTATATGCAACGATTGTAGTGAACCTTTCTTCAATAGCAAGGTTAAGATACATGCTTGGCAAGGAAATATTAGAATCTTCCTGCTACCTAGATTCAGTAATATTAATCTCTCCAATGAAATTAAAGGTTTCAAAGAAAAATGTGGGGGGTCATGACAAATGCAAAAACAAGAAAAAGGCTTTTGCTATATCAACTTCTGTATCTACTTTGATGAGATTTTAAATAGTCAAAATAAGACGTGGTAGAAAATAAACTACTCAATCATCCAATTGTTTTATTTTATCAAGATTCTAAAAACAAGCAATAACATAATTTGTACTCATCACTGCAGTTCTTTTCAATCATATTGCAGAATAGATTCATCTTCAAAATAAGAAGATAGTGAAATATTTTGAGAACTTACAACATTTGTATGAACAATTCCACGTGATACACAAACTACACTAATACCAGCTTCAGCAGGCAGCCGCTTATGGAGAACACTACTAAACATAAACTATAATAAACAGATCACCTTTACATGAGCTAATGAAAAAGATCCAAATAGAGCAAGCACAATCTTCATGATGCTGATAAGGAGTTTCCATATGCACAAACAGACACTTTATTTTTTCTAGGCAAAAAAATGATACATCAATTTAAAGGTGCGAGGGGTTGCAACAAACTTATTTAAAAAAAAAAAAAAAAAAAAAAAAAAAAAGAACAAAAAAAAAAATGAAACATAAAAAAGAATAAAGTTGGAACCAATTTCATTATCACACAAAATAACAATCACAATAAGTTATTCCCTACTTTCATGCTAAAGTTGGAACTACTTTCATTATCACACATATAGTCTTTAAAGGGTGAGTAATGCTCCAAAAAAAAAATTACAAAATACAAAAAAACGACTAACATTGCATCAATTTGTTTGCGTCAATTGAGAATAAAAAGGGATAATCCTCAAATTCTTAAAGACAACACCAAAGACCTTAGATCAATCCCAAATGTAAAACCTCTCTTGAAAATTTCCCTCAAAAACCATTCATTTTTTTTCTCCAAACAAATGACCAAAAAGTAGCAAAAGTTGCAACCCAATATATACCTAACATACTCTAACTTTTCTCTAATAGCCTAAACACTTAATGATAACAATTCACAAACAAGTGATTAACAAATCCACAGAATTTCCAGCATAGCCAAAACTTATAAAACATAATAATGTAGCCAATAAAAAACTTTATTCCTACAATTAAGGGGTCAAATAATTTAAGTTAAACTAAATTGTTTAACAATTTTACGATAAATAAACTAATTAATTTCCAAGCATTCTTTACTTCATATCTCATATCTGACAGAACATTAGATCATCTACTTCTAAGAGATATAAAAATAGAAGTTGTGGGATTGAAATGTGCACAAATATTACTCTTTTAGAACTTAAAGTGATAAACATTGTGGTCCTAAGTTGGAAAGGTCATGTGAATCACTTTCAATGAGTATACACACAATGACTCAACTTCTATTCCCACTTCCAAACCTTTGCAGAAAACCCATAGAACCCATGATACTGCAGAAATTGAACAATTTGAACGGAAAAAATATTCACAATTTTGTTAACTAAGCATACTTACACACAAGATTGGGAGTTGGGCAATATCGTTCGGCTCTTCTTAGTTGGGGTGGGCGAGTTCGACCAGAAATGTTATGCTTACACAAGACTACCCCTCTTCCCGAAAGCTTCACGGGGGTTGCTTTACAACAACGGACGACCACTGGTAGGGAGTTCACTGCGTAAGGCCCTTGCAGAGGAAAAGCTTTATCCCAGCGAATAGAAGATGCTCAACTCCGCACATTTATGTTTTCATAAGGAAGCCATTGGAGGCTTTCCACAAATTGAGATTTGGCCGTAGAAGGATCGAATTGTATCCGAGGAAAAGGGGGATACAAAATTAGTGGTTGCGGCGACACCTGCAGTTGCGGCAACGACTGGAGAGGTCGAAGTATAACAATCGACAACGACAATGGTGTGTCTGTCCTCTGCCTCTGGGTGGCGACCGCGATCGTGATTTTTGAAAGGGAAACTAGAAAGGAAAACATAGCCGCATTTTAAAAGCCAAAGAGAGAAAAATTAATAATAATAATAATAAAAGAAAAATGAAAAGAACAAAAGGGAAAAAACATGTGTTTTGATAGAGAACAAAAACAAAAAGTAAAAGAAAAGGTAAAAAAAAATTAATGAATGTATTTTGATTCAGATGAGTTAAAATTGGGCTAGTTTTTTTTTCAAAAACATTACTATTTTTCAAGTTTGGATATGTGAGATGATTATTTTTCAAAAAAAAACCCCATTTCCTTCTTTAGATCCTGATTGCATAGGTCCAAAATCGAGTCAAAGATTCAAAATTCAGAGAGAATGCTATAAATGTGGGCCAAGAGGATGTAGATGTTGTTAGGGCTTTCACTAAGCCCAGTCAAACACAGGCTATGACCACGAAAAGGCTCAAACCCCCAGCAGACTAATTTAAGAGCGACCAGATTTGCACCCTTCTTTAACTACGAAGGATGTAAAATCGTTTGTTCAATATTATACAATTTATGGTGTAAAATTAACCGACAACACCAAGAGAATTTAACCCCTCAAGCCTTGTTTCAGAAATGTCAAAACCTCGAGAGAAAGTTATTTCCAAAAATTAATTTACTAGGAATGAGCTTTCTTAGTATTTAGTTAGTAGTGGAAATCCCAACACGTTTTTAATATTTCTGTTTTTTGACATTGTTTGGTTTATATCGGGAAAAAGAAAAAGAAAAAAAAAGTAGGATAAATTATTTAAATGTCTGTTAAAATAATGTGTATTATTAAATACTATGACATTTTTTAAATTATACAGTTTCATTCAACTATGATATATTAAATAATATATATTGATAATTGGGGATGAATATTTCATTTTCAGAATTGAACCCAAACATTGAGGTTATTACTGGTGCTTATTATCAATAGGGTTGTCTCAAAGGGATAATAATATTTTTATAACATGAACTTAATTTGGACCCATAAATATTACTGTTGAGGGTAAAATAATTTTTAATGAAATATGTAAAATCAATTTTTCTGGGACAGTCACTTTACAACTTACTTGCTTAAGTTTTAAGATTTAGATTTCCAATAGGATCACAATTTCCTCCTCCATAAAATCATCTGAATAGAAAGAAAAAAAAAAGTGCTAATTTCTATGAAATTTTGTAGGTTTTACACTTCAAAATACGAGTGTACGCTAAAATAAATTTTTCAGATAAAAGAGACAGAGAAAGTAAAATGTCATATAAAGAGGACAGAACTGAGAGAGCTCAATGAATAAGGAAGACCTATTTACCAAAAAAAAAACAAAAAAATAAAATAAAATAAGATAATTAAAAGAGAGGCCTGGTTGAGAAACTGTTCACAGACAAATGATATTTGCATGGGTTAAGGTAAGATTATAAGCTATATATGGCCAGAGTCACGGGTCACAAACTCACGGGCAATTTCTCTGGCCCCCTATGCCTTGAGAAAATTCCAAAATAGGTTGTGCAAATTTAGAGGCTTGACAGATCGAAGGTTAACGTCCGTGGAAGTTGCTTCAAAGTGGACCACCAAATCAAAGGACAAATCATCAAACGCTTCAAATACCATCATGCTGATAATAAGTTTCTACAAGGAAACTTATTTTCATATAAAACTATTAAAGATTCCAAAAAGCAAAATTGTTAACAAGTGATTATAATATATATATTAAGTTGTGTGAACATTCTGTCTTATTTGTAATTATTTTGGTATTTACATATGTTAATTCTTTTTAAAAGATGATATATCAATATCGCCCCTTAATTTGTAGTAAAATATTATTTTAGTCTTTATGATTGTAAATTGTTTTTAGATCTTGTTTAAAAATTATCAAAATTAGTAGAAATTTAAAATTTTTTGAAAAAATTAAATTTTTAAATTTTTGGATGATTTTTATAAAAACTTGTTTGGAAAGTACTTAAATTTTAAAGAAAACTAGTTTCTAAGAATTAGTTTACGGAATCAATTTTTCAAAATTCAATTTCCTACGAATCATTTTTCAAAATCTTTAACTTTTATAAAGATATTTAAAACTTACAAATAATTAATTAATTTATATTTTAAAAATTAAGGATAAAATTTTCTTTTGACAAAATACAAAAAAAAATTAATTTTTCAAAAAATTTTAAAATGATATCTTTTTAAAAAATTTATTTTTAATATATTTTTTCAGAATCTGCAATTTCCTAATTTAAAAGCACAGGAAAATTTCATTTTGTAGAAAAAATTTTAATTCTTACTAATCATTAATTCTTACTATCCTAGAAAATTAGTTTTATATATTTTATTAAAAGACAATCTTATTCTCAAATTTTAAAACACAAATTAACTAAATACATATAATTTCTAAATATCATGATACTAACCAAACACTCAAAAAATTATTCATAGGAAATTGATTTCAGGAAATTGATTTCAAAGAAAGTAATTATCGAGAAATCAATTTTCGAGAGTTAATTTCCCTTTAAGTTTTGATATTTCTTAAACGGATGTTTAGGATAATTATATTCACACTACAAAAGTTATTAAATACACTACAATTTTAATAATTTTTTAACATTGCAATAATGTCCATGGATAAAATGACATAAATAGGTTTAAACATTTAGTAAAAAGAGAACGGTAGACAAATGTTAGATCATACTGCATATCATGACAAATATCATCAAACAACGATTTTTATAAAAAGAAAAACAAAGAAATGTTGTTGATTTTTAAAAATTAAAATAAAATTAAAAAATAGAAAGAGGGAAAACTGAACTCACCAAAAATTGAAGAATGGGTGTTTGATGGAGTAGAACACTCCTTGGAGGTGTAAATGGCAGCAAAACATTTGAATTTATAGGAAAAGAGAAAGAAAGGCTGCACAAGTTTCTACCTAATACTAATACCCTTTTTTTTTTTTTTTGTCTTCTTTGATGAAATACTAATATAGTTTATGAATTGGGAGTGGATTTCCATGACAAAAGAAAAGAAAATAAATAAAAAATAAGTAAAAAAAAAGTTTAAAGACAAACAAATGGCGGAAAATTGAAATCATCTTTACTAACTTCACTCTTTGATAATGCATCTCTTATTCCACCAACAACCCTTGTCTCTTCCACATAATATTAGATGAAATATTGTACAGATCTGGGTCATATCTAATCGGGAAGCTTTTAAATTGATATGGTTTCTTTGAAACCTAAAATCCAAAGGAAATAACATTTGAAGTCTTTTCTTTTTCTTTTTCTTTTTTTTTTTTTCTCTATTCGATCTTTAAAAAAATAAAAAAATAAAAATGGGGCTTACTTTGGAGTGTTTTTGGGCAATTGTTTGTACCGCATTTAGTTTTTTTTTTTTTTTTAATATATTCATTGAGGGCAAAATAGGTATAATTTATCTATGCAAATAACAAAACTAGATATTAATGTGTGTATAGAACGTAGCATGTGAAATAACTTTTTCAGTATGAATATAATTTCCTTTCCTTTTAATAAAGATAATATAATTTGAACATATCTGCCAAAAAAATTGAATTATTAATTTTAAAAACCTAAAGATATTAAAAAGTGAGTTTATCAAAAGGCCACTAAAACATCCAAGGCCCCCAATTAAAATATACTTATATATTAAAAATATAAAAATCAAGTATATTATAATAATTAATAGGGTAATTTCGTTTTAATCTTAAAATACGGAAATAAAAATAATACAATTAATAATAATAATAATAAAACTAATATTGTAGCAATGTACTAAACAATAATTGAAGCTAAAGCACATCTTTTATAAATAAATTCGACAGTTATTTTTACCGTCCTAGAAAATGTAAATTGTAATTCCATACTTGATAAACCTAATTTAAGCTAATGTCTCTTCCGTGCTTTTATAGATATTAATTATTTAGTTTTAAAACTGTTCAATATTCATTAATTTCTTCTTCTCCATCTCTTTTGAAGTAAAAGCACTTATTTAAAAAATCATTCTAGTATAAACATTATATTCTTGATTTTTTTTAGAAATAATCTTCCTGAAATAAACTTGGCACAATTTGAATAAGTGCTTAATCAAATATTATATTTCTATAAAGATTTGATTATTAAAAAATACAACAACGACAACAACAAATTAAAAAAAAAAAACAAAATCATTTTCTAATGTTTTTAATCATTTTCTATGTTTTTAAGTATTTTATGTCATTAATATATTTTATTATTTACAGTTTTGTTTATGATTGTTATTCATTTTTAAGTATTTTGTTGTCTTTATCATTCATTACATGTCTTTAAAAAAACAAAGAAAAATTAAAGAGCTAGTTAAAAGGTCCCTTTTTTCCTTTTCGCCTAATTTCTTAAACGAGGTTGAACCTGCCCTGTTCAACACTTCCATTTTGATATAAATAAATAATTAAATAAAAGAATCATATTTTTTTTGGCTTAAAATTTTTCCTTCTATCATAAATCATATTCTCTTAGTTTGGGGTTTTGCGCATTCAGACATTCAAATCTTAATTAATGACTCTTTTTATTTGTTTGCATAATGATCCGAGAATCACTCCTTAGCCTTGGTGCCTCCTTTTCTCATGATCTGGTCCCACAATCTTCCTCAATTTCCTAATTTTTAATTTTGGAATAGGTTAAGATCAAAATGATTTGGTTTCTTTAGCCAACCCATCATGGCATCAGATTATGTGAGACAGGGTACTTTCATATAATGACTAATGATTAAGAATTGTATGTGGGAAGGAAGAGAAGTAGTGCTTAGGTTGTGGAAAATAATTAATCTTAATAATATATATAAATGAAGTTTTCTTTTTTCTTTCTTTTCTATATTAAAAGTTATTAATAAATTATTTACTACCATTGATAAGATCACCAGTAGAATCTCATATAGTAATTTAAATTATTACTATTAAAGATTTATTTTTGAAATTTTAGAATGAATAAAATTAAATTATATGTCCTAATTAAAATGTCCTTTTTAACATATAAATTTATGATTTTCACTAGCATTGATAAATAACAAAATTTTTTTTTCCTTTTTTTTTTTGCAAGCTACAAACTAACATAAAATCCATGAATGTAATAGTTTAATCAATAATCCAATGATATAACATGGCAAATGATATTACAATTGTAAATTAATTTGTTATCAAATTTTACTTATCCATTAAACAATTCGCTCTCCGCATTGAGGTTATTTAAATTTGTAACCATTAATATATAGTCATATTCTTTATTAAATAAATTTGATAAATATTTTAGCATCACTAGTATTATGTTGATTAATTAATCACTTTGTAAATTGGTCAAATCGAATAGTAATATATTATGGAAAAAAAAATTATATATGACTTAAAGCATTTCTAAAAGATTTTTTTTTGTTTTATAATGTTTATTTTAAAGAGCTAATTCTTAGAAAAGATCTCCAATATTTTTTTTTATTTTTTAATATAAAAAGTTAGTTTGACTCTATATAAATTAGACTCTTTAGATGTGAAAAGCCATATTCACTCACTATTTATATTTAAATCATGCTATATTTGGTGTTGTACAAATTCAACATCACCAATACAATTTTTTTATAAAAATAATATTATATATATATTTATTAATTTCTTTCATGCTATACAATAATTAAAGCTTGAATAAAATATTAAAATAAAAATATAATAAAAGAGTCTTGCTTAAATGATGTAACAAAATTTTATTATTTATCTTAAAATATCGCTCTATGATTTGAAAAATGTACTCTTTAAAAACTAAAAGATAAGAAAATAAAGCCATTCAAAATGTTTTTCTGTGCTCTTTTTTTTACATTGGGCATGTCTATTGATGGTTGAATTACCTTACATGTGAATATGTGATAGTTGAAGATTGTACGGATGAGGTGGTAAAACCATTGTATGCAATGTTTTACCCCCATTTATGAGGTTTTGACAGCTTCTATCTCCCTGAATGCGTCACAAAAAGAGGCTGCGACTACGGGTAATTCCCAGACTGCATTAATGGCGGCTTTAAATGAGTTCAATGATGCTAGAGATCGAGGTGTATCAGAATTCGTGCATTTATTGACTAAAAATAAAGGGAGGGATCTTGTGGCAAGTTGAATTCCTTGTCCATGTTTTCATGACTGAAAGTTTGGTCAAAAGAGATATATGATACCAAACCCCTTTGATTAGGGTAGGAGAGATGGTCATATCCTTTTCAAAAGACAATATTTTTCTTCCTGTTTTCCTTTTGGGTCATAATCCCATAACCCAATATTATAGGTTGCTTCATCATATTGAAACAGGCATTTCAAGCCCAGAACTGGAATCTTGATAAAGATTAATGAAAATGAAATGTTGGAAAACACTTCTCTTTTCTCTACCACTTTTTTACAGCAACTACTTTATTTAAGTTTTCAATCACTAATTTTGGGCTTTATCATTCATTAATTTCTTTTATTTCAAAGCAAAGAAAATCCCATTAATCCATGCTTATTGCCAAGATTTTCATTTCATATAATTCATTAAAAAAAAAAAAAAAGGCACTTCGCCACAAAATAAATTCTCTAAAATTAATTAGGAACATATATTAACCTGTATATTATATATATATATATATATATAGAGAAACTTATAGAAATATATATAATATGAGGAGTATGAATGATTATCCTCACAATTCCTCTTTATAAGTTCATTATTATTATTAAAATCATATATATTATTGTCATCTATTAATATTTTTAAATCTTAAAAATTTGATTTTAGTTGTCACTTTATATTAGAAATTACCAACATAGTAAGACTTAAAAATTATCATCTTTAATCAGATTTTAGATTTAAATCATTAATTAACATGTCACATTTAGCATATTCCATAACAGCATGTTCTTACCTTAGTCCTTATATTTCCAAACCTTATTCGTCATATATATACAATAACAAATATAGCCAACTGCTACTCTAGTTTTGTCACTATAGATTTAAGCTGTAACAATTTTTTGTACAAAGGAATATCGTATCAGAAATGCCTGATAAGTACATATATTACTTTGATCAACTGAATAAACGAAACTAAGGTAACAAAAGATTATAGTGGTAAAATGTAAGAAATTAACAAGAAGATAGCTAATTAATCAATGTAAAATTTGAACGGCAAGAAAGAAAAAAGTAAAGGAAAATGAAGTAAAAAGGTAGAAAATTTTGAAGCTCTAAAAAACCAAAGTGTAGCACGCTTAAAATGGAGATTCTTTTAGGCGTGAGAGCAAAGGCTGGCAAAAAAACTCCCACATCCCCCAAAACCCAGCAATCCTTGCTTTTTTTTCCTTTTTTTTTTTTTTTTTTTTGGGGGGCGCACTCCTATAAAACTCTATGCACTTCTTTTAATTAATACCATACAGAATCTCATAATAATTAATGCATAATAAAAAGCAGTTAGGATTTTAATTTGGAGAGTTCGGATTTGAATTCTTCTGCTACTTAGCCTAAATGGGTTTTGTTTTTTTTTTTTTTTTAATCAGTCACGAATTCTTAAGTTTTTGGACCATTTGGTGTTTGGTACTCCATGGTCCATAATATAATTGTATTTTGTTGATCAAGTTTTTGATTATCTCAACGCAAATGTCTCCTCCTTATGAAACTATTAGGCACTATCCCAAAAAGCACCACACCTTGTAGCACCTACTTGGTTCAGTGCCTTATAAGGCCAATGGGTTGGCAATATAAAAATAATTTAAGTAAACAAAAAAAGTGGGTAGGGAACTTGTCGTTTTAGTAGTTTAAATTTCAGTGCTTTTTAAGATGCATTATCTGCCAGTTTCTATTCTCTTTCTATGCTTCTATTCTATTCTTACCCTATTCCCACTTCAAACTCCTATAAAAGATTCTGCCTCATAATGCCCATTTCTCTTATTTTTTTAATAATATGGAATTTTAGAACAGTAACAAAGAAATAGAATACGTATTATGAAATTACATGAATGCCTTGTAATGTTTGACCGCCAGATAATGGATCATTAACCCAAAATAAATGTCCTGTCGTTTGACAAAATAATAATAAATAAAAAATAAAATAAAATAAAAACCAAAGATCAGGTTTTTTCCTGTTTCATTGAAACTTCGACCTCACCAAGAACTCTTTAAATGAGTTATTATTTCTTTATTTTCAAGGAGCAACAAAGTCATAAAGTATTCAAAGTTAGATGGCAGAGAAAGCTTTTATTAGAAAATGACATGACTACATTAGGTATCACCAACTGAAAATATGTATCATAGCTGAATCAAAGACGATTTGAATGTCAAATGGATCAAACTTATGGATTTCAAGCACGTATATATTTATCGTCCAAATTTGCAAGTAAGGTTAAAAAACAAAAGGGCAAAAAAGAAAAAAAAATGAAAAAGACCCTACAACCAAAAAGTTAATTGGCAATTTAAATCCCTTCGCCTTCCCCTCCCCAAAACAAATAAAACAAATAATAAATAAATAAATTAAAAAGCGCTTAACTTAAATGGTGGAGAGACTGTTAAAATATTAATTAATTACCTTTAATGGAGCTCCAATTCTTATAATCATAAATACTAATCTCATTAGATTAATTTAGAGGGTTTTACAGAAACTAAAATTAAAGGATACCCAATTACCATAAATTAAAAATGCCAACGTTGAGCCTTGCTTTACTTTATTAAAGACCGAAATGTAGCTCTCAGTTGGAGTTGCTTTCCACAAATGTAGACCATATGTGTCACGGCATATAAACTGGAAAATGACTATTGCATTCTCATTAAGATGATTGAAACGCAAAATAGAAGAGAGAAACAAAAAGTACCCGTCCTGATTTTATTTTGAGATGATTTAACATTCCCTTTTTTTTTTTTTTTTTCGCTGTTCCTTAAGCCTCCCATCTAACGATTTGAACATAAACATTCTCGGCATCCATAGGGACACTTTACCAACGAAAGCTAGGCCACTTCATCTTCTTTCTTTATGTATCAAAATCAACATATTCTTTAATTTTTTTTCTCTTTCATTAATTTTTAGTAACTTTATTGTGACAACAAAAACTAGTTATTAAAAAAAAAAAAAACAATATTAATAAACATATCGACTTAGTTTAGGGATTAAATCCACTTACTCTCCTTAATAAGTACACATTTTACATTTATTACCTAAACTGTAGAATATAAAAAGGCTAATATTGGTTTGTGAATTAATTTCAGTGTGAGTCGAATGGCCAATTATCCATTTTGGACAAATGGATTTAATGAAATTAACCATACAACTCTAGCAAATCTATTAGAAAACTATTTTTATTCGTTTTTTAACCAGTGTATATGTCCAATTTTGTCAAATGAAAATTGGATGATTGGACTATACAAGGAAAATATATATATATATATACATATCAGGGCAATGTAACATTTTTTTAATTTGAGAGGCAAAATATAAAAAACATTGGTTCATAATGGTAAAGTGTAATTAAACCTTTAGTTTATTAAAATTTCACTCAATTTGTTTTTCAAAAATGCTATTTTTACATGAAGGCCTCATTTGGTATATAAATTTTATGTTCCTAATGATAATCTTTCTAATAACGTATAATTTCTTTTTCTTTTTTTTAAAAAAAAAATATATATATATATAACGTATAATTTTAAACAAATTAATATTGGAATTTGAAAACCTCCCACCTTTTGATATTTACCCACCTCTTGTGGTAGTTATAAGACCACATTGAATATTTTAAAACCGCCCAATCAAAGCACTTAATTAGGTTTAAAACTTAAGCCTCCACAATTAAATCAAAGTAATGATGGATGATCATAACAAACAAAAATAAAAATCTAATTCAACCAGTCATATCCATCCAAGTGCTTACCTGTTCATAAAATTCAAGGGCCATACGCCATCCTATTACAAGACAATCTTCCTCCCCACAACACTCATTTATTAAATTTTGTTCCTTTTTACGTTTTAATGGAATTTGTAGTTTGTTTTCTTTTTTTTCAATTTTTTCAAATGAGCAACATGCTTTTTTCTTTCAAGCCCCACATGGGGCCAGTGTAACTCCAAAATCTTCAGAAGGGTAATAAAGTCATTTCACCGCATATATATCGGGTGAAGCCCCATTTAATAACCCTCCATGGCGCCTTTAATACATTCTTTTCCCACCCAGCGCTAGGGAAAGAACGAAAGATGAGTGCTCCTCATACCCAACCAAGACCAACTTAAGAGAGAGAAAGAGAAACGAACACATTCACATTATTTTTAGAGAAAGAGAGAGAGAGAGAGAGAGAGGGTTTTGCAGAGGGGTATCGTTTTGAGGTCCGTTAATGGCGAGCGGGTGGGTCAAATCGCTGCATTGCAAATCGAGAGCATTCGAAGACGTTTACCATCCCAGCCCAAAAAACCTCATACCCAGTGCGAGTTGCAGAAAAAGCGTTCAGAACATCAAGGACGTGATCGAAACCACAAAGCCAAAACCCAGAAAAAACAGACCACCACCACCACCACCTCCCAAACAACCCGGTTCAAAATACCCTCGACCCGCCAAACCACCCGAGTTGCCCTTAAGCCCCACGTCCCGATCCCGAGTTAGCGCCCCAAACCGTTCATCCCGAACCCACTACCCGTTTCTTCCTGCATTGACCGAGCTTCCTGAGGGCCATCCTTCCCGTAATGTCGTAGAGATTATCTTCCACACAAGCTGGAGTCCTAAAGCCTTTAACGGAATGATCGAGATGATATTCAAGGTCCAAAACGGGTTGAAATCCGTGGCCCGGTTCGAAGAGTATCGTGAGCTCGTCAAGTCTCGGGCCGGGTCTGGTAGTCCGGCCGGCGGGAGTGCAGCATGCGAGGAAGAGAATGCACGGTGCGTTGCGGATGGGAACGAGGTGATGCGGTTCCACTGCCTGGGACCCACCTCGGGCGTTGGGGGTTACGACGCTTGCGGCAGCGCGTGGACTTTTCCGGGCGCTAAAGGCTCGGCTATTTGCACGTTTTCCGGCAGCGGTGGGGCACACGAGAGTGCCGGTGGGGGAAGGGGAAGGAGAGCCATGTTGGTCTGCCGGGTCATTGCGGGTCGCGTTTCGAAGCAACTCGGAATCGAATCGCTGTTGAGTGGCCGAGTAGGGTTCGACTCGGTGAGTGGGGAAAATGGCGACTTGCTTGTGTTTGATTCACGTGCCGTGTTGCCTTGCTTTGTTATCATTTATAAATTGTAAAAATACAATATTCCTTTTTCTTTTTCTTTTTCTTTTTTTGGTCTATTTTCTCTTTTATTTTCGGAGTGGGTGAATATTTTATTTGCATTTATCAACGCAATTTTTTTTTTGGTGGGTAATTATTAATTTTTGTGTGTTTTATCAAAAAAAAAAAAAATTGCGTTGATAAATACCAATTGACCAATTTGCTATTTCTATCCTTATGTAATTCGAGTGTAGAATTCTTCAATTTTTAAATTTTTTTTTAAAGATGAATCGTTGCTGCTTTAAAGCATTTATTGATAAATTGGCTTTGTAAGTAGTAATTAACAATTTTACATTTGTTATCAATGTAATTAAGGAGATCTATTACGTGATTTCATTTTTCTATAGTTTTGGGTTTTAAAATGTTCGTGCAATTTAGTTGAATTTTTAGTAAGAGTTTGTAGCAATTTATTAACCAACCAAACTACGAACATCATGCGCGATGAAAGAGAGCTCTCCAATCCAGAAGGCGTCGTCAATTTGTACTCTTTGTAGCATCTTCTAATTATAATGTATTTTATTTTTTATATGGCTATGGTCCCTCTGTTTGGGATAATATATTATTTTACTTTTTGAGAAGTTAACCATGATTTATTGTTTCACACACACAAAAAAAATTCTTTTGTTTTAAATTACATTTTATTGATTTTGGTATTATACCCCTCTGGATGGATAAAATTATCTTAAAGTTCTTTTGAATTTCAAAATTCAAAAATAACATTTTTAAAATCATATCAGATAAGACGGGAGTGTCTAAAGCTTAGAGAAACCTGCATACAATGATCTCACCATTTCATTCTTTCACTTCTATTAATTACGTTAATGTTCTTGTTTTTGTTTGTTTTTGCCCACCTCCTCTCTTGAACATGTGATCCGGAGATTAATCACCCACTTCCTCTCTTGAACATGTGATCTGAAAATTAATCACCCAATTACGTTAATGTAAAATTAATCATTTATAATTTACACATCATATAACTCTAAAATAAAACATGTAGATTTTAAAAAATATTTATTAAAATTTACTGATGAATGGTTCTTTATATCACATCACCTCTACAACAAATGTATATAAATAATTGTTTTTTTACAATTCTAAAATAATTTTTTACAGTTTAATTTTTTATACATTACTACGCAAATATATAAAAAAATATAAAATTACTTAATACAATATTATTTATTTTTAAAATATTTCGAATTCATATCATCTCAAAATTACACATTTTTTATAAATAATTTTTTTTTATAATTTTAAAATAACTATCTGCAGTCTCTCACTAAAATATTCTTCTTTTCTTATTTCTCATAATGAATTAAGGTTGATTTTTTTTTCTTCACTTTTTTAATGACATAAAAGGTTATTTATTTGAAAGCAAAAAACTAATGAACAACGGAGGATAATGGTGATTGAATGCTTGGTAGTACACTTCTAAACAACTTTAAAAATGTTTAGTCGTATACTACTGAACGTTTTAAAGTAGTTCAGTTCTGTACTATTTTCTGAACTTTTTTTTTTTGGTACAATATTTGATCGTAAACCTTTAAATGTCTTTAAAATTCTCAGTTTTATACTTTTGAACTTCTTTAAAATTGTTGAGTTATATTTCTTAACATCTTAAAAGTTGTAATTTATTATTTTGGAATGTTCAGCCTTAAATTTATGTACATATTCAAAATGTTCGATTATGAACTTATGAACATATTTGGAATATTTGAATTTGTTCAATCCAATAATTTTGTAATTTTTTTATAAATTATATTTTTAGATGGTTCAACTATAAACTTTTGTTAAACTTTGATATTGTTCAGTTATAAACTTTTGTACAACAATGTTCGATTGTAAGTTTCTAAACATATTAAATATCTGTATATAATATACGTTATTTAATATCTGTATATACATACAATGCTCGATAGATAAAAGCTAAACATCTTGATAATGTTCGAATGGACGTTTCTGAACAATTCAAAAATGTTTAGTTGTAAACTTCCAAATAAAAGATGAATTTTAATATACTAAATCAAATATAAGAGTGTTATTCCGACTTGGTTATTGGTAAGCGATAGAAAAAAAAAATCCAAACTAAAATAATCATCACAAAATAAAAAAAAAATAAAAAAATAAAAACTAAATACATCTTATTGTTTCATATTTTTGAGCTTTCATATTTTGTAAATAATTATTGTATCTGCAACCATAATTTTTAATAGAGTATAAGATAGATGGATATATGTAATATATTATTTGAGATAAAGAATGAAACTATATAAAAAAATTATTTAAATAGGTTTAGTTAACAAATGTACTTAATAATAATTTTAAATAGGGATAAAAATGTAAATCAATAATAGAACTGTATAAAGTCCAAATGGTAGTACAATTAGAAATTTCCGTATATAAATTTTCATCTAAAAACATAGGGATAAATTTAAATATTCTTAGATTTAAAAGTGACTTCATATTTTTTAGCCAACAGAACATGTATATCCGATGTATTTGTGGAATAGCACTTGGAAGCTTGATTCATTTTTGACAATTTTGTTTGTAAATCCAATTGAGGTAAACCTAAGTAGGGATTATATCCTTAAGTAGCTTGAGTGCCTTGATTTTGAGAAATTTTTTTACACTCCTATAGTACCAAACTTCTCTTACATGCATGTGTATCTCACATGTATAAGTTTTACATACATGTGAGAGGGAAGTTTAGAACTTTAGAAGTACCTAATTTTTATTTTTTCTAATTTTTATGAAGATTTATCTTAATGAGGCGGAAATATCCCAAATAACTGGGAAATCAGGGTGAGGTCCAGGATGAAGAATATGTTCCCCATCTTATATACGCTCCATACAGATTTAATGACTGTCAATATTGTTCCTCACAATTATTTTTCGTAAATCCTTCATTATATCAAAACTGATAATGATTTTGATATAGTAAAAAACTTATAAAAAAAGATGATGAGAGATAGTATCCACAACCATTAGATTTTCTTGATTTTCATAATATAATAATTGTGGATGACTTTCTTCGTACTCTTTTTTCATAAATCTTTTATTTATATATATATATATATTTAAATATATTTTTATTTATATACTATTATACTTTATTAAAGTATAAATTTGTTAGTAAAAATATATATTATATTAGTAAAAATATTTTTTATCGAAATGATACTTGTAGAAAAATTTATTGAATTTTTTTGAAAATTTAAGGGAAACAAGTTCTCCCACACGGCCACCCTACCCTTTTGTGCCCGATGGGAAATCTTTCCCCCCCACCCGACTTTAAAATAAATGGGTACGAAGTGAGAGTGAGTAAAAATATTAAGCCTCCCCAACCCCACCTTGCCACGTTATGTCATTCCTAAACCCGAAGAGAATACCTCAATTTGAGCCTTGAAGAGAATACTTCAAAGCCTTGGCCCTTGGTTCATAGTGGATCCAAAATCATGTTTTTATTATTTTCAAAATATTTTATTATTGTTATTGAATTATTTAAATTATATAAATTCAGTTTGATTTTGTTTTGATTGAGTTGAAAATTGTTCAATCGAACTAAACTAACTATAACAAAAACCAAATTGAAATAATTCGGTTTGATTATTGTAGATCAATTTATGTCCACCCAAAATCACTAGTACTCCATTTTTTTCCCTTTTGTTTTTATGTATGTTTTACTCCTTTGGATTGAATAATTTCACTACTGAATTTAAATACCATTTAAAAGAAAATAAGTAATGAGAAATGGATTGGATAGACTATTTTAAATCTAATCCAATTCAATCAAAATCAAATTTTACATTTCAGTTGGATTTGTAAATCATGCTACTTTACTTTGCCTTTACATTTGTTAATTCACTCACATTGTTCCAGTTGTCTAGTTTCATTATTATTATTATTTTTTTTTATCCATACAATTGAAAACAAGAAATGGTTAATGATAAACAATTAAACATTCAACTTCATATCAAGACGATATGATAATTTTAATATTAAATTTTTCATTGTTAGCTTCTAGATTACATTATGGGTTAAGGTTTAAAATTTTAAAAATAGTTAAATATAAATTTGGTAACATATTAATACTAATATTCTATTTAAAAGAAGTGAATTTTGTTGAAATTAAATGATTAATAAATATAATTTTAAATCCTAATTTTTAAATATATCCAACTCCTAAAAAAGGAAGTCCTGATATGTATTTGGTGAATATAAATAAAATTGGATTAATTGTATTATGGCATTTTAAACTTTTATAATTTTATAATTTAGATTTTTAACTTTTCTACCTAATAACTTAGGCCTTTAAATTTTTAATTTATTTCATTTTGGTCTTTGTTTAACTCTTGACTATTAGGTTTAACAATTATCTTACATTATTGGTATTAAACATATATTTTTAAATTAAAAGGTACTAAATTACAAAATACTAAAATTGTTTTAAAAATTTTGCACTCTAATACCCCCTTATTTTTGAAAAAAAATTATACAAATCACTTTATTGATATTATATTATATTAAATTTCAAACTAGAGTTAACTAAAAGGAAGATTTTTAGAACTAATCTAAAGTTTTACAAACTTTAGTATCTTTTAATTTGAAAGTTAATAGAGTTTAATATTAATTATGTGAAATGGTTTTTTAAGTAGTCAAAAGTAAAAAAAAATCCAAATTATAACAAATTAAAAAATCAATTGTTGAGTTGAACAGTTAAAAATTTAAATTTCAAAATTTTAAAAATTAAAACTATTAAAATACAATTAACCCAATAAAATTTTAACAAAATAAATATATATTGATAATTTTTGTTTTTATGTTATCTAGAATTCTCATGAATTCGTACGTTTAAGTGTTTAAAGGAGAATCCTAGATAAATCTGGACAAGTATATGTATATATATATATATATCTATTTAATTTGATTTGCTTTCTTATTTTTTTTGCACGACTATATATATATATATAATAGTCCTATCGTGTGGATGTTCATAAAAATAACAGATTTTTAAGAAATCGTTGTCTTTACATGGTAGTATTGACGACGATGCTTTAAAAAATAATCCTTTTATAAAACATCCGTACGATAAAAAAATATGAAAATTTACACCATAAAAACGCACAAACATCTGCACTATAAAAAGATCTTTTATATATATATATATATATAAAGATAAATTCATTTAATTTAATGAAAAAGGAATTAGATTATTGTAGTAATATAGTCACTTAAATCAAGTATAATGGAAAGAATAATTAAGAAAACGAAATACACAACAATAAAAAGATTAAAAAAAAAAAACTTTTATATAAATAATACATATGTTTATATATAAAAAGTGAACCAAAGAGGGACAAGGTTAGATTGAGTTCATTAATTAAGATATTGTTTGTTCTGAACTTATGATTGCGGTCTTAATTTTTTGCATATTGTGAGCATGACGACAAAGCAAGCTCTGTTATTGGTTAAACAAAAGCTCAACTAACATACAATAATTTTAAAAATCAGCCAAAAAAAAAAAAAAGAAAAAAAAAACAATAGATGTTATAGCCTATTTGGAATTTTAATTTTTTTAAATATTAACATTCTGTGTAGTAATATTTAAAACTTTTTTCTTTTTATATACCTCAAAAGTCAAATAAGTTAATTAACATGATGTACGTAGGTGTGGCATAAGTTTTGATATACTGAGCACTTTATGGCAAACATTACTTGTTATTTAATCCCAAAAAAACATATTTCTTTTCTGTTTTTCCTTTTTCCTCTTTCCGTTTCTTATTACTTCTTTACTATTCCCGTTCATTCTCTAGCTAATTCAACATTTAATATATATATATATATATATATATATATATATAATATGCATTGATATACTACGACTACTACTACTACTGATGTTATAATTATTATTACTATTTTGTTTTGGTAAAATGCATCAATCAACTCGTGAGACCTAACCTGAGCATTATAATCATGTTGAATGAAGATGAGTTAGAATATTAAAGAAAAGACAAAAGAATAAAATAAAATAAAACAAAACAAAACAAAAAAAGCATAAGAAATTCATTTATTTTTTAATTAAATCTTGTGCTTGTTTTTATTTCATCCTAATTTATGTTTTGTTTTTTCTAGTCCCAAACTTAAAGGAAAAATGCTATTTGTGGCTGTTGAAAACTATGATGAATAAGACCAATGTACTATTTGAGAATTTAAATAACTATTCAAAACGATTTACTTTTTTAATTTTAAATATTAAAATAAAAATGAATACATAATTAAATACTGTTAATTAACAATTACCATATCAATAAAGATGCTATTGGTAATCACCATCATGGATGACAAATGGATTGGATATAACTAGTATAAATTTAATCCAATTAAATCAAAATCATATTTTGCATTTCAATTGGATTTGTAAATCATCCTACTTTACTTTGCCATTAAATTTTTTAACTCACTCATACTGTTCCAGTTGTCTAGTTTCATTTTTTTTTTTTTTAATCCATAATATTGAAAACAAAGAGTGATTATTGATAAACAATTTAATAGTCAGGCTTATATCAAAACAATATGATTATTTGAATATCAAAATTTTCTTTATTAGTTTCTATATTACATCAATGGTTAAGATTTAAAATTTTAAAAATAGTTAAATATGAGCTTAGTAACATATTCAAACCTTATTCAGAAAAAGTGTATTATGTTCGGATTTGATAGTTAACAAATATAATTTTAAATTTCAATTCTTGTTGTAATCCAAGACTAAAAAATGAAATGTTAACATTAGTCCTGATATTAAAGATCTGAATTGAGCCTTTCGTTGAATATTTAAATATGTATTTGGTGAATATAAAAAAAAGTGGGTTAATTATATTTTGTTATTTTAAAACATTTAAAATTTTGCAATTTAGATTTTTAATTTTCCAACTCAGTAATTTAGATCCTTGATTTTTCAATTTATTGCAATTTGGACCTTGTATGATTTTTTACTATTAGGTTTAACAATTGTCTTACATTACTAGTATTAAACTATTAATTTTTAAATTAGAAGGTACCAAATCACAAAATACTAAACTGTATAAAAAATTTTGCATTCTAGTATCCTTTATTTTAAAAAAAAAAATGGTTCAAGTCACCTAATGGATATTATATTTTATTAAATTTCAAATTAGAAGTACTAAAAAGGCAAACTTTTAAAACTAGTCTAAAATTTTACACACTTTAGTATTTTTTAGTTTAAAATTTAATAGAATTTAATATTATTTGTGTGAAATGGTATGCTAAGATTTATTATTAAAAAATTAAAGTCCAAATTGTAATAAATTAAAAAATCAATTGTTGATTTGAAAAGTTAAAGATTTATATTTCAAAATTTTAAAAATTAAATGTGTCAAAATGTAATTAATCCAATAAAATTTTAAGTAAAATAAATATATATTGATAATTTTTTCTTATGTTATCTAGAATTCTCATCCTTCAAGCATGGTACTATGCATGTTTTCATGCGTACAGGTATTTAAAGAAGAGTCCTGGGTAGAGTGGACAAATGTTTGTTGGATAAGAAAATTAATCTATATATATATATATATATAGAAGAATCCTGGATAGAATGGACAAATGTTTGTTGGATAAGAAAATTAATATATATATATATATATATACATACATATAGGATAATTTTATGGTGTGGATGGTTCGTATGCGGATTGCATTTAAAATCTATATTTTTTTAATGAAAACGTTAACTTTGATGTGTACAGTATATAGTAAAACCGATGTAGCATCGGTTTTGGATGCGTCCGCATGCGGACATCCACACCGTAGAAAAACTCTACATATATATATATATATAATGGCTTTTTTTTTTTTTTAGGACATGTTATATATATATATATATATATATATATATATGTATAATTGAATGAAGTAGAAATTGGATTATTGTAGTAATATAGTCACTTAAATCAACTATAATGGAAAGAATAATTAAGAAAACTAAATACACGACAATAAAATGATTAAAAAACTTGTATATAAATAATACATATGTTTATATATATATATATATATATATGATGAACCAAATAGGAACGAGGTTTTATTAAGTTCATTAAGATATTGCTTGTTCTGAACTTATGATTATGGCCTTAATTTTTTGCATAACGTGAGCATGACGACAAAGCAAACTGTGTTATTGGTTAAACAAAAGCTCAACTAACATACAATAATTTTAAAGATCAGAAAAAAAATAAAAATAAAAATAAAAAAATATAATAACAACAGATGTTATGACTTGCTTTTAAAATTTTCTTTTCTTTTCTTTTTATTAATTACATATTAACATTCTATGAAATATCTAAAACTTTTTCTTTTTATATACCTCAAAAATCAAATAAGTTAATTGACATGATGCAGGTAAGTATGGCATAAGTTTTGATACAGTGAGCACTTTATGGCAAATATTACTTGCTATTTAATCCCAAAAAAACATATTTCTTTTCTGTTTTTCCTTTTTCCTCTTTCCATTTCTTATTGCTTCTTTACTATTCTCGTTCATTCTCTAGCTAATTCAACATTTAATATATATATATATATATAGATAATGGATTGATCACCCATTATTATTTTTATTGTTATTATTTTATTTTGGTAAAATGCATCAATCAACTCGTGAAGTCTAACCTGAGCAATATAATCATGTTAAATAAAGATGAGCTAGAATATTAAAGCAAAGACAAAAATAAATAAATAAATAAAATACTGAGAAAAGGCACAAGAAATTCATTTATTTATTTTCAATTAAAATCTTGTGCTTACTTTTATTTCATCGTTTTTTTTATTTTTTTTATTAATCTCAAACTTAAAAATAAAAAAAAAACTGTTTGTCACTATTAAAAATTATGATGAATAAGATCCATACACTATTTGACAATTTTAATGGCTATTAAAAAAAATTTACTTTTTTAAATTTAGGATTTTAGAATAACGAAAATTGATACATAATCAAATGCTTCCAATTAATAATTACCATGTCAATAAAAGTACTATTAGTAATCACCACATTGATTACAAATAGTAAAACTCAATCTTGAATGGTTAATTCAATGCATGATATAAAACTATTTTATCCAAAAAACAAAAATTTAAAAGTTAAATATATCCAAAACATGTATGAATATATATTTTCAGTATTTTAAAAAATAACTATACACAAAAATAGCAGAAAAACAAGCATGTATGAATATATATTTTCAGTATTTAAAAAAATAAGTATATACAGAAATAGCAGAAAAACAAGCACGGGTCCCAAATCGCTTTTATTTATTTAAATGACAAATGGTGCCTACCATATAATTTTGGCGATTACTACAAGGTCTATTTCATAATATCAAAGCTCATTATTTTATCAATATATATCAAAGCTGATTATGACTATTATTTATTTTTGGCCATTTGGAAGATTTTAACCCCAACTGCTTAACTTTTTTCATCAGTTTGGCACCAAATGACCAAAATGGTAAAATGCAATAAAAGAAAATTTAAAATTGATACTTTTTACAATAAATTAACAACGGATAGTATATACACAAAGACAAATAAATATAACTTGAAAATGCTAATTGAATTATTTTATTTATTTATTTAAACAAAGACTACTAAAACTCCCACAGTCAACATCCTACTTGGTAGTCAAAATTTTAATTCAAATCCTATTAATATGAAAAGTCAATCAAATTATGAACCTAACCAAAAAATATCCTAGACTAAATAGTAGATGTACTTTTATTTTTGTTTTGTTCAACGTATCAAATTTTTGTCTTTCTGTTGCCGAAGATTGAGAAATAAAACCCGAAGGAAAAATGTCTAGCAAGCACCGAGCAGTAGAGAAGATGTCAAATTGGGTGGACCCCAACAAGTGTCCAAATTTTGGTAGGATTAGCATTTAGTATAATGTAAGTCACGTAATTGATGCCGAGCCCTTTGCTTAACAGAAAATGAAAGCCTCCAAATGTAGGGTGTATGGTCATTTTCTGTGATTGACATCTTTATTCCCTGATTTTGCACGACTCTTACTCCATGCTCTATATTTGGAGCCTACTACAAATATAATGATCAACCTCTACCCTCCTAAAATTTATTATTCGCCCAAAAAAAAATTAATAATAATAATAATAATAATAAAAGGCATGTAGGGGTGAAATGGGATTGAAAACCTGTTTTAACTTTTTTTTTTTTTTTTTTCTTAAAATTTTTTTACTGGCAACTGAGAAGGGTATGCAATGTCGGCAAACGGCGCTCTAAAGGGTAGGTGAAAACCAGTTTTTTCTTCGGGGGCCTAAATCTTTCGCCACGTGACTTCAGGCCCATTTAAATATGTACTCAATCAGGGCAAAACTTTAAATAAATAAATAAATAAATATATCATTTAAACCCACTTAATTCTATCAGTATTATTAACCTCTACCATTTTCATCAGTGATATTAACTGATCAATTGGTAATGTATTTTAAACTCTAAGAGGACGGATGCTCAAATGCTATCATTGTGTGAATAGAAAGCTCGGCCATACCTAATAAATTATATAAATATAATGATTAACCTCTACCCTTCCAAAATTTATTATTCACCAAAATAATAATAATTAAAAAAAAAAAGGCATGTAGGTGTGAAATGGAATTGACAACATGTTTTAACTTTTTTTTTTTTTAACCGGCTATTGAGAATGATATGCAATGCCTGCAAACTGAGCTCATGGATCGGTGAAAACCACTTTTTAATTCGGAGGCCAAAATTTATCGCCACCTGAGTTCGGGCCCATTTAAATATGTACTCAATCAGGTCAAAACTTTAAAAATAAATAAATAGAGGGAAATTTGGCCCAATATCCCAAGGGTACTAAAAATTTTTATCCATTCCGTTTTAAATTGTTTTGTTTTACCCTTTAATTTTTCAATATTTCCAAATTAACATTTTGATTGAAAGTGCATTCCATTTTAACTCTGAACTTGAAAGGAGCACAAAGAAAAAAGGAAGAGAAGTGAGAGAGAATGGCGAACAAAGCTTGGGAGAGAGATGATTTGTCTAAACCATGGCCATTTCAGGCTATATTTTCTCCAGATATCTCTTTAAATATCTGTAATTTCTCACTTGAATAGGGTATTTGTTTAAAGATTTTCCAAAACCCACCAGTTCATTCCTTGAAAGTCATACATCCGTACTGAATAATCGTAGCTACCAGAAAGAACTCTAGACCCATAATGATCAATGGCAGGAGCTGAAAAAAACATATGTTTCAAGGATTTGCTTTTGTTTTTTTTCTAGTCAAATAATTATGACTGTGTGTGGGTTTGGGAAGAAGAAAGGAAGGAAAGCAGTGGCTTCTAGGGGAGGAGGAAAGAAAAAAGTAATTTTTTATTTTCATTAAGGGTAAAATAAGAATTCGAGGGTAGATAAAAAAAACATTGAAAGAAAAGGGCATATTTCATTATCCACCAATTTTGATGGATATTGGGCCAAATTCCTCATAAATAAATGTCAGTGTTCGGGCCCTTTCTTTTTTTTTTTCACTTTAACCGGCAATTGGAAATGATATGCACTGCCAGCAAACTGTGCCAAGGATCGGAGAAAACCACTTAGGAGGCCAAAACTTCTCGCCACCTTAGTTCAGGCCCATTTAGATATGTACTCAATCAGGTCAAAACTTTAAAAGTAAATAAATAACTGTATCATTAACACTCACTCAATTTTATCCTAATTACAATTAAACTCTACACTTTTGAAGATTATCATTTAAACCTCATCTGCTATTTTTAGCAGCTAAAAGTCACAATTATATTTTTATAATATTATTCCATAATAAAATTCTGATTTTTAACTTTTATATGATATTTTTAATTTTTATATGGTATTCAGCAGTAAAACTAACTATAAAAAAAAAAAAAGACAAAAAGACAGTTATTTTAATAAATATAGAAAACTACAAGCACGGTAACAATAATTTTTTAAAAACATAGCACCTAAATGCAATTATGGCAGAGCCCAACACGGGTTTTACATAATTCCACTTTTAAGATCAAAAATTAAAAAAAAAAAAAAAAAAAAAAAGATTTGAGTCCTACATGCGCTTGCCTGGAGCAAAGCCCTTTTCCACAAATTTAATGCTCCTATGCTACTTAGGTATAACGAAGGGTCCCAGCTACCAAGATTTATCAAAATTCAGTAGTTGCAAAAACAAGTGAAATAGGAGGGGTGCATGAGATCACACCCCAGAAATGAGAAGTAGCCAATAATATGCCTCTAAATGTACATTTTCGTCATGCTGCATAATTGCAGGTGAAATAGTATTAATCCATCCGGATTAATGATATTCCACTAGTACATATAACGGCTTGCCACTCAATCGCTTCCGACCCTGCAAACATGCAATGGATGAAAATAAACTTAGATGGCCACTTTTCTTTATTAACAACCTACCAATGTCTTGATTAGATTCTAAATACAAGAAATGAAGAGTAAACGACAGACCTGTAAATCTGGTAGTTCAATAACACATGCACATTCGACAACTTCCGCCCCAACACGTTCTGCAACCAACATATTCATGTTACAATCTGATATTATCATTTGAACCAAAGTGACAGCAGACAGACAAAATATACAAGTCAAAAACTAAATACCAAGATCAGAAGGAAGGTTTCAATAACATCAGGGAAAACTAGTTACTTCTTGTCAGTAGGTTCAAAGCTTTCTTGGATTACATGTTAATGGAAAGCAAACCTCAAAGTTCAACCCTAAAAAATACACGATGAACCTGAAGCACATGCACTAACTTGGTACTTGCTCACACAGCCACGATAAGAGTAATATAGGTGCAGAACATTAAAGACTGAATACTTCGAAGAATTTCAGTATCTTAGATCCCCAATCTTATGTTGTTAAACATTTACTTATCATTAGCACAATTTGCTTGGGAGTTTCCCATTATAACAACTCTTTTCAACATATAATGACACAAATAATTGACATTTGAAGGTCAATCTACATTTAGTATAAAATATATATTGGTATTCCTGAGAGATCAGACAAACTAATGACATGAACATGTCACCATGTAAAGATTGTTAGTTGTTACCATCAACCAAAGTATCTACCAATGTAATGTTAAAGCTGCAGATCACTGTATAATTTAGAAAGTTTACCCAATAAATTCATTGCAGCACAGAGAGTGCCTCCTGTGGCAATTAGATCATCAACCACCAAGGCTCGTTCACCAGGTTCAACTGCTCCAACATGCATCTCAAGTCGGTCCTTTCCATATTCCAAGGTATACTCTTCAAAGATAACTTCACCTGCCACCAAGACAAGATTTTACATGCAAGAACTAAAGAAAACCATAGTAATATAATAAGAAAGATGGTTTATTCTCTCTCAACCAAGTGATCCCCATGAAGGTTGAGGCAGAACAAGATGTAGATAAAAACTTCAGTGGGATGAAATTACCAGGTAACTTCTTAGGTTTCCTCAGTGGAACAAATTTTGCTCCTATTGCCAATGCAATAGGAGGACCAAATATAAAACCACGAGCTTCTATCCCTGGAAAAGCAAAAGGAAAACTTCACGAATGAGAATATATACACATTCGCAGGGGTAAATAATTTATCGTTTACATGATATAGAATATAGTGATTCTATACTTTCAATCTGGATAAACAAGAGAAGAATTACATAGGAAGTGTTTTATTGAACAAATTACTATTTTCCAGACCTACTGATGACAAAGGAATATAAAAGTAAAAAATGAATCAGATTCTAAACCTCATTATTACGATATGAAACCTATTCCATTTTCGTGTAAGGGCTGGATTATAAATATTGGTTGCCTTGCTAATGAATAACAAAGAAACTTCAAGCAACCAAAAAAAAAAAAAATAGAAGATAGATAATAAATAGAAATTGCAACCCGCAAAAAGAAGCAGTATAATGAAATCTTTAAGAACATAGTAAACATATATAAACAAGGAAGAATATTGAGCATATAACATTTCAGCACAATCACCAGATAACACCAGACCATGCATAGAGAATAGCAATGAACAGTTCAAATCCCAGTAACATTTGCTAGAGAAGTAAGCTGCAATACCAGGACCAGCTTAGACCATTACAACCAAACACACTTCTTCAATTTACAAGTGTTAACATAATCCATTTCTCGGAGGTAATTAATATATTGAAACATTCTAGTAGGAGAATGCAATGACTAGCACTAGTGGCTTGACAATCTTATTATTGCACAGTTAATTCATCAATAACGTACACCAGCATATAATTCAAATATAACCACCTGCAAAATGGCAAGAAAGCCACAAGGATACAAATGATAATATTCTTAACATAGGATCTATGAATCAGTAATCGTTCCAAACCACAATGAAATATAAATTCGTGGATTCATCATATTAAAGGCCAGTAAAAGCATCCTAGGTTTTAAAAGTTTCATTTATCTCATTCTTCGGTCCAAATACCATCCAGAATTCACTTGAAATACCAATTCAAGTTCTAATACTATTCTAGAAGCAAATATATCAGAGAAACATGAGATATTAGGCCTCAACTTCCACCACAATCAACCTTAAGCTGTTACTCACAATCCACTAACAAGTTGTGCAGAGAAAAAAATCAAATAGAGAATTCATTGGTAGTTAGACAACATGAAAAACTATGAAATTGGCAACAGATCAAAGCAAGACAACAGCAAGATAGTAGCTAACTCTAATTTCCATTAACATACAATGAGGAATTGGCTCAAAAGTACAATTTATAAAGGTTCTACAGAAACTCATCTTCTAGAGATTAATAGATAAATATGAAAAGTTGGTTTGAAACCTCTTGAATGTAGCCTAGTTGTTAGATTGTGAAGGTTACACTAGGATTGCCAAGATCCTTTCATTCATGTCCTGACTCGGGTTAGGATGATTTGAGAGTTTAAAACAAAAACTTGTTTTATGGCCTTTGGATTTGCTTTTAAAAGATGAGGCTCGATCCAATTGAGCGAATACAAGGATTACAAAACTAGTCTGCATTTTAAAACTCTCTAGTCATCCTGATGGGAGTCTTACCACAGACATAATATATATATATATATATATATATGTGCATGTATACATATATGTATAGTCTTACTATATTTTAAAAGACACAAAAGAGAGATAATAGTTCCAAGGAAGGGCTTTTAACAAGTTCCAAAAACCGGCAATCAACAAAATTTTCAATGCAAAACATCAATATTAGTGATAGACTCATTAAAGGACAGTAGCAAAAAAATTAAAAACTTTTAAGTCAAAGGGTGGGTGGATAACACCGCGTAGCATTAACATTGTGCAAAACTTACAAATTTCAAGCTTAAAGCGGCAGAACCCACAGAATTGAGTGCAAGATGCTACATCACAGGACCCTAATATCAATCCCAAGATAATATGCAATAAAAAGACCTGGTAAACTAAAATGACAAGAGTTACAATCGTGCTAATCTTATCTTTTCAAGGGGAATTGCTGAATCTTATCCATGTGAGGGAACATTTTGCAGAAGAAGATTCCAAAAGAGTTTCTAAAGGTTCTCATAAAGACAAGAGGACAGCAAAGGTCAACAAAAGCACACTAAAAGACACATCCTAATGTACACATATTAGGACAAAAAATAAAACATAAGAAATTGTAAACAAATCAATTCTAGAAGAATAAAATAATAAACAATTAAGGCCCATCAATAATGGGCTCGGATGACATTTTCAGCACCTATAATGCCACAACCGTCTAGGAGCAATAAACGCATCTCCTAATATTTTCCATAAGCTTTAAATGTAATACAAAGCACTGTTTCTATATTATTAAGTCGATCAAGATTCCATTCAACAAAAAACCTGACAAGAATATGATTCGTTATAACCAAGGAACTAGTTTTCTCGATAAGTTATAAGTTAACCTCGTCTTATACAAAGCAAAATTAAAGATTTTTTGTTGAGCACATGAAAATTATGATGAATGCTTTCGTTATCAACCTTAACGAATGAAAAAGGCAAGGAGCTTGGGTGAAAATAATTCACAGAAACAAGCAAATGACAGCAACAGAACAAAACAAAACAGTGAACTCAATAATTCATCACAAAACCCCCACAATACAAAGAAATTCAAAGAAAAAATAGATGGTAATTGAAGCATTTAGAAACATGAAAAAAGTTAGGCCCAATTGAAATTCAGCAACAGAAGGGTCCACTCTTTTTGCAAGGTGGGCATCCATCACCAACCACCATCCATGCAAATTGGATCGGAGCATATACCGACAAGAGAGAGAGAGAGAGAGAGAGAGAGAATGTGAGCCGCTGAAAATAAAAACTTGAAGACAGAGCCATCAGTGGCGCAAACCCACTAACAAAACCCAGAGTCAAACAAAAAATCACTCCCAAAAACCCACAGTCACTTCCATTCCATAATGTCCTCAAAAGCATTCAAAAGGACAACCAAAAATTTATGCAATATTTAGAGCATTTCTGTATCATCCAGGCCTCTTTTTCCTAAAAGTATGGACCCCACCACCTTGAAGATAAATCACTCGGATAAAAAGTTCTTCAAAAGCTTCAGATCAAATATTCAACCTCCAGTTTTTTCTTTCTCATCCAAAGATTGGAAATAAAAAAACAAAAAATAAGAAATATATATATATATATATATATATTACCTGCAACAACGGAAATGTTTTTGCCTTTGTATCTCTCAACAAACAAATCGATTGTGTCCTTGAAAGCCTTTGGGTCGAGTAGAAGAGTTGTGATGTCTTGAAACATAATACCTGCACATTGTAACCAGTAATAAGTAAAAAAGTAAAATGAAAAATGAAAATGAAAATTTTTATTAAAGAAACCAAGAAATGTAAAAGGCCCCTTTGATATGAAAGGAGATTTATGAAAAAGAAAAAGAATAATAATAATAATAACAACATTTTTTTTAGCAATCTTAACCTTCGTTTTTCAGAAGAAAAATCAGAACCACTTCAGTCAAGTCAAATAGTTGAGCTTTGAAGGATAGACATGAAGTTTTCAAATTTTTTTTTTTTTTTTTCGCTTGGATAATTTTCTTCTCAACGTTTCTCGGAAAGCAAACAGACTAAATAAATGAAAAAGAGAGTACAAAGAAGAGAAGCAAACCAGGTTTGGGAAAATTGGGGACGACGCGAATCTTAGTTTTGATGCCATGGATGCGAGGATCTTGAACTCTGTAAGCCGACATTGTATGTAATATCACAGACCCAGAAGAAGTCCGTCTCTTTTCTTCACGTTTCTCTCAGACTCTCACCAAAACCAGTTCAGAAGTTATATATGTACTCTTATAGAGTGACAAAACAGAGAGAGAAAAAAAGAAACAGAGAGAGGGAAACAGAGGAGGGAGGGTACATGGACAAAAGAGCAGTATTTAAAGAGAGGAAAAGTCTGTGTTGGCATGAGAAAAAGAGAGAGAGAGAGAGATAGAGAGAGGCTCTCTGCACAAGAATGGGAAAGAGAGAGAGAGAGAGAGAGAGAGAGAGAGAGAGAGAGTTTCGATAAGTAAGAGAGAGGGATCGTAATAAAAGGTAAAAAAAACAAAAAGAGGAATCACGAGGAGGTCCCCAAACATGCCCTTTCTTCGCTCTCTCTTCCTTCCTAGCTCCTGCCCCTCTTTATTTTTAGCCGCGGCTTGCTTTCGGATATTTCGCGCGCTTCCTTCCATTTCTGCCAAAACAAAAACAGCTGCCCCTTCTTTTACTTGATCCCCATTTTGTCCCTTATTAACCTTTTCATTTGTTTTGTTTTTGAAACAAAACTCTTGCGTTAAGAATTTTTTTTTTTTAAGAAATTTTAATTGCATTACTAAATAAATTTTAAACAATTATATTATAGATTTTATTTTTATATAAAAAAGGATCAAAGACATTCATTAATTTGGTTCATAAGATGCAACCAAACAACTTCATATTAGTTCGTATGCAAAATAATCAAACAATTTTAAAGATATTCAAAAATATTCAATTGAATTTGGTTAATATTTTTCAAAAGTTTACAATGAATAATTTTAAAAAGTATATTTTTTCAATATATTTGGAAATATAAAATTGAACAACTCTAAAAATATTTTTAAATATATGACCAAATATATTTAAAATTGATCAAAAGATATGATTAAACATTCTTAAAAAATATGTTATTTAAAATGTTTGAAAGTAAGAAAATCTTTACTGCTTGATTTCTGTTTTTGTTTTTGTTTTTTTTTTTTTTCAAATGTGTAAAAATTTTATTGGCTTAATGAAATGAAACAGTTGCAAGTGCTGCTGATTGATCCGAACTCAAAATTACGAGTCAAATAATTGGTACCATGACTTCTAATTGGTTTTTTTTTTTTTTTTTTTTTGGGTAATGATTCTACTGTTGTTGTTTCGCCCACATTTCTTTTTTTTGCTTATGCAACTTGGTGGGTGATGTAGTTTTGAATTTGGCTTGGCAAAGAAAAGAGAAAGGAGTCTTTGGATCAAAGTGTGAATGTCTGTGGATAATTTTGGCATTTAAAGAGCTGTATAAATTGTTTTTTTTTTATTTAAATTTTGAATATTTTATTGAACATGTATAAAAAATTAAACTGTATAAAGTTCTTTTGAAATTATGAAAAAGAGCTTATTTTTTTTCATTATTATAATTAGAGACTAGAAACTAGCACAATATTTTGATTGATGGAATACGAAAGAATAAGGAGGAAAAAATTTAAATCACTTGTTTAAATGGTTAAAATGAGGTGGAAAGAGAATAAATTAATTCTTTTATTTTAATTAGTTTTGTTTTCATGTCAAAATTGGTAGGAAACAAATGAAAAAGAAAAGAGGTTTTAATAAATTTTTTAAATATTTCAAAATTACCCTTATTATTATTATTATTGTATGAAAATATTTATTACATTTCATATATTTTCCTTTATTTCCAATGTTTTCATTCATTAATTATCTAAATAACAATTACTAATAATTTTTTCCTTATTTTTCTTTCTTTCCTCATTAAATTTTATTTTATTTTATTTTTCTTTCCTGCAATCCAAACTTTGTGTAGATGAGTGTTTCCAATGAAGATGTGGACTTTAGAAATAGATATGATACATAACAAGTGTTAACAGTATTTTGAAAAAAACGACTCTTCAATTATAACGTTTAAAATGAATCTCAAGATGATTGGATATTCTCTATTCTCCATAGGAGCCAAATTTTCCTTAAAAACTCTTTTTTATCTCAAGATGATTAGACATTCTCTATTCTCCGTGAAAACTAAATTTTCCTTAAAAAATTCTTTTTTCTTTTAAATGAAAAAATTAATAGCATTTTTATATGGTACTATTGAAGAAATTTTTTTTTTAATTGAACTGTACATTTATGTTATCTAAAAGCATCCATCTTTAGTGTGAATGTAGGTTGCTTTCTATGTGGCATAAAATTTGATATTATCTAATTTATGTAATATAAATGCATAATCAAATATAAAATTATTTTTCAATGGTAAAAGTATCTCCATTGGAGATGTATAATATGAAAATAAATATATCATATAAGCAATGTGGATAGTGTTTTAAGAAAATCACTCGTTGATATAGTCTGAAGATCGTCGAAGTTAATGTCTATTTTTAGTCAAAAAATTATTAAGGTGAATGTCTATTTATGTGTAAATAGACATTCCATATAAGTAGTATAGATATTATTTTAAGAAAATAGTTCTCCAATAGCATTGTCTAAAATGCATGTGAAGTTGATATAGCCTAAACATTGTTAAGGTGAATGTCTATTTTTGGAGACTCTATAAAACATTTTAAAATTTTCTTAAAAGCAAAAGTAACATTTTAAAATTTTCTTAAAAGTAAAATTTTCATTAAAATTAAAATTTTCAAAAAAGAAAAAAATTGGTAAAACATTTATAATTAACTAATAGCCATAAATAACTTTTTGCACATTATTATTGAAAATCAAATTTAAAATTGATTATATATTTATGTCAGTTAGATTTAAACAACATCAATTTTTATATCATATAAATATCGATTCTCATTTACAATTAGAGATGCTCTAATGTGCATAAGTTATTTATGGTTATTAATTAATAATATATTTTATTAACTTGTTCCTGAAAAAATTAACTTTTTAAGAAAAATTTTGCCTTTTATGAAAATTTGAAATGTTAACAAAATCTCAAGAATACACACTGACTTTGACAATTTTTAGACCATCTAACATTTATTCTAAATATTGTTATTAGAAAGCAATTTTTTTAAAACACCCTTTATATTGCTTTCATGACATATTTAAGTTCCCAATCAATATCTCCTTTACAAATGCTCTTTTCACAATCCACATCCCTATTGGAGCTGCTCTAAGAGCATTGAAAACCATCTCTAATGATAAATGTGCATTATTTTTTATGAGATATAAAAATTAACATTATATAAATCTATGTAGTATAAATATACAATTAAGTATAAAATTATTCTATAATGGTAATATGCATAAAAGTTATTTATGGTTATAATTAATTATATATTTTACTAATCTTTTTTTTTTTTAGGAAATGATTGACTTTTGAAGAAAAATTTAGCATTTTATAAAATTTTAGAATGTTTAACAGCATCTCAATGGCTCTATCAATCGCTAGATTTTTTTTTTCTTCTTATCATCAAAAGAATATATAGTTATCCAAAAAGAAAAATCACTCCAATAAGTCTGCCTAGATACCCTATCAAACTAATGTGGTAAAAAAATGGAAAAAAAAAAATTTTCAAGGTGACTCCATTTTTGGAGCCTTTATCAAATATTGTGAAGTTTCCTTACAAGCAAAATTTTTCTTAGAAATTAATTTTTTCAAAAAAAAAAAAAAAGAAATTTAATGAAATATATGTAATTCATTAATAGATATAAATAACTTTCTGCATATTAACATTGGAGATAATTTTAAATTGATTGTATATTTATGCCACGTAGATTTGATAATATCAATTTCAATGCTACATAGATAACAATCCACATTCACCATTAAAGATGCTTTAATAGAGCCTTAAGAAAAAACATTCACTTTAGACATTCATTATAGACATTTCCACTGGAGAGCAATTTTGTAAAACATTGTTCACATATTTACTTTTATAATCCACATGCCATTGGAGGTGCTCTAAATATCAACGTTATCAATTTCTTTGCCACATATACGGTAATTCATATTCACTATTAGATATGTTTAAAAACATATTCAATGGATATATAGATTGTGAAAATAGACATAGCATATAAGTAATATAGACAGTATTTTAAGAAAATTACTCTGTAATAGCAATTTCTACAATGAATGACAAGTAGATGTGGCTTAAACATTGTCAAGATAAGAGCATCTCTAATGATAAATATGGATTACTTTACATGTAGTATAAAAATTGACACTATCTAAATTTGGATAGTTTTTCAATGGTAATGTGCATAAAAACTATTTATAACTATTAATTAACTAAATATTATATTAGTTTTTTTTTTTAATTTTTGAAAGAATTGATTTTGTAAGAAAAATTTGTTATTTAGAAAATTTTAGAATGTCCAACAGATCCATTAGTTTAAACAGACCCACTAGAAAAAGGTTTTCTACATGGCTGTTTATTTTTTAGATGTGACAAAAAAAATTCTAGTAATAGACAAAGCAAATGGATATGCTTTCTTTGTTGCTAGATTTAGTAATAGACAAAGCAAATGGATATGCTCTCTTTGTTGCTAGATTTTTTTTTTTTTTGGGTCAAATCTAAAAATAGACATTTATTAAAGAAAAACCTCTCCAATGGATTCATTTAAATATCCTATCAAGTTGATGTAGTAATAATAATAAAAGAAAGACAATATCAAATGATCCTATACTTACAGAGAGTCTATTAGATATTCTAAAATTTTCCAAAAAATAAAATTTTAAAAAGAAAAGAAAATTGTTCTCCAATTTTAAAATTGGTTGTACATTTATACTATTAAAATTTAAACAATGTCAATTTTTCTATATTACATAAGCAACAATCCACATTTATTATTGGAGATACTTATACTTTTAGAAACTTTGTCAAAATTGTGAAGTTTCCTTAAAATAAATCATAAAAAATTGACAAAAAATATATAAATTATTAATAGCCATAAATAACTTTTTTTATATTACCATTGGAGAACAATTTTAAAATTAATTATATATTTATATCATCTAAATTTAGATAATATTAGTTTTTATGCTACATAAGTATTAATACACATTCACCATCAAAGATGTTCTAACAGTATTTTTAATAGCTCTGTCTATTGTTAAACCTTATTTGCAATATTAGACAAACACATATACATTTAAAAAAAAAAACTCTAATCGGTTTCTCAACAAGCGCTGTCAACCGATGTGGCCCAAAAAAAAGACAAAATAGACACTTTCAAAGTGATTTCTACTTTCGAAGGATTTGTTAGATAGTCCAACTCACTAATTATTTATTTTTATCATTTGTTATTGAAGAAAAACAACATTCATGCACGGCTTCTCAATTGTCTTCCTCTTTAAAACCCAATCTTTTTCTCTTTCCAATTCTACAAACATAAAGGATGTTTATCTCACCCCTAGACTATAAATCTCTAGCCTTTCATGTCTACCCTAGAAACACCATGCTTCATAATCTTAAGCTCACTCCACTCCACGGAAGTTTGATTCTCATCAAATTCTTAGCACTACAATTTGACTTTCCAAATGAAGAATATTATAATGACATCATATCACCATAATTCGATTTCTGATCTAGCCATGGCATCAATGAATCAAGTGGATTGAGAGAAGTCACAGGCAACACTATCAGTCTCCTTTCAACTGACCATTTGAGAGCCATAGATTCATAAAAATATATGGCCATTGGTGATGGTTATATTTCAACATGAAGAGAAACCAAAAGACATTCCAAAAAATAGGGAATAAAAGGAATAAAAAATAAAAATAAAACACTTGAAATTTTACACATTATTGGTGAACTTTATTCTAAACAAAACCTATAGGAAAATAATTTTTAAAAGGCAATGTTTATTAAATTATAATACCCCGTCCACTGGTGTCCCATCATTCTCTTTTGCTCAATCTATGTTGTCCCAAATTTCACCATCGCACTTCACATGGCATGGGATTTTTATTCAGATTTCCTAAGGGGTTACCCATTCTAGGATTGCTCCACTGGGGCATTGCTTAATCTTAGAGTTCTTTTAAACCCTAAAGTCAACTACTTTCAAAAGGTCTCATTTGTTAAAAGAATAACTATTTTTACAATTGAACCATTGCAATTTTACACCCAGTTGATGTGAGATTATTTACTCATCTTGTCATTTCTTACCCTGTGTCCTTCAAGACTCTTAGGTCTTACAATCTATCTCCCTTAGGCTAAGTGCCCTCGCTCACACATTTCCAATTTAGTACAAGTTCTGATACCATCTATAATGCCCCACTTTATTAGCATTTTGTAACTTCCTTTTGCTCCACTAATATTATCCACAATTTCACCACCGCACTCCAGACAATAATTTTGCCATCGCATTTCAAATAGTATGGAACATTTGTTTAGAATTCCAAAGGGGTCACCTATTTTAAAATTGCTTCCACTGGAGCACACTTAACCCCAGAGTTCTTTCGAATCCTTTAGTCAACCGCTCTAAAAAGACCTCAATTATTAAGAGAGTAACTATTTTTATATTTGAACCATTATTGCTCCACATTTGAGCGATACAGGATTGCTCATTAATCTTGTCACTTATTGTTTTGTATTCTTCATAGCTCACAGGTCTTACAACCCATTCCTTGATTACTCACTGACCTTGCTCCTTCTTGCTTTGCATTCTTCATGGCTCATAGGTCTTATATAAATACATATTCTACCACATAAATATCAATAACTTCCAACCTCCTACCACATAGACTCCAATACATTAAACAACTGGAGATGTTCTAATGCATGAAATGAATGTTAAGCTAATGTAGTATAAACATTGTCAAAATAAGAGCATCTCCAAGCTAATATTCATTTTAAGCATTACCATTAAAGAACCATTTATTTAAAACACTATAAATTACTTATGTTGTTTGTTTATTTTCACATCTATATTCCCATTGGAAATGCTCTGTTATACACTATGAATTTTCCTTAAAACAAAGTTTTCCTTAAAAGTCATTTTCTTAAAAGGAGTAAAAACAATTTTTTTAAGTCATTTTTGGAAAAGGAATAAAAATTTAATAAAATATATATTTAGTTAATAGTCTTTTTGAGCAATACTACCGGAAAACAATTTTTGAATTAGCTTTCAATACATTATATTTTCATGTTACCCAGATTAAACTTCAGTATTTGAATTTTTTTGGCACTTTGGTCCTTGAACTCGAATTTTTTTTTTCTTGCTTGCCCAAATGGTCTTGAATGAATTTTGGTCACACAAATGATCCTTAGATTGATCAGGTTTTGGCAATCTAAGGATAAAATTTCAAAGAAAATTTGACTTTAAAACCAATGTGCCAAGTGCCCCCCCAAAAAAATAAATAAATGAATAAAAAGTTCGAAGACTGAAATACCATGACTTGTTTAGCTTAAGGAGGAAATATACCGATTACCCTGATTATATATTATGAAAGTTCATTTGAATCTCAGGGCAAAGCAAAAAATTAGGGAAAATAATGATATGTATGTCAAGAAAAATGACAATTGATCTTGAGTTGTCATATTATTTTGCTTCCTAATTCTATATGGACATTTTTCCGATGCACCTTCAATTATTTGTGTTTTATAAACTCCTACAATAAGTGGTGATTATAACTAATTGGGTTGTTTTGAATGGATAAGGCATCCCATGTGGTGATAAGAGATGCTACTTACCTATGTCGTTCGAGATTAATGTATATTAATTCATTATTGCAGCATACCCAATTTGACTCCAATCCTTCCTACTCTCAATTTTTATAGTAATAAATTTATTTTAATTTTTTTGACAACAAATAATTACTAAATTTGGAATAATTATATTACCAACTTTTTATTTTCAAAAAATTTACAATTTTATGTCTTCCATTTATAGCTTGTTATGATTTTGTTCAATTGATATATATGTATATATATATATATATATATAGATTTGATAAAGTGAAAAACAATAAAGGATTTATGGAGGACAATCATCAACAAACATTAGATCATACAATTTTATAATTGCAACATAACTTATAGGATAAATAACACAAAATTCTGATCTATTTGACACTTATAAATAATCCTTTAAATCTATTAAAATAACAAATAAGTCTTTCAACTACAATTATGTATGATATATTGCCCCTTTCAATCCAATTAAATGCTTAAATTATTTTAATTTAACAAAAACATCCTTTTAGCTCAGCAATGATACTAATTTCCAAATAATTTTATCCAAACCTTTTTTATTATCTAAATATTAAAAATAATATTTTGTTTAAAAAATATTAAAAATACTAATTTTTTAACCAGAAAATAATAGTTTCTTCAAAAATTATATTTTTCTTCACAAATATATTAAAAATAATATTTTCTTCACAAAAATATTAAACATAATATTTTCTTCAAAAAATAAAATGTACTAAAAATAATATTAATATCAGTTAATTGGATTTATTTATTATGGAAAATACTAAGTAATTTTAGATTTTAAAATTTTTATAGATTTTTTACAATTGTAATTTTTTCTTGATTTATATATTTTCTTTGACTTGTAAATGTATGGGTAATCAATGTGTCAATGAAACATCATGAAATCATGTCCAATAGATAGCAATTGAATTGCCATTTGAGATGGTTAAATTTATTTAAGGATACACGTCAGCAAAAATGTTGTAACGGTGACAAAACCTCGATAAAGACGATTAGCTCGGATCAAATAAGCAAGGCAAGAGTTAAGGCAAGAGTCTCAGATCCGTGATAACTTAAAGCATCACAAAATCTGATATAAATGTTGGGCTACTGAGATAAAACACATAAGCCAAACCATCTTTGAATAAATATCGGGATTTTGTTTAACTAGATCTTGAAAACCAGGAGTCAAACAGGCAAGTCAACAATAAAGATTCTCTTCAAAAAGAAATCAAAGCGGATTAATAGAACCCCCCAAAATCCTTCTAAGATCATGCTATCAAACAAATTAGCATATTCAGACTACTATAAAAGCTACAAAGGCATCTTGCTGCAAGGTACGAAAAATAACAAATTAAAAAAAATCAGTCTAAACTAAAAATTCAGCATCCCTAGTTCATCGTCCAACTTAAGCGTCAAAGTGCCTTTTCTCGGTACCACACAGGTGCCAAGGTGACTTTTTCGTTTGCTTCTTGTCTCGCAGGTGTATACATTTACTCCAGTTGCCATATCCTCGATCCACATGTCAGTACTTAGCCGATCTGGAGGCTATCCGAATTTCAACATCAACAATCTGGTGCACCAAGTAGGGGTTATAAACAAATTAGATACTGTTGAGACTTAAAAATGGCCTCCCAAAATAATCTCCCATCACAAGGCTAACAAATCTTTGCTTTGCAAAATGAAATGGAAGCATTATAAACAAAAATTCAGGAGATGGCAACAATGCATGAACAAACCTAGAAGGCGAACCAAGAGATGATGCAGTAATTGTAACAACTTCTACCCCTTCCAGAAGTAAGGGTAGAAGAAATGGTAGAAGAGCAACAGAGGGATGAAAGTCGAGACAAGTCACCTCAGGACAGACTATCAAAATCCCAACCACTACACAGTGTAGCATTGAACAGCCATAATGACAAAGAACGTAAGAGGAGGCATGGCCAAGATAAGGGGACTTCGAAATTGGAGAAACCATCTCAGGAAAATGTCAAAGAATATCTGAGAGAGATTGTACAGGAAGAAGTCAAGAGGTAGAAAGGGGTAGCCCAATTTGACCAATGATGGATTCAAATTTGGTACATACACCATTTGCCAAATGGATAGCCGAGATGAATCTATCGTCCTGCTTCATCCTTTCGAAGTTTGACTTATATGATGGCACGTTCAATCCAATGGACCACTTAACTCAGTATCGCCAAGCCATGTTCCCTCTCGAACTGCCCTATGATAGAAGAGAGGCTATAATGTGTAAGATTTTTGCTACAAGTCTCAACGGAGCAGCATTTACCTGGTTTGATAGTCTCAAACCAGAATCGATTCACTCTTTTGAAAAGCTTGTAAACCATTTCGGTGCACCATTTGTTTCTAGCAAGAACGTAAAAAGGGAAGCAAACCATCTTTTCACGATAACCCAGGGCCGAAATGAATCTTTGAAAGCTTATACATAAAGATTCAACAAGGAGAAGGTCGGCATCTTAGATTACAATGAGTCGATTGTGATCAAAGCTTTTAGGAAAGGGCTATTAAGAGAAAATGATCTGTATAAGTCACTCACAAAAAGAGCTCCCAAAATGATGATTGAAGCCATGTCTTAAGCAACAAAGTACATCAACTTAGAGGAAGATTGAAAGATGGAAAAAAGAGATAGGGTTAGAAACACCAAGAAGGACGAATCGGAATGGAGATGAATGGGTCTATATCTCGACAGAAACCCATTAAAACCTCTTCAATCTCAAACAAAAGCAACAAAGGCTGACAGGACAAGACAAGATGAGATTAGTGATCCTTTCAAATACTATCTCTAACAGTCTCTCTTGCATGCCTGGTCGAACACCTAGAGGGAAAGAAATATGTAAAGTGGCCAAAGAAAATGATAACAGATCCACGTAACCAAAATGCAGCAAAATTTTATGCTTTTCACAATGATTATGGTCACCTTACTGCAAATTGTAGGCAGTTAAAACGGAAAATTAAAGCACTAATCAAAAGAGGGTACTTGAAGGAGTTCATTCCAAAACTGAAAAATCCATACATAGATGAAGAAGAACCTCAGAAGAAGTACAACAACATTTAAATACCATGGCGGATTTGCTTGTGGTGGAATATCAATGAAAGAAAGAGCAAAACATATCAAACTAGCAGAAGTAGCATCGGTAAGTACCCCTAATCAAAAAATGCCTAGATTAGAATAAACCCCTTTGATTGTATTCATAGATTATGATACAAAAGGATTGCCTATGTCGTAAGATGATGCACTGATCATTAAAATAGACATAGCAAATAACCGGATTTCAAAAATCCTGGTAGACAATGGCAGCTCGGTCGACATTATTTTCTAGTCAATGCTAAATAAAATGAATTAGAATAGTGACAACATAGAGAAAGTCGAGGCCTTGAATCTTGTTGGATTCAATGGCAAGACAAGCCAAGTTATGGGAAAGATAATTGTACCCATCCTGACAAAGGGCAAAATGATGCTTTCTAAAATGATGGTGATTGACGTAGACTCCATATACAATGCTATTCTAGGGAGAACTTGGATCCATTCCATGGGAGCTGTGCCATCATCCTATCATCAGGTTGTGAAATTCCCCGTCGAAGATTGGATCTTGACCATATGGAGTGACCAAGTCAGTGCCTAAAGTTTCTTTATGGCAATCGAAAAACTCATGGTGACAAATAGCAATCACAAAACCATCAGGATTTCAATGGTGGAGGTGAATGAGGTTGGAAGTCCCAAGACCATTGTAGAAATAGCTTTGGATGAGAGAAGCTGGCCAAAAAATAAGAATTGGTGTAAGATTATCCGAAGAGATGAAGCAATGGCTTTTGAATTTTATAAGAGGAAGCAAACATTGCTTCGTTTGGGATCTTTCGGACATGGATAGAATAGACCTGGAAATAATCACTCACTGACTGAACATAGATCCGAATCATAAGCCAATAAAGTAGAAAAGAAGAAAAATTTCACCCGAAAGAAGTTGAATCATCAATGAAGAAATACATAATTTGGAAGATAGTGGACGCATTCATGCAGTACACTACCCATAATGGTTTGTAAATGTGGTGGTGGTAATGAAGAAGAATGAGAAGCCATGGGTTTGCATTAATTTTACAAACCTAAACAAAGCTTGCCTGAAGGATAGTTTCCCTCTGCCAATTATCGAAACCTTGGTGGATGCAACAGCTGGACACGAGATGTTAAGTTTTGTAGATGCATATTCAGGATATAACCAAATCCTAATGCATCTAGAATATCAAGAGAAAACCTCATTCATGACTGATCGAGGATTATATTTCTGTAAGATAATGCCCTTCAGACTCAAGAATGCAGGAGCAGCTTAACAGAGTTGGCAAATACAATGTTTAGAAATCAGATCGGAAAAACAATGGAGCTCTATATAGATGACATGCTTCCAAAGTCAGCTAAAGTGAAGGATCATCTGGATCATTTGGGATAAACTTTCGACGTGCTGGAGAAATACAGGATGAAGTTGAACCCAACAAAGTGTACTTTTGGAGTTTCAGGGGGAATGTTTCTCAGACATATGGTCACTTAGAGGGGGATCGAAGCAAATCCAAATTAGATCAAAGCTTTGATTGATATGTCCTCTCCTCAAACTAAAAAAGAAGTAATGAAACTAAATGGTAGAATCGTAGCTTTAAGCCGATTCATATCAAAGTCCTCAGACAAAAGCTATAAATTCTTCAACATTCTCAAAGGATGTAAAGATTTTATTTGGACTGATCAATGTTAGGCAATATTTTAAGAGTTGAAGGTGTATCTCGGTTCACCTCTCCTTTTGGTAAAACCAAACCCCAAAGATGTACTTAAGTTGCATCTTGCATTGTTGGACAAGGCAATCAGTTGACAAAAACTGAAGGTAAAAGACAACACCCAATCTTCTATGTAAGCAAAAAATTTTCAGACGCTGAAATCAGATACACAAACATGGAGAAACTAGTTTTGGCACTAGTGGTAACGTTTCGAAAGATCAAGCCTTATTTTCAAAGCAACAAAATAGAGGTCGTATCAGCATATCCTATACAATCTCTATTACACAAGCCTAATCTTACAGGAAGAATGGCGATCTAGGTAGTAGAACTAGCAGATCATGGAATTGAATATGTCTCAAGGTCAACCATCAAATACCAAGTACTAGCAGATTTTATAGCTGAATTTGCAGTATCGAAAGATGAATCATAATAAGGATATGCACAAGGAGGCATTGAATCATGGAACCTGTTTGTTGATGGATCTTTAAATGAAAAAGGCTTGGGAGCAGGAATTCTAATGAAAGCTCCAACTGAGGAACTTGTTGAACGTTCTCTTCATTTTGGATTTCAAGCTTCAGATAATGAAGTAGAATACGAAACATTAATTGCAGGATTAAATATAGCCTACAAATTTAGAGTGAAGAAGTTGATGATACACAGCAATTCGGCATTTGTAATAAACTAAGTAAGTGGAAATTTTATGGCTACCAACCCAGTAATGGTAGCTTATCTGCAAAAGGTGAAGCAGTTATTGGAAAAATGTGAAGAAGCCGAAAGAGAACAATTGTCAAGAGATGAAAATAGTCGTGCAGACGCTCTAGCAAATATAGCTTCCTCGGTCAAGTCCAACCGAAAAAGGACCATTCCCATAGAATATCTTCCAAGAAAAAGCATAACCGAGGAAGAAAATCTCTCAGTTAATGATCAGGTTGATTAGGAAAGTTTGATGACTCCAATTGCAAAATACATAAACAATGGCATCCAGCCACCAGACAAGTCAAAAGCAAGGAAATTAAGAATAAAGGTAGCCAAATATTGCATCCTCAAGGGAGAACTTTATCAAAGATCTTACCAAGGGCTTTTATTGAAGTGTTTGGGACCAACTGCAGCCTTAAAAGTCATGGTCAAAGTACATGAAGGCCATTGTGGCGATTACTCAGGAGGAATAGCACTATCTTGAAAAATAATGCTACATGGTTTCTATTGGCCGACACTAATGAAAAATTGTGAAAGGTACGTGAGAGAATGTGACAAATGCCAAAGATTTGCATCGTTGCACCACGTACCAGCAAATGGACTCACAAGTGTATCAAGTCCTTGGCCTTTCATACAATGGGGACTTGATATCATAAGACCATTCCTTACGGCTTCAAGGAAAAGGAGGTTTATTCTTGTAACGATTGATTATTTCTCAAAATGGATTAAAGCTTAAGCATATCCAAACATCAAAGAGTCATATTTGACAAACTTTGTATAGAAATTTATCATATGTAGATTCAGCCTACCGACGGTGTTAATTTTAGATGACGGGTCCCGAAGATAGAGCTCCGATATTCTTCACCGAGACATTCGCAGGAAAATGGCCAGGCCGAAGCATCAAACAAGAGTATATTAAATACTCTAAAAAACCTACTTGAAGGTTCAAAAGGTTTATGGGCCAAGGAACTCCCGGGAGTCCTTTAGGCTTATAGGACGACGATCTAAGCTCCAACAAACCAAACTCCATTTTCTCTCGTTCATGGAGCCGAACCAGTCATCTCGACTGAGATATCAGAAAGGATTTTACGCACAAATGGGTACCTCATGTAGCATAATGATTAGTTGATGAACCAAGTACTCGATGAAATTGAAGAGATGAGGGAAACTGCATTTATCAGACTTGCATAATATCGGTAAATAGTAGCACAACATTACAATTCAATAGTCAAGCCTCAGATCTTTGAAGTTGGAGACTTAGTCCTCAGGAAAGTTTTCCTTGGAAAAAAAGAGTGTAATTTTGGAAAACTAGGGCCAAATTGAGAAGGACCTTATAAAGTTATCTTGGTAGTTCGGCTAGGAACGTACAAAATTCAAAATCTGAAAGACACAACTATTTTGAGAAATCGACATTCAGAAATTTAAGGATTTACCACTCAACATCCTTTTTCTAAAGATCAATGCTTCAAATTGTAAACGATGTATTTACATTATTTTACATTCGTTGAAACAATAAAAGCTACAAAATAAAAGAATTTGTTTGAAAAACACAACAGAAGCATTGAAATGAAAGGATTTCATTTATTCTCAGCAAAATTTACAAAAGTAGCTACAAAACTCAGAACATTGGGTGTATATATATATATATATATATAAGCTCCGAATCTACAGTTTTCCTCTTCAATGAAGCACCATTCACCCTTTCTTCTACGACTTATGTTCCATCAGATAAGAAGGGACTATCTCAGATCAGCAGTTTCCATTTTCAAAAGGATTCTTCCTTAAATAAAGACTCCACTTCTCTTTCTTCCTCATTTCCTTTGACAATAAAAAATTTCCCTCCAGAACAACTGTGAACATTGGGAAATATTTTTGAATATGATTATCTCTCGAATTGCGCCAATAGTCATGCTGGAATTTAAAAGACAGACAGGTGGTTTCATAATATAAGAAAAGTGTGGATAATTTCATTGACAAAATTACCCACACTTCCCATGGAAATATCAACCCACCCAAGAAGGTCGAGGACCCTATTACAAGCCCTCGACCATTGAAATCAACATTGCCAATACCTTATAGCTATCACTGAGAAAATAAGATCATCAGTGACGGCATCTTCTAAACATTTACACTTTCTAGTGAAAACATAGAGAATACAGGCAATGATGATCTCATTGCCTAGGCAAGGCAAAGATAATCAGAGCAACAACCTTTCTAACATGCAGAAAGAAAAAAGAGAAAAAAATGAATGTAGGAGATAGACATCAAACAAGAATAGCTACGCCCTATTTATAGAATGGCAACATAACAGCCCTATGTTTACGCATCCTCAAAATATGCATCCTCAAAATCTACGGCTCAACACGCACCTTGAAAGTAAAGAAGCAAATCATGCTGTACACATAAATAACACCCGTTCATGTTCTGATTTACTTGAGTTTTTTCGTATCTGGATAATCATATCTATTGTCCTGATTATCCTCCAAATGTGATAAATGAAATTAAATGGTCCTCGAAAATTGTAATGCAACGACGTTATCAAAAAGATTTGAAATGCCACACGTAGGGAATGCTTGAACCTCCACAAGAAGACTTTGTCTAAACAAAATATAAGACAAAGATAACTTTGTAATGGCTACAAAGTAGTCTCAGACTAGACCAAACTAAAGATAGCTTAATCTGCTCACACTGACTGAAAGATAATTCAATTTACCTCCTCATCAATTTCTATGTCATTCATAGTAGAAGACCAAGCTCCAACATATGGTGAAGAAGATGAAGCTAACAAAAATGAAATTAATTAGTTAACAATAAATACAAAAAATATTTAAGACAAAAAATATAAAATTTAATTTTTCATACCATTAACTTTAACCCATAACCAATCTTGTGCACACATCAAAACTTCCAAAGTCTTAGGAAAAAGTTTACTTCGATGTGGACTCATAAATCTTCCACCGGTACTGAATGCAAACTCAGATGCAATAGTAGATACTGGAATAACTAAAATATCTCTTGCAATATTATGTAAAGTAGGATATTTCACTGCATTTACTTTCCACCATGCCAATACGTCAAAGTCATTAGATCTAGGCACAACTGGCTTCTCCAAGTAATGATCAAGTTCATATTTTACATTAATAACATTAGTAGTGCTAGAAACAAAAAAATCAAATTTTGCCAAATGATCTTTTTTCCAGATGGAAGCACATTGGATTGGGAAGATGAAACATTTGGAACATTTGCACTCAAATTGCGCTTCGATTGATACTCTTTCACCAAAACATAGTAAATTTGATGTACAATAGCTATCTTAAGCACACCTTCATCCCCATAAATCAAAGGAAAATAATACTCTATCACTTTTATTTTATACCTTGGATCTAAAAGAGTTTCTACAGCCATTATTCCATATGTTTTACTCCAATATTTTTCAAATTTAGATATCGTACCCGAGGCCATCAATCTAATTTCCTCACAAGAAGATGCTACCCAATCACAAATTGACATCCTAATCTCACAAATGTGTGGAAAAAAAAATAGCTGTAGAATACTTTGTTCCTGAAAATATTTCAGTTACTTCATAAAATAACTCTAGCCTTTCACAAATCTCTTTGGCTAAATCCCAATTTTATCACTAGGCAAACATTTATATAGTTACTCTCGTTGTTTCAAACGAGGAAAAATAGCCCTCTATTTCAAAGCAGTAGCAAGCATCAAATATGTAGAATTCCACATAATTTTTACAATCAAGTACCAACTTCTTATCATAAGAAATTTTCAATTGATAAACATATTCTAAGAATTTTTCCTCTCTTTTTTATGTTGATGTCCAAAAGTAAACACTTTCACGAATTTTTCCAATACTTCCACAAATTATTTCCAAACCATCTTTCACAATTAAATTCAATATATGTGCACCATACCGCATATGAAAAAATTGACCACTTAACAAAAATGAAAAATTAGGAAGCTTATCCAAAAGAAGATTGACCAAAGCATCATTTGTGCTACAATTGTCTAAGGTCAAAGTAGAAAGCTTACCATCTATATACCAATCCAATATGCAATCCATAAAAATATTACAAAGAATGTTTGAAGTATATGGACAAGGCACATATACAAACCTACAAAAAAATAATAATAAATGGTTATAATAAACTAAACTAATTTGACTTAAATATATAAAATAATCCAATAAATATGAAATTTAATATATAAACTTATAAAGTACCTTATAATTTGACTTTGAAGTATCCAATTATCATCAATGAAATGTGTCGTAATAGCCACGAAGCCTCTATTTTGGTTAGATGTCTACCTATCCATAATAATTGCAACTCTACCATAATTCTTCTCTAACAACTCCATTGTTTGGATTTCTCATAATCATATAATTTAAAGATATCATTTCTAATTGTATTACGAAAAACTACTTTAAACAATGGTTAAATCATATTCATAAGCCTCCTAAACCCATAATGCTCAACTATTGATAAAGGATATTTCTGCAAAACAATCATGTTTGCAAGTTCCTTTTGAGAACTCTCTTGGTCAAAAGCGTATGTACCAACTTTAACTTTCCCACCGGCACCTTTAGTAGGATTCAAAATTGCTTGCTTAATATCCTTTTGTGTTCGAAGAGGACACCTTTTAAAACAAATGTCTTGGTGCACACTATGCCTAGGCATTCTTCTTTGCCATTTTCATGTTTCATCATTTTCACATCCTCATTTTTTGTTTTTTATACTTCCGTTACTGATATACTTTTCCTTTTTTCTACATGCTTTGTAGATTTATCGTTTATGTTGCTTCATTTTACTTTAGACTCGCATACTTCTTTAGACTACTTTGATTGATTAACATGATATGTATAACTCTTATTTTATTTTCCTCCTCTTAGTTCACGGATTTGAACTTTTAACACTTACGATGATGATTTTATGGAAAATTATTAAATAGTATTTATAATATTTTATTTATGCTATTGGATTATATCCATTTCATGAGGTTCCACTGGACTTTCGATACCGATTAAGTGGGATTTCCCTAAACGAGACCACTTTAGGCGTCTAGGAAGAACTTCAAAGGCAGTCCTGTCATCCTAATATGAGGTTTTTATTTTTCAAACTTTAAATCCTATCAAAGGCTAAGATTGAAAATTATATTAATTAATCATTGGGTTTCGACTAGGTTCACTTTTCTTAAATAGGATTTTAGTATATTACTAACCACATATTAAACCTTGAATTTTAAATTCTAACCTTTGATGTGATCCAATAATCACCAAAGGTAAACTTTAGTTTAATAAAGTAAGGTAAACCTTACTTGAGATTAGCTATGTACATAAATATAATTTTGCTATAATATATGATTATGTCTAAATTATGGTGGATTATATGTAATTGGATGTATAAATCCATTATGATTGGTGGATTACATGTAATTGACTAGTAATATCCATATTACAATGGGCATGGACAGTGTCTACATATGACAGCAGAATTGTATATTTATACATAATTAGGCTCAAATAGGATTGATCTAATAGTCTTATTATCAAAATTTTCTTCATTAGGCATTATATCACTTCAAAGAAGACTGAGAGTTAAAAATAAATTAATGGTTTACAATAAAATATCACATATACATAAGTAGTTAAAAATAAATTAACGCTTTACAATAAATTATCACATATATATATATATATATATATATATATATATTTCTAATGATCTTCCCATTAAAATTTCTTTTATTAGCTATTGAATCGCTTCAAACATTAAAATTTTAAAAATAATTTTATAATTTATTGGATTCTTACACAGTTTACTTTCCTTAAATATGATACAGTAAGTTCTATAAAAATCCAATAAATTATAAATTTATTTTTAAATTTTAATCTTTAAAATGATTGGATGTTTTAATAATAAAATCATTAGGTCTACCATTATATATATATATATATATAAAATATAATTTGTAATTAGTCGCTCATATATTTTTAAGTATAGCTGTAGTTTATCCATTCAATAATGCTATTTTTTGTACTTTGCCTTCCAAACTATAAAGCCCATTTTCTTATTGCCCCTTAGTTATTATTTTCTTGATATTTAGTCTAATCATGCAATTCTTAATAATAAATATGGTAAAATTAATATTGCATACTATCTCAAAGTAAAATAAAATAAAAACATTTTAAACAGAGTAACATGTCTTGTCTACATTTAATTTCATTAAATTCATTTATCCATATGTATAATTGGACTTAACTAACATAAAATTACTAGTTTATGGGACAATGTGAGGAGTTTGTAATATAGGGAGCAAAATGGAAAAAAGTAACATAATTAAAGGTGTAAAATGTAGTTATCCCTTTATTGAACAGAAGTTGGTAAATACAGCGGTGAACGTAGTTGCCGATTTATAATAATATCAAACAACTGCTCACATAAATTCATGGAGTCATGAAAAGAATATTAAACATCAAATAAACAATTTATTACTAACTAAACTTTGTAAACCTACCTTAGCATTATTTACTTATTAATTTTTTTTCTATTACACATGTAAGAATAAGAACCCATTCTACAAAATAAGAAAAACATATTTGTTCACAAAAGGAAAACAAAAAAAATAAAAATAAAAAAATAAATGGACCAGGATAATTTTTCAAGGTAGAACTACAAAAACCAACTTATAATACTTTAAACCTTCTAGTATGGTAAAATTACAATTTTAACCCTCAACTTTAAGTTGTATTTTAAATTTGATTGAATTTTTTAGTAAACCGTTACTAATAGTTATATTCTAAGTAACCAATACTACACTGCTAAAATACAATTTATTGCAATTTATATCTTCTAGTTTTAAAAGTTAAAACTTTTTATACTTTTAAATCGTTAATTATTTTTTGGCAAACATCTAATTAAATTAAAATGCAATATATTAAAATATAAAAATAAAAAATTATAATTTTTTAAATTAAAAAATATTAAAATACAATTAATCATATATAATATTATAAAAAAATAATATAATTTAAGTATACCGTATATATTAAACAAAGTTCAATACAAATCAATAAATAAATATAATATTAGTAAATAAATTAGTATCTATAATAATATATATTTTTAAACTGTATCAATAATCTGATTTAACTTTTTTTATTTGCAATTATTTTTTGGTGAATTATTTTTATTTTGCATTAGTATAAATTATTATTATTATTATTATTATTATTTTTAAGAAAATGATGAAAGGATTTGAAGGTGTAATACGTAGGAAAGAGAAGATTTGGTCCGTTCAAACCAATACGACATATTTCTCAATGCCCTACTGAAGCTGGCATCCATAGCAGTCCTAACTAATGTTAGGACATAGGAGAAGTCAGAAACCAAAAGATTTGTTAATTACAGCTCCCTGACAAATCTGTCCGTCTCTATCTGTGTGTATCAGGAGGGGTTGCTTTCAAATCTATACAGTAATATTCTGTGCCAACCTTCATCCCTTTCACACGAACCAAAATATCTCCTCTTTTTTTTTTTTTTTTTTTTTTTTTTTTTTTTAATTTTTAAATTCCATGCGACAATTTTTCAAATCATATATCAATTTCAATACAAACTGAGTTGCCCTTTCTAGTAACTCCTTAATTAATTCGGCTAAATGACATTGGACAGTTACATTAATGAAGATTTTAAAAGTACCTTTTATTTATTACCTCAAATTGAGGACAGTGACTTGGGGTTGGGCCCTTGCCTATGTTACTGCTGCAACTACCGACTGGTCCTCTAAGATCCCACTATCTTTAACTCTAGATTTCCCGATCCTACGCTTCAATTGACGAAAAGATCTACAATACTTTGAAGCACAGGTACTGATGTCACCAACTTTTGGCAAGTGTAATCGGATTAACTTTTTATGACTCCATATTTAGTTGTTTATTAACCATTAATTTCCAATCACATTGTTTAGTAAAAGACATTCGATGGCCATAATAGTATTGATTCACAAAGTATATACTCCTATGTTCACAATAAAATGGCCATAATAGTAATTTTCTTTTTCTTTCGTTTTAATGAAAAAAGAAAAAAATTGCTCTTTTAGTAAATGTGTTCCATATATGCTTGTGAGCTTGTATGGCAATATGCACTTAGAAAGTATTGTTGATTTTTCTTCATTTGCCTCCTTTGAATGATTGTCGTTTATTTCATTTTTTTTATCTTTTATTTTTATATTTTAGCATTGAAATTGGATAATATGGAAGATTCACATGGGATTTATTTATCTTTTTCCTTTTACTATAATTGTGAGCCGTACATATAAACATGAAAACTTAAAATCCAAAAACAATTTGATTAGTATTTTGAGAAGAGATTTAATAAACCAACAGGTCGTTACAAATGACATCAAAACTGTGACTACACTAAAAAATTTTGTGCTATGTGAACCACTAATGGTTGATGAACCACTAAAACACATGTAGATCTTATAAAGGAAGTGGATGCAAACTAATGGAGAAAAAAAGAAAAAGAAAAAAAAGAAGAAGAGTTTTATCCATATTTGGTTGAACTCAATATGGACAAGTGTATTTTCAGTGGGTCTAGCACTATATTAAACCATAAAAATATGTGAAATTATATATATATATATAGAAAAATTCAACTGGAGCTCTAGATGTTAGCCATAATTTAGTTTTGGTTCCCCAACTTTCTTACATTATAATTTCTACCCTTACCATTAGTTACACACCATTATAGTCATTAGATGAAAGATAAATTCATCTTTTTACATATATTTCATATCTGATTGACGTGTTTTGTCCGTAAAGCTTGAGTAGGCCATACCATACTTGACGAACAGCACGAACGGAGAGAACTGAGAGCTCCACCTCTTTGGGGTGGAATTTTCTTTTGTGAGTGGGTAGAAGACCACAAATTGAGGTTAGTTTTTGTTTTCTTCTTATTATTATTATTATTATTTTTTAAATTGATGGGTTCGCATATGCTTAGGTTCCTTTTAATGTTTGAATGAAGCTTGGAATTTTTTCTATTATTTATTTATTTATTTTGCATCTATGAGTATTTTTTTAAGTTAGGGCTTTTGAAAATCAGAATAAAAAAAAGCCATTAATTGAAACCTTTTCTTGATTCAAACTACCAAAATTATATTTCAAGTAAAATGTGACTAAAATTTTGTTGAAATTTGGATACCATGGTTCCAACTTGTTAGAGGTATTCTACTGGGAAAAAAATGGAACAATGCACATTTGAAGCTAAAAATGTTATTTTTTTATTCTGCTTTCTGCTTAGTGTTCATGGTATAGGTTTTTATTCTTGCATGAGTTTGATATAGTATATTTGGTAAATGATGCATGTTTATTATTTATGATTTGTTGCTTCATAATATATGTTGGTAATGATGCATATTTCGGTGGAATTTATGCTTTATATGGTTCTAAATTTTTTTATTTGATATTTACCAAGTATTTAGATTATATTGTAAATTATCAGGATGTTCATGTTGTATTCTATTTTTTTTTTAATTTATTTTGTAGCACAATGTCATTAGAGCTTGAAATTAGTAGGAGATAAGTTTGAACCATTTAAGGTGGAATAGGATGAATACAACCTTGTAATTCTATGTGCAGACACTAAGATGTTAGTATTAGATCTACCACTTGAGAAAGGAGAAACCATGGGTGTACATGTTAGGCTACCGTGGGAAAATGGGGAGAAAGTGAAAATAGAAATTGATTATCAGTTATTAGATGTTTTTAAGATGTTTATGGATAGAGGTATAGAAGGGGTCAATTTGGATGTGGATTTTATCATCTAGCATGGAGTTATGATGAAATCCCTATGTCACTGTCTATGCCACTCCTTGAACTAGACTTTTAAGCCATCCTCAACCATGAACTAGCTCCTATGCCATCGTTTGAACCCAATTTCAATCATGAAGCAACTTCTATTCCACCATCTGAACCCATCCTCAACCATGAACCAATTCTTATGTCATCATCTTATCCCATTTCCAATTATGAGGCAGTTCTGATTCCACCATCTAAGCCCATCCCCAGCCATGAACAACATCCTATACCACCATCTAACCCATCCTTAATAATCCTAAACTAAACTCTAACAAAGAACATATCCCCACACATGAAGACATTCCCAATGAAGCAACTAAAGATTGTGCAGAAAATGATGAAGAACTTGATCCACATGAAAGGCTAGATGATCTGATGATGATGAGGATGCTTATAGTGTTAGGCAAGATGAGCTTGTGACAGTGGACAATGGTGGTGATAGTAGTGGAAGTGGCAGTGAGGTAGACTTATCAAATTATGAGGTAAAAGGTGAGAGTCCACCAATTGGATCTGACTTTGAGGATGAAAGTCCAGTTGTAAGGTTGTCTAAAGACATGAGTGAAAATATATATAAACCTTCAGCTAGTGGAGAGATCAAATTGGCATTATTTCAATTTGTTGGAAAAAAGTGAAGGAGTTTTAAAAGTCCTGAATGCATATGTTGTACAAGAGGATTTTAGATTGATAAAAATTAGAAATCAGAACGTAAGGTTTACAGCATGTTGTGGGATCATTATAAGCTGTCCTTGGAAGATTTAGGCATCTCCACTGTATGATGGGATAACTTTCAAGATAAAAACTTGTTATGAGGAGTACACATGCGAGAGAGTCACAGAGAATCTAATTGTTATAGTAGCTGGATTGCTAATCACTTAGCGGATTGATTCATGTCAAATCCAGATGGAAAGTATAACAAAATTAAGGAGGAAGTGATGAAGAGGTTTAGACTTAAATATCACAAATAGAAATCGTATAAGGTTAAGAGGATTGAACTTTCGTCACTTGGTAGGTACCATGCAAAGTGTTACCCTAAGTTACATAAGTATGCTAATGTTCTTAAAGTTGTAAATCCTAGAACAGTGGCATTGATAAAGTAAATTAGGCCTGTTCTGTTTGAAAACCCTCGATTTCAGAGATTTTTTTTTTTTTTTTAGTTTTCGAGCTCAAAAGTCAAGCTATTTTAATGGCTGTAGACCATTTATTGGTCTTGATGGGTGTCATCTTAGAGGCCTTTAAGGAATTTTGCTAACTGCTATTTATTTGGATGCAAGTAGCAGTTTGTTTCCAATTGCAGTTGCCATTTATGAGGCTGAAAACCTAAGTAGTTGGTCTTGGTTTGTAGAGTTGCTGCATGATCATATAAGTGTGGCAGAAAGGAGGACCATTACATTTATTACAAACAAAGAATAAATATAGTCTACTATCCGCGATGGATCCCATAAAAACCCTACATCCAAAAATGAGTGGCAGAAAAGGGTATTAATGCCTTAAATCACTTATTTTTGAGGAATAAAAGTAGATATTATGCTAGGCACACATTTGTTAATTTTAAGATTAAGTTTATATGATTGCAAGTGAGGAACCTGTTTTGGGCTATGTGTAAGGCTACGAATATACAAAAGTTCAAATATAATATGGAGGTAATTTAGACAATTTCAATGGTTGCTTATGACTGGTTGATGGCAATTCCTACTCTTCATTGGGCAACACATGCCTTTGATGTTACTGTCAAGGTTGACCAAGTCGCTAACAATATGATCGAGTCATTAATAGAAACTTGATTGGTTATAGGGATAAATCAATATTCCCTTTGCTTGAGTATATCAGGAAAATAATGATGAGGAGGTTCCATAAGAGACATACCAAAGTCTTTACTTGGATAACTAATATCCCTCCATAAGTGCAAGATAATCTTAATTTGTTTAGAAAGGAAGCCAAAATTTGCAAAATTATATGATCTAGCAATGAAGAGTTTAAGGTGATTGAGGATACCAAGGTAGTTATTGTTCATTTGGATAAGTTTTCCTGTGCTTGTGGAGCATGGCAGATCAGTGGCATTCCATGTAAGCATGTATTGGCATGCATTGCCAACAAGAAGGGTGATTCCAATACATATGTAGATAAGAGCTTAACTAAGGAAGCTTATTTGACCACCTATAACAACATGATCCATCCTGTACCTAATGAATCTAAATGGCCTGAAGTTTAGGTGGATGACTTATTACCACCACAAAGCAAAAGGCCACCTGGCGGGCCAAAATTGACAAGAAAAGAGGGAATCTAGTGAACCATTGAGGAAGCAAAGATCATTTGCACTTAAATATAGGATTTCAAGGGTTCTTCACCATAATAAAATATCATGCTCTCATGTTCAAAACAAAAAAGAATAAAAAAAGAAAAAAGAGACAAGAAGCAGCAAGGTAATGTTATAAGTTCATATGGTTATTCTAATTATTCAAAAACAAATAAATTTGCTTATAAGATTTAATATCATATTGCTATTTGTTAGGATGAATGTAGTTAAGAGATTGGCAATGGTTCAATTGTAGCAGCAGCAACATTTTAAGTTGCAAGAGGTTTAACCTTAGTATGTTCTTCATCTAGTATAGGTTTAATAGTTTTTACAATTTATTTGTGAGATGGATTACAATATGTTAAACCAAGCATGCCATTGATACTTTGATTGAATTTTGTAAGCAGAGGGAAGAAAAAGGTGTAGGTTAGTCAAGCAACAACTATGTTTTTCTCAGGTGGTGATAATTATTGGAACATTAGATTGATTTTTGTTTTTTAAATTAGGAGGCTATGAATGCCAACTGTGCATATTGTTTATGTTTTTAGAACATATTTTAGGACATAAAACATAGTATAACATTGTGTCCCTATTTTTGAAGACACTACTAATAGTATATTTTATATTATTTGTTTGGTGCAAGTTATATTGGTATAGGTTTGGTACGTAATTGTAAAATCACAGTTAGATTTTTTGATAGGTGGCGTTATACCCCTTGTTTTTGTATAGCCACAACGAAACAAATGTATTTATCATCACCTAATGAATTGACATTATGAATGAAAGTTCTTTTATTTATAAAATTATTTCACATTTATATTATATAATAGTTATTTTATTACTGTTTATATGAATATAGCAATTGTTATACCAAAAAACAACATATTGACCAGCATCATCATCATCATCTTAATCCCACTTTGCATTACCTCTAAAATTTGTATTCTGATTTTTAGAGTTTGAATTTGGACTTGGAGTTGGGATAGATTTTCACCTTCTTGGTAGCATTGTTTCCTCTCTTGATTATTTGCATCATCATTGTATTCTTCTCTATCAGGAATCCAAAATGTAAAGAAATTACATTTTCCATTATTATAGATAGAATATAATTTCGATGGATTTGTATTTGTACTGGACTCTAATATTTTTATGCCTGCTTTATTTCCACATTAACATATTCTATTTTTACACGTTATCTTTCCTCCATTTATTTTAGAACTTCCATAAGATAATTGCATTTTTTTTTTTTTTGGTAATTGGTGGTAACGGTCAAAGCTGGTAAGGTTTATGATGGTGAGCTGCATGTTTGTATATTATATATGGCACAGGTAGTGGGTTTGTATATTATGTATGGTGCAAGAAGTGTGTTTATATATGGTGCAGGCAGTATGGTATGTGTGTGTTTGTATATGGTGTAGGCAGTATGGTGTAGGTTCATATCATGTGGTGTAGAGAGTATGGTGTAGCTTGTGATGGTAAGGTCCATGTTTGTATATTGCATATGGTGCAGGAAGTGTGTTTGTATATAACGAAGGCAGTCTGGTGCAAGTTTAAATCGTGTGGTGTAGGTAGACAGTGTAGTGTAGCTTGTGATGGTGAGGTGTAAGTTTGTATATTGTGTATGATATAGGAATTGTGTTTATATATGATGCAAGCAATGTAGTACAGGAAGTGTGTTTATAAATTGTGTGCAGGTTTATATCATGGTATAAGGTGGAGTTTATGTGCAGGTTTCTAATGTAGGTTTGGTTGTTGTTTGTACATGGGTTTTTTTTTTTTTTTTTTTTTTGGGGGGGGGGGGGGGTAATCTGCAGGTTTGTATAAGGTCGTATATGATGGATTTGCTATAGAATATATAGGCAAAAATAAAGTTGTTGATCAAAAGCTACTTTTGTCAAATTTTTGTAATTTGTTTTTCTCAAGTTTGACCATTGGAACTCTATTTTTAAATAAGTGGGTATATATGTAATTTTTACTGCCATGGAGGATCCACTCTAACATCATATAAATGTCTATTTAAATCAGGGATTGCAATTGTAATGTCAGAAATTTGGAAACAAAAATTGAATTTATGGTTAAAGTTAGGTGCTGCAGTTGAAATTTTCTATATATATATTATTTTGTGCGGGTCAAGGTGAAACTGTAAAGTTGCTTAAAAATTTTTGGAGCATTGTAATTGTTCTGAGCATTAAATAGTTTACTAAATAAATTTACTAAATTATATATTTAATAAACTTCCTAAATTATAATTGAACTCTATGTATTTTAATAGAGAGGTATGCACCGATTTGTGAACAAAAAAATGATCGAGCAGTTGGTTATATGACTGAAATGTATTTTTGAAATTTTGAAATCCAATTGAAACCGATTGAGTAATGTTCGATCAGTTTTCGTTTTTTAACCTACAAAGCCAACAGAACAAAATATCAATTTATTTGGGCAGTTTTTTTGTTTAGTTTTTTCTGTTTTGGATCTATTTTTTCAAATTTTTGGATATTGTTTATAAAATGATATTAAATAAATATATGAAAAATAATAACTATATGCAAAATATATATAAAATTATTAACATATTTATTCTGATTCAGTTGACCTTCAGTTTTCCAAAATTAACACCCATAGTGGCCTCCACTTTTTTGCTTCAATTAACCAACTGATCATAGTATGTTTTTTCAGTTTTCGATCCATTTTTGGTTCAGTTTTTCGATTTTCTTGTTAAACTGAACTCCCTTAGAAAAAAATAGTAGTGTTTTTCATTGATGAATCCCATTAAGACGAATTCAAATGGGGCATTTAAAGTTTTATTGTTTCAAACTAATAACAAATACTTTGAATCTAATATGCACATATATATATATATATATACATATATATATATATATATATATGTAATAAATTTTGTACATAATATTACATAAATTATAAATTGAATTTGATTCTAAAAAATAATAATTAATCAATTGAAAGAAAATCAATATAAAAATCTTTCCAAAAAAAGACAATAGTTTAATTATTAAATATATTAGGAATAAATAAAAACTATCATATCAAGAAACAAAATGTTTAGATAATTTCAACTAGAAAAATTTGCAATTTATAACATAACAATTAAGATAATGTGATAATTTTATAAAATAGGAATTTTATTCCTGTTAACCACAGCAACTAGAAAACATGGGTGGGATCTTTTGGAAAAATATTGTCAAAGTTTAAAAAAAAAAAAAAAATCTTCTTTTGTTTAGAAAGATGGACTTAATGGTTAATTGATAATTAATGTTACAACTTTTCTTTTTTTTTTTTTTTTTTTTTTGGGTTGGAGAAAGGGATTATATTTACGAAAAGGAAGCTCAAAAGCAAGAATCAGGCATTCGAGTTAAGCCCAATTTCCTACGATATAATCTTAGAAATAGCTAAAGGGTGGAGGCCAGGCCTTAAAGAACCTGTACATAGCATGTCGTAGTGCCATTTACACAAAAGGTGAGCCAAATTATTGACTGATCTAGGAGTCCAAACAAAAGAGATTTAGTCAAAATAAGAGATGAAAGCATCCGACTTTCCAATAAAGCTTTGAGAAAGAAGGATTATTGAGACTAGAAACCACAACCTGTGATACGATCATCCCAATCATATGGAAAAATTTTAGTTCATCTTCACTAATGAACTTGCTTCCTTGGGTTGTAAACACATCCTGGATTAAATCATTTAGTGTCTCTTTCAATCTCTTTGCTCGTGCTCGGATTATGGGTCCTGTAGACATTTGAAGTAGATCTAGGCTCTATCTTGAAGGGCTCTTGGTTATGTCCTCATCAACCTAAGCATCACATTCACAAGTGATAGAGTGCCAAACTTTCTTTTTTGCCAAGTGAACAGCATGGTAAACACCATGGATTTCAATAGCCCACATGACATCATAGTCAAAACGGAGCACTTTGATCTTTAAGAGAAAGCCTAAATAATGTAATCTTTAGCCGCCAAACTTGCATAGGAGAGTGACTGCCATTAAAAAAGCATTTGTATTGAGCTTTATTGAACCATAAAGATAACAACTCCAGGCAGATAAAAAGGGAATAAGAGAAGGGAAAGGTGAATCGGGGAAAATCATAATGTTTTTATGTTCTACATGTCTAAAGGATAGGGTTCTCATTGAATCCTCTAGAATAAATCCTCCAAGCCTATAAAATACCTTTTACAAATAAACTATAAGTGTTCCAAGATGTAGTAGTGAACTGTTCGATTTATGCTCTTGGAATAACTTAATCCATTGACCAAGAGTATTAATTAATAATGAATCGTACGATTCCCAAACTAGCTAAATGACAAAACCTATTTAATTGGTTAATATGGTACAAGAAAGAGCCTATTTAAGGTGTTATAAAACTCTAGGAAGATTAGGGTTAGCAATTTATAAATATACTGCTTACTAGCATCCAGCCACATAAAATCTTACGTATTATTATCTAGAGATTGAGAATCTTTGAAGGAAGATAAAAAACCTTGAGAGAAAAACAAAAATTATAAGATTTTAGTCTGTTTTTCAAATTAATTATTTTTATTTTTTATTTTTATTATCAGGTGCACCTATATGTAGATTTATCACGTAGACAATAGTTTAGAACGTTTGCGGATTTAAGAAGATATTTTCTAAACTATTACAAGTTAGTAATAAATAATGAAAATATATCTATCACATACTTCATTCAACAATGTGATTCTTGGCTTCCATTGTACGATGCCAACGATTGGTATTTGACCATCAATTGAACCGGTGTGTGATAGATTAAATTCATATTTTATTTTCATATATATTTGATATTAATTAGGTATATGGCACCTAGGGTTCAAATAGTCATGCTATTTATAATCAATGAATGATCGGTTTTTGGCCTTAATCCATCATAAAATTTTGGTTGTATTTTTTTTATTATTGGAGATGTAACAAGAAGGCTAATCATAAGATTAAGTTTTTTTCTTGATTTATTTATTTTTCCAGCAATTTTATTTATTTCTTTTGTAATAAAATAGAATTATATGTAAAATACCCAAATGAAAACACGTAGTCATCATTGTTCATCAATTTTCAAGACGTTGTGGACATCAACTTGAAACACAATTATCATGGACAAATAGTACATAGAGAGGCAAAGCTAAAGAGCATTAGAACACTGTTGGACACACTCGCATGTGCCACTAAAAGTTGTTGTGATTGGATCTCAGTCACTTGCATTCCTTGGGCATATGAGTGGGCGTTGATGATCCGATTGAGCTGATTTTTGGTGGATGGATTTCTCTAGTGATGATTGACCTACTATAAAATTTTATAATGATCGGAGTTTTCTATGACTTCTAGTGATGGTTTTAGTGCTCAAGTTCAATAGGGGATAAATTAGGATTTTATGGTTTTGGGCTTAAAATCCTAGAAAACCAGTTCTAGCTTGGCCCTTACCCTTTGAAGTTGTAAGATTTGAAGAAAGGAAGAGGAATAAGCCACAATATAAAGTTTGGGCTTTGTGACCCTAATTAGGTTTATAATTTTTTCTTTCTAGGATACCACGGATTAAAAGCCTATTTATTTTTATTTTTTTAATTGTTCAAATTATGTGGATATAATATGTTTATATGTTCTTGTATGCCATACATAATAGGTGGTGTCATATTATTGTATCATATGATATATATATATATATATATATATATGTGCATAATAATATATATTTTATATCTAGATTATATTGTTATGAAAAATCCTTAAATTAATTTAATTATAAAATATTGAATTGGTAAAGGTTAAAATTAATTTAAAACTTACGGGCCATTAAGGGTCCAATAATAAAATGCCCTAATAGATAAGTGTAAATGGGTTTTATTGGGTTGGCCTAACTTAATTTCAAAATCTTAATTAGGTTGTACGGCTTAACATCAATAATACTTAAATATAATGAGAATTTTGAAATTAAATCGATAGTTAATACATTCAATAATCCTCCCAACGAGACTCTGCCAATATTATTAAAGGCCCAAAAAATATTTGAACAATGGTTGATTTTTCTAAAATAAATTTTAAGTGGTATATTTCAATGTTATCTAAGAAAGCTTTGTCTAAGGAGATAAGTTTTAAAGGAGTTCTAGACCCGTTCACCTTTTTTGGGAAGTAACTTGGTTGGATATTATATATATTATGTTTAAAATTGTAGGTTTTAATAAAGTCAATTTTGAATGATTGGTGATAGTATTATCTAAAAAGGTTATGTCTAAGGAAATACGTTTTTAAGGAATCTGAGACCCACCTCATGATATGAACCTAGGTCGACTTGCTCCTAAACCCGTATTATATTATCCCAGATCAAAAAATTAAGTTCAGATCCTAATAGTCACCTTAACCCCTAATCAACTTGTGATTAGAAATTTTGGTATATGATGAAGACGCCATAATAGATGATGAATATCCTATTAATAAGTCAAACTAAAACAATTGATTTCCATTCAATGTTTTAGGTGTTCAAAGAGAACAAAGAGAATTATTTCTCACAATAATTTTTGAATAACAATCTATGCTCCTTTCTTATTGAAAAATAAGCCTTTAAATAGGCTTTGAATGAACAAAATAAAACCCTAAAAGACTAGATAAAAAACCGGCCAAGTGTTTAGGAAACTAAGGTATGGCCGAATTTTTACATCCTTTCCTAATATAATTTAGTTTAATTAATTCCTTAATTTTGAAATTGGAATTAATTAATTTATAATCAAATAATAAAGTATCAACTTTCCTAAGTTAATTTGTCTAGCAAATAATCAAATAAAAGACTATTTCCTAAAACAAAAATTAAATGTTCAAATTAGAAAACTAGTTGACAAGTTTGTCAAACAAGCTGTCATTGACTAATCACCAGCTAGTTTAGTCTCCAAATCAGCTCCAATATGTCATGTAGGTTTTCAAATAGGATTAATATTGGTTCCCATATGTTTCCTTTTATTGGAATAAGGAAAACTTGCTTGATTCACAAGAAAGGTCAAAGCCAGCACCAAAACCATGCATTTTCGGCCAAATTGAACTCCATGCACAAGTGATGGATTTGAATGCTTTTGCTTCTACCTTGGCATGATATTATGGACCTTTAGAGTGCTCAATCATGTCCATAAGTCAACAAATTCATTCCTTGCTGCCAAGAGTCTATAGAAGCACCAAAATAGCTTGCAGGGTCCATTTCTACCTTCATAACTTGGATGCATAAAATGGGCTTTGGATCTTTGGGTATTGTCATGCCCTCTTAGAATGATAACACCTTGAATAGAAATAAACAAGTTGTTCTTAAATCTCTTAGCTTGTGCCCGTGTGATTGTTCCCGTCTTCAATTGCACAGGATCAGCATCCTAGCGGGTAGTTGGTTGTATGGATGCGGCATATTCTCATCATCTCACCCTTCCTGGGAGTTTACTTAATAGGTCAATATATATATATGATGCTCAAAGTTTAATTTATTACAAGTGTCTGGCCCAATGTAAGCATTTGTAATGAAACTATTTTATTGTTACAATAAACCTAAGAAATAAGTTGTTAAGGAATTTGCATAGTTATGTTTTTATTGGGAATATTATGTGTTAATGCATATGCATTTTTTTAATTTTTCAAAAAATGTCACCTAAATCTCTTAACTATGATTTTGAGTTAAAAGTCTGTGGTTGGAAATGACTATGAGTAATGAAAAACCAACCTTTTTATTATCTTTGGATTTGAGATGATCAAGTTTATTCTAACAACCCCAAAACCTTAAAAACCTGTTACTGATGCGTTTAAGGAAACTAAGACAAGATATATAGATTGGCAATAGGAAAATACTACAATTCATTGTCTTATTCTTGCTGGAGTTGCCATTCATCTACAGAAGCAAATATGCAACCTGAAAGATGCATATGAAATGATCAAGATTCTGGATAAAATGTTTGCCAAGAATAGAAGTATTGCAAGACAACTAGAAGTAAGGGTACTCATATACTCTTGTATGGCGGAGGAAATGTCAAGGAGCATTATCCTATAATGATGGGGCATTTCAATCATGTAGAAGTAATGGGGTTAAGCTAGATGAAAAGCTGCAGATTGATATGATCTTGGAATCTCTACCTAATAACTTCAATCAATTAAATCCAAACTATAGTATGAAGTTTTCTCCTATTAATCTTACGCACTAGCTTGAGAATGTTGAAAAGACTCTCCTATAGCCAACGAGTACATATCATGCTAAAGGTTCTTCTAAAATTAAGGTGAAACCTAAAAGTGGAAAGAATAAATAAAAGCAAAAAGGAGTAGTTCCAATTACTAAATTAGCTGCAGTGAAGAAGTCGAAAGACAAGTACTTTAAGAGTGGTTAAAAGATCACAAAAAAAAAAGGATTGCTCTAAATCAAGTATGGGTCTTTTATATGTAGTTGAGGCTTATTAAGTGAAGAATTACAATAATAAATGGATCATTGATTCGTGAGCCACTAACTATGTTTGTGACTCTTTATAGTGGTTTAAACAAGTAAAGGACAAAGAAACTTGAAGTTGGGAAACAGAAAACATGTCTCCATGATGGCAATAGGACTAGTGGAGTTATCTTTCGATAATAAAACTTTATGTTTTCAAATAGTTTTTTTTTTTTCCAGATTTTAAGAATAATTGAGTTTTTGTTAGTTGTTTATCAGTACAGTTTTATTCCTCGGTTTCAATTAAGAGTGATGGTACTTGTATTTGTTATAGAGAATTGATGAATGGTCTTTATTTCTTAACTCATTTGTTTTATAATAATAATGTTATTGAAAATATCGATGATGAGTAGCTTCTTTTATCTAAGAAAAGAAAAATGTTGAATGAAATCTATCTTTGACACTTGTGATTAGGTTATATTAACTCTAACAGGATTCATGGTTTGGTTAAAAGAGAAATTTTAAATTCCTTGATCTTTGAACCTATACAACTATTTGAATTTTGTTTTGAAGGTTAGATGAAAAGGAGGCCCTTAAAGACCAAAGGAAATCAAGTCACTATAAGTTAGAATCAATGCATGCTGATTTATGCAGATCAATGAATGTTCAAACTAAAGGTAGGTTTGATATTTCATCATGTTTATAGATATAATTATGTTTACCTAATGTACTATAAGTCTAAAACTTTTAATAAATTTCAAGAGTATAAGGCTGAAGTAGAAAATGAGTTAGATGTCCATATTAAGTAGTTTTGGTCTAACTGAGGTGGTAATATTTATTTAGTGAGTTCAAATCTTTCTGGGTTTAAAAGGGGATAATTTCTCAATTGTTATGCCCTAGAATACCCCACTAAAGTGGAGTTGCTAAAAGAAGAAATAAGACTTTTTTTGATATGGTAAGGTCGATGCATAGCTATTCATCTTTACCAAAACCATTATAGAAACATGCCTTAGAAACAACTGTACACCTACTGAACTTGGTTCTATCTAATTATATTTCAAAGACACACATAAAATTATGAAAAGAGTACAAACCCAGTTTAAATCATCTTCTAAATTGGGGTGTTGTTGCACTTGCCTTAGTATAGAAACCTCAAAAATTGGAATCTCATATGGAAACATATATATTTATAAGCTACCCCAAGAGAATAAGAGGTGGAATCTTTTACAATCCAAGAAAAAAGAAAGTAATTATGAGTACTCACATTTATTTCTTAGAAGATGATTATATGATGAATTTTAAACCTAATTATTTTTAGAATATATCTATATGGTGATTTATGTATTCATGAGAAAGACATGTAGCAAATTTGTATGTGATCAGTGTTAGTGTTAGTATAACCTTTCTAATTTATAGGTAGTAGTATCATTGTTACTACTACTATTAGTGTGGAAATGCTACTTTGGATATATTATATATGTAAGCAAAGGCATAAAACTTATATATCCACATGATATCATGCATATAAATGCATTGTGCATAGCATATGAGCTTATTTTGTGAAAAATGACTTCTAAAACTAATTTTGGAAAAATGTATCAGCTTATTTTCAAAAACAATTTTAAAAGTACCTTGAGCCCTAGTATATGATTGAGGACATGTGAGATATGGATCTATACGAATATGGATATGATTGCATATTATTTGATTATATGATTAGCTTATGATTTATGAAATCGTTTTTAATATTTGTACTTAGTTTTATCAACATAAAGACTAAAGACAAAGCTATCACATTGCCTCGAATTGGTCATCTAGGGAGACAAGTAGGACTGTTCTACGACTGTGTGGTTGACCAACGCTTGAAGGCAGACATGTCTGAATTTTGGATTTGGATTGGTTGCCAAAGACCAGAGTTAGAAGTATGGATATGATGATGATTATGGTATTTTCCTTTTTATTAGGTGTCGATATCTCTGCCAAGTAGTTGTGATACAGTTTGGATATTTATGTGTCCTTCATACTATGATTTGTTTTTAATATTTGGAAAGGTTTTCCTAGATATTCTTTGATTTGTTTTTAGAATGTGCTAGATAAAGGATTCATTGATGGCCAACATACACTGATTCATTCTTTGTATTCGTTATATGCCAAGTAGTGAGGATTTTACTGATTATTAAAACCTGATATTGTAGAACTATGTATTTAAGTGTAATCATTAAACTCTACTCACTGAGTACTTGTACTTAACCCTAAGCTTTCTAAACTCTACAAGTTTCTTAAGTTAGTGGATAGCCAGGTCTACGCAAGGAGTGGACTAACTAGGATGTGGAACAGTAAGTAATGGAAGGTAAGTTTAATAATTATTGCATCCTTATTATATTTTCCGAAGTTTATTTCATTGTATTTGGATTTAGCTATATTTTCTAAAGTTTATGGAGGCCAAAAATGACTTGCATATGAAATTTATTGGCTTTAATTTTATTTTGTTATTGAGGTTAATTTGTGAGGTGATTTGGGACTTTATGACTTGTACGGATAATATGAACAAGTATGTATTTTGATATGTTGTATTGTTCATGTTAAGGTTTTTGTTTTTTTTTTTCTTTAAATGATTTTTGAGGTTCTTAAGGTTATTAATTTCTTGGTGATTTCACAAAGTCCTCCTCGAGAAGGAAGTAAGTTTGATGATTTGATGAATAAAACTAATAAGAAAGGATCTTTGGGCATGGATTAACAACTTAATGGTGTCAGAGTAGCTAATGTTGTTGCGGCAAAACCTTAGGAAGGATTGGGTCTTGATAGAAAATCTCCAAAGCAATCGAGATTGAGTAGATAGTCTCATTCTCTATGAAAGCGATACAAGGCCTAATGAGATCACTTAGCCAGTTACAAAGGACAGTACGCAGTACTTTGAAATGGGAATTGAAGTTCTCAATGTGGATATTTACAATATCAGCTTTAGATTTTTTCCACCCTCCAAGATCATTTTTCAGTGCAACTACAAAAAGTCTCCTACAATTGTTTATAGTTGAAGCATGGACGTGTATGGAATTTTGATTGCCTAATTGAAGTCAAAGCTCCTTGGACATTTGCCTCCACATAGACTCAAGCCTTTTCCTCAATGCATCTAGATTAGCCCGAAGACTTCTTTCTGATGCAAACCCGCCCGAGCTCGCACCACCAACAACTCACTGGGGTACTGATCCGATACGGATGAAGACTGGACCGATCACTAGGGCTCAAGCTAAGAGGTTTAAGGACAATCTTGCTGCCTTTATCCAGAAAGTAATTCATTGCCAAAAGGGCTTGTCCATAGCTGAAGATAAAAGACCTATTTTAAATATCCAAGTGGTGGAGGCTGATACATCGGACACCCATATATCAGACATTTTATATCGGACACCCATGTCTCGGACATCTGACCTCGGACTTCAGACATCAGACATAACTTAGCTCGGATAGACATCAGTTAGCTCGGATAGGCCATAAGTTAGCTCGGACATCAGGCAGACATAAGTTAGCTCGGTTGAAGACATAATTCAGCCTAGATGTCAAAGTCAACTCGTTATCTAATTTGCGATTGGCTTTCTTTCTTTTTGGGTTTTTATTTATTTATTTTCTGGACAAATAACTTTAGGAATGTTTTTATTTTATTCTTTCCATTGTAAATTAATTAATTTCTAATTTAATATAAAGGAATTAATTAATCAAACTTAGATTAGGAAAGGAAGTATAGTTTCGGTCAACTAGGTTTCTTTATGTGTGTGGCCGGTTTTACCTAGGGTTTTTAGGGTTGATTTTGTTTCTTTCAAAGCCTATTTAAAGGCTTATTTTTCAATATGAATACAACTTTGATTTGATTGAGAAAATACTTGTGAAATTAATTATCTCTTTGTTCTTTGAGAACACCTAAAACTCCATTAGAGAATTGGTTGTTTTAGCTTGACTTATCAATAGGTTTTCCATCTCCTATTGTGGCGTCTACATTATACCAAGGTTTCTAACTATAGGTAGGTTAGGGGTTGCGGTCCATTCTATTAGAACTTGAACTTAATTGAGATCCGGGCTAATATAATACGGGTTTAGGAGCAGGTCGTCCTAGGTTCGTATCATTTGGTATCAGAGCTAAATTTTGTTCAGGTTTGATATATGTTTATTTGCTTTATTTGTTTTTGTGTTATTCTGCAATTTTAGCATTAGGTTAAGGTTGCTTCTATCACCATACACGTTCTGCATCTTAAAAAAAAAAATTCATTCCTAGTTGAATTAGGATTTCCTAGTTTTATTATATTTTTGTTTCCTAGTTTGTTGGTTGCTTTTCATCATTGTTCTTGTTGATTTTTCTTTGCTTTTTAGTCTTAAATTTTGCATTCATATATTCAAAAAAAAAAAAAAAAAGTTTGCGGCAACATTTAGAAAAAAAAAAAAAAAACTGCACATTTGTGTTTATTGGGAGGTCACAGGTTTGGTGTTTGTTTTGAAGTTGGAATTGCAATTTTGGTAATTTTTCTTGCTACTACAGTTGTTTATTTTCTGTGAGTGAAAAAAAAAAGAAAAAAAAAAAGAGAAGAGGTAAAGCCGAATATATAAATATATATATATATATATCTCCGTTTGTTGGAGTTTGATTTGGTTGCTGGAAATTTCTTGTAACTGCTGCTGTGTTGATTATCTATTCCATAATTGGAGTTTCTGGAGAGTTATTTTTGCTGCTGGATATTTGAGTTTGAGGGCTAAATTATTTGGATTAAAATCAGTTAAAGGATTTGATACAAAACTTGAATTACAAAGAACAACAACCAACAACTTTTCTTTATTTTTGTTCTCTTTGATTCTTGTTCGTATTTGAATTTCTTTTTCTAGAATTTTATTCTTGAACTCATAATATATTATCATCTGGTCTAGTTCTTCAAAATTCCAAAGTTTTCTCATTAATTTGCTTTATTTTGTCTAGAAAAACCGAAAATAGGTATTTTCATTCTGTTAGGTATTTGTTTATTTTTGCTTACTGTTTTGTTGATAAGTTTAATCAAAACATACTAGTGGTCGAATTGCTGTTTTGTGGGTATTTTTATTAGAACTTTGAGATAATTCATTGAGTGGAAAAAAGCAAGAGTGTGTTGAGCTTAAAAGAGGGTAAAAAGCCGAAACAAGTGTGCAAACACGAGTGTCGAGTTCTCATTTGAGTGAAACACGTAAGGGAGTGAAATTGTAAGGTTCTATTTTATTTCTATTGCATTATTATACTAACATGACAGAATCAAGAATGAGGAGAGGAGTGCCACCCTTGAGGATCAATGAGGAGGAGTCTGTAGCATTCCATGGCGATGCCCAAGCTACCGAGAGCGGAGACCAAGTGGACATGAGAGCTGTTTTGGAGTCAATACAGCGGGTTAGTGCTCAAGTTGAGAATGTGAATCAAAGGATGGGAAGGCTAGAAGTTTCACAAGGAATTTTGAACACAAGAAATAGGCAAGAATTCCATGGAAGACGAGGCCGAGGACAAGGAGGTCGCGAGAGACCGAGAGAGGAATTTGATGAGGAGCCATTCGGTGGAGACTTTGAAGAAGGTATGGATGAAACTTTTGCTGTTCAAGATAGAGCTGGCCATGGAAGATATAGGAGGGAAGATACAGATGATAATTTGGGAAATATCAAGGTTAACATCCCACCTTTTATGGGTAAAAGTGATCCCGAAGCTTATTTGGAGTGGGAAGAAAAAATGGAGATGATTTTTTACTGCCATAACTATTCAGAAGGTAAGAAGGTGAAGTTGGCAGCAATGGAGTTTGGCCATTATGCACTCCAATGGTGGACAAATGAGCAAAGCACCCGAAGGAGAGTTGGTGATGACTTGATTACAACATGGCGTCAAATGAAAGGAGCCATGAGGAAACGGTTTGTGCCATCCCATTACCATAGGTTGCTGCATCAACGACTTCAATCTTTGTCTCAAGGAAGTAGGTCTGTGGAGGATTATTACAAAGAGATGGAAATGTTAATGATGAGGCTGAATATGAATGAGGATAGGGAGGCAACAATGGCAAGATTTCTTGGAGGGTTAAACCGTGATATTGCCAACCAGCTTGAGTTACAACAATACTTGAAATTGGAGGAGATGTTGCATGTAGCAATTAAGCTTGAGAACCAATTCAAGAGGAGGGGTGTTAGCACACGGTTTGGAGGAGTTTCTAGCAGTGGAAGGACAAGTTCAAGTGGCAGGAAAAACAATTCTATTTATGAAAGCAAGCTGAAGCCGAAGCTTGGTGAAGAAGCTACTAACCGGCCAAGAAGGGACCTTAAAGCCGAACCCGCCCAAGCCATTAAAGGTGAGGTAAAATCTGAACCTAAACCTCAAAAGTCAAGAGAAATTATTTGTTTCAAGTACCAAGGAAGAGGACATATAGCCAGCCAATGCCCGAATAGAAGAATAATGGTAATTAAGGGTAACGGAGAGGTGGAATCCGAGAGTGAGGCTAGTGGGGCTGAAACCGAGCAAGAGGAGGATTGCAATGAAGATGAAGCCGAACCTGTAGATACATCTAAGACCGAGTTGAGCTTGGTTTCAAGGAGAGTACTTGCTGTTTACAAAGATGAAGAGCAGATACAAAGAGAAAACATCTTCCACACTCGCTGCGAAATACAAGGTAAAATTTGTAGCATGATTATAAAGAGTGGGAGTTGTACCAATGTGATAAGTAACCTTGTAGTTGATAAATTAGGCTTGAAAACAATTGAACATCTAGAACCCTATAGGTTACAATGGTTAAATGATAGTGGTGAGATGAGGGTAAATAAACAAGCCAAAATAAAATTTAGTATAGGCAGATATGAGGATGTAGTCTTATGTGATATTGTTCCCATGATTGCTGGACACATACTACTGGGTAGACCATGGCAATTTGATAAAGATGCTACTCATTTTGGTCGAGAAAATAGTATTGTTTTCAGGTTCAAAGGGAAGAAGGTCAAGCTGGAACCATTATCTCCTAAAGAGGTTTACAAAGACCAATTACAAATGCAACAAAGGAGAGAAGCCGAAAAGCTCGAGGAAAAAGCAAGTATGGCACCAATGGCTTCACCATCCTTTCAAGAAGGTAAGATTGAGGTTGCTGACCAAGGTAAGGTTTCTAAGGTTCATATTGAGTGGAAAGATTAAGGGAAAAATGAAAGAGAGGGAAAAGTAAGTGGCAAACCCGAGAGCTTGGAAAAGGAAGAGAAATCCAAAGGTTTGCGCCAATCCAAGGGAAAAAAAGAAAAAGAAAGAAAAGAAAGGTTAAGTAGCAATTTTTATTTGAGTTTAGGGGATATTAATAAGGTTATTGAGTGTAAGAAACCTTTGCTGGTCATGATTTATAAAGAAAATTATTTTAATGATCAAACTAATTTTGAAGAACTTGAATTGCCAAGTTTAATGATTTCTCTTTTGAAGGAGTTTGGAGATGTCTTTCCAAATGAAATTCCAAGTGGACTACCACCTATTCGAGGGACAGAATATTAAATTGAATTTGGTCTAGGGGCTGCCATACCAAATAGACCAGCTTATAGGAGTAATCCCGAAGAAACAAAGGAGCTGCAAAAACAAGTAAGTGATTTGCTTGATAAAGGATACATCCGTGAGAGTTTAAGTCCATGTGCTATTCCTGTTTTGTTGGTACCTAAAAAGGATGGTTCCTGGAGAATGTGTGTTGATTGTAGGGCTATAAATAACATTACCATCAAATATAGACACCCCATTCCTAGATTAGATGATATGTTTGATGAGTTGCATGGTGCTTGCATGTTTACAAAAATTGATCTTACGAGTGGTTATCACCAAATTAGGATGAAAGAAGGTGATGAATGGAAAACCGCATTCAAAACTAAATATGGGCTGTATGAATGGTTAGTTATGCCTTTTGGATTATCCAATGCACCTAGTACTTTCATGAGGCTTATGAATCATGTAATGCGTCCATTTATTGGTAAATTTGTGGTTGTTTATTTTGATGACATTCTAATATATAGTTGAAATCTGAATGACCATGTGGATCAACTTAGGCAAGTTTTGCAAGTTCTTAGAAAGGAAAGATTGTTTGCTAACATTAAAAAATGTGAATTTTGCAAAGATGAGCTTGTGTTTCTAGGATTTGTAGTAAGTACTGCAGGAATCAAAGTTGACCAAGCTAAGGTGAAAGCAATTCAAGAGTGGCCGGTTCCTACTTCTATCACCCAAGTGAGGAGTTTTCATGGCTTGGCAAGCTTTTATAGAAGAGTTTTCAAGGATTTTAGTACCATAGCAGCACCATTGAATGAGGTTCTCAAGAAGAATGTTGGCTTTAAATGTAGGGAAGTACAAGAAAAATCTTTTAATTTGTTGAAAGAAAAATTGTGTAATGCACCTTTGTTAGTTTTGCCAAATTTTTCTAAGACTTTTGAAATTGAGTGTGATACTTCGGGTGTAGGTATTGGAGCTGTCTTAATGCAAGAAGGAAACCTATAGCCTACTTTAGTGAAAAATTAAATGGAGCTGCCCTAAACTACCCGGCTTATGACAAGGAGATGTATGCTTTGGTGAGGGTTTTGGAGACGTGGCAGCATTATCTCATGCCAAAGGAGTTTGTGATTCATACGGAGCATGAGTCTTTGAAGCATATCAAGGGTCAAGAAAAGGTCAAACGAAGGCATGCTAAGTGGATTGAATTTATTGAAACCTTTCCATATGTGATCTGCTACAAAAAAGGTAAAGAAAATGTGGTTGCCGATGCGTTATCCCGAAGGTATGTACTCTTTTCTACCTTAGATGCTAGATTGCTTGGATTTGAACAATTGAAAGAACTTTATGAGCATGATAGTGACTTTGGAGAAATTTTTAGAACCTGTTTGAAACATGGATTTAATAAATTTTACATATTTGAGGGATATTTGTTTAAGGAGAACAAACTTTGTATGCCTAATTGTAGTATTAAGGAATTATTGGTCCGGGAAAGACATGGGGGTGGTTTAATGGGTCATTTTGGTGTCTTAAAAACTTTATCCTTGCTGCAAGAACATTTTTATTGGCCTAACATGAGGAGAGATGTTGAGAGAATTTGTGAAAGATGTTTGAAGTGCCGAAACACAAAATCAACATTGAAGCCATATGGATTGTACAAGCCTTTACCGATTCCTACCTATCCTTGGGTAGATTTGTCTATGGATTTTATTCTTGGGTTGCCTAGGTCAAGGACAGTTAAGGATTCAATATTTGTTGTAGTAGATAGGTTTTCTAAGATGGCACATTTTATTGCATGTAACAAAACTGATGATGCATCCAATATTGCTAATTTATTTTTCAAGGAAATTGTAAGATTGCATGGAATGCCAAAAACTATTGTTTCGGATAGGGATGCTAAGTTCTTAAGCTATTTTTGGAAAACTTTGTGGGCTAAATTAGGTACTAAGCTTTTATTTTCAACTACTTGTCATCCACAAACTGATGGACAAACCGAAGTAGTTAATAGAACCTTGTCTGCATTGTTGAGAGCATTAATTAGTAGAAATTTAAGAACTTTGGAAGAATGTTTGCCACATGTTGAATTTGCATATAATAGGTCTTTACATTCAGTAACTAAATTTACTCCATTTGAAATTATTTATGGTTTTAATCGTTTGACTCCATTAGATTTAATACCTTTACCTTTAGGTGAGCATACTAATCTAGATGGAAAACAAAAAGCTGAATTTGTAAAGCAGATTCATGAGAAGACACGAGAAAATATTGAGAGGAGGACCGAGCAATATGCAAAGGTGGCTAATCAAGGCCGAAAATCAATAGTGTTTGAACTTGGAGATTGGGTGTGGCTGCATTTAAGGAAAGAAAGGTTTCCTAAACAAAGGAAATCCAAACTCAATGCCGAGGGGTGATGGACCTTTTCAAGTTTTGGATAGGATAAACGACAATGCCTACAAACTTGATTTACCGGGTGAGTATAGTGTTAGCGCCACCTTTAATGTTGCTTATTTATCTCCTTTTGCTGCAGGTGATGACTTCGATTTGAGGACAAATCCTTTTCAAGAGGAGGGGAATGATGCAAACCCGCCCGAGCTAGCACCGCCGACAACTCACTGGGGTACTGATCCGATACGGATGAAGACTGGACCGATCACTAGGGCTCAAGCTAAGAGGTTTAAGGACAATCTTGCTGCCTTTATCCAGAAAGTAATTCATTCTCAAAAGGACTTGTCCATAACTGAAGATAAAAGACCTGTTTTAAGTATCCAAGTGGTGGAGCCTGATACATCGGACATCCATATATCGGACATTTTATATCGGACACCCATGTCTCGGACATCTGACCTCGGACTTCGGACATCGGACATAACTTAGCTCAGATAGACATTAGTTAGCTCGGACAGACAATAAGCTAGCTCAAATAGACATCAGTTAGCTCGGATAGGCCATAAGTTAGCTCGGACATCAGGCAGACATAAGTTAGCTCGGTTGAAGATATAATTCAGCCTAGATGTCAAAGTCAACTCGTTATCTAATTTGCGATTGACTTTCTTTCTTTTTGGGTTTTTATTTATTTATTTTCTGGACAAATAACTTTAGGAAGGTTTTTATTTTATTTTTTCCATTGTAAATTAATTAATTCCTAATTTAATATAAATGAATTAATTAATTAAACTTAGATTAGGAAAGGAAGCATAGTTTCGGTCAACTAGGTTTCTTTATGTGTGTGGCCGGTTTACCTAGGGTTTTTAAAGCCTATTTAAAGGCTTATTTTTCAATATGAATTCAACTTTGATTTGATTGAGAAAATACTTGTGAGATTAATTATCTCTTTGTTCTTTGAGAACACCTAAAACATCATTAGAGAATTGGTTATTTTAGCTTGACTTATCAATAGGTTTTCCATCCCCTATTGTGGCGTCTACATTATACCAAGGTTTCTAACCACAGGTTGGTTAGGGGTTGAGATCCATTCCATTAGAATTTGAACTTAATTGAGATCCGGGCTAATATAATAAGAATTTAGGAGCAGGTCGTCCTAGGTTCGTATCACTTTCCTTCCAGAAATTTTCTTCAGAAGGTTGCAGCCCATGAATCAACTTTAACGCATTCTCAATATCTTTGATTTTTGATTGGCAAATAACAGAAAACCTCCTTACTCCTAACTTTCAAGGCTTTTTCTACACTTTGAATTTTGTTATTTACGGTGTATCTTCCAATGGAATTAAATGCATTGGACCAAGCATCATGAATAACAATTTCACAGAAGGAATCTCGAGTCTAGTCTTTTCGAAGAATCTAAAAGGCCTTGGAGAAAGGATGATCTAGGCAAAAGTTGAGTTGGATGAGCAGACAATTAGATTTTGTAGGAGGAAGATGAATAACACTAGCTTAACTGAAGACAATTATCTAGTCAGGGCATGCCAAAGCTCTGTCATATTGTTCACTGATCTTTGCTCTTTCCAATCTTTTGTTGCACCAAGTGAACTCATAGCTAGTGAAGCCTAGCACTAGAATTAAGTAAGAAATTTCTCTAGTAAAAATTTGACTTGGTAGCTTCTAGATTTTTCTTCTTTACTAATGATATTATTGAAATTGTCAGTGCACACTCAAGCATTACCTAATTTGACAATATTGTCTAACTCATTTCAGAAACCACTTCGAACAGCCCTTTCTACAGGGCAATAAAATAACCATAGACTCCATAGTAAACCAAGCGAGTTTGTAGCATTTACACCAATGATCCAATTGGACTTATAGATCACTTTCTAATCCAACTCCTTTTTCCAAAAACTCTCCAAGCCTCCCCTTATGCTAGAAGCACCAACACTATCAGAAAATTCAAATAGCAAAGTTCTCCCTATCTTTGTAATTTTATCCTCGTTCACGTTTAAGGAAGAGACCCTATCACTTTCCAATCTTACATCTTTTCCATATTAAATAAAAAAAAACATTTATATCTATATAATATATAAAAGAAAGATAGCCAATAAAAATTATTCCTACATATCATCCTTAGATTCATTTTGTTTTCCTAAAAAAGCATTACAAAAAAAAGTAAAATCCAAAAATAAAATTTTCTTAAAAATCCCTCAATCTTAAAATTATTGCCATATGTCATCATTAGATTCATCTTATCTCCTTGCAAAGGCATTATAGAAAAACTAAAGTCCAGAAATAAAATTGTTTAAAAAATTCAACAACCTTAATAAAACTTTAAAGGAATAATTTGATGTTAATTTTTGAAAATTTCCCTAATATGTGGGTATTGACAGGATTTGGCTATAAATCTTTGCAATAATGTTTGTAATGGTTTTAGGATAATTTATATAAATAATATTTCCTCGAATAATTTATAAAAATAATATTTCCACAAATAAAGTTTTCACAATATTCATAAAACTTGGAAGAAAAAATTTAATCTTGATTTTTGGAAATTTACATGATGTGTGGGTATCAAGATTTTATTTTTTATGATGGAACAAAACTTGGAAAGAGGATTTTTTTTCCTCCTTGTTTGGTTTCTTATTGAATTGTTTAAAGACGAAGAATGTCTATATAATAAAGATATTTTTAATTATAAAAGATATTTCACACAAAAAACTCTATACATTAATATATATTTATATATGGGCATCCAATAAATAAAATTTTATTGTAAAATAATAAAATTAATATACGGTAATTAATAATGACGTTGATCTTTTTATTAAAAATTTAAAGTGTATAATGCATTTTTCTTTTTAATATTATCCAAAAAGTGCTCAAAATGTATTTATATATATATATATATATATTTAAAGTTACTTTTAAAAGTTAATCTTAAAATTATGATAATATGTATGTAATTAACTATTACATATGTTTCATTTATCAGTAACAATAAAAAATGAAAAATACAAAAATACAAAAATACAAAAATACAAAATCAATGATAAAGAATATTATATGTATATATATTTAAATTGATAAGATAGATTCTTGAAAGATAATTGATATTTAATTTCCATCTTCCTTCTTCTTAATAATATGTAATTATAAGTATATCCATCTTTAATTTTCTCTTTTTTTCATTGGTAATAATGAGGACGTCAAAATCTTCTCTCCATTTTTCTTATCCGTACTAAAGAAATTAGACAACCCCATATTGGGGGGGAAAAAAAAACTTCACTCCAGCTGTAAAGAAGAAAATGGTTTAGACCAACTTCCATTCTCTACCCATTTGCATAAAGAAAACCACTAAGAATATTAGAGTTTAAAACACCCATAAATATATCCTTTTTCATTAGGCACCTACACTAAAATGTTTCGACTTAGGAGAAATTATCACGAAATATGGATTTTAATTTAGCTTGCATGAGGTAACTATTTCATTTGTTTGTTTCTATATTTTTATTGGTTAGATTTCACCTTACATCCCATCCATTGCAAATTTTGGCTGTGCTTGCTTTGAAATTTCTTTTTTTTTTTCTTTATCAATAAAAATTATTTGAATATATTAAAAACAGAAAAATACAAATACTATAAAAGTTAGAACCCGATCCAATTTATATTTATATAATAAAGATAATCAAGTACTAGAATAATAACTCTTTTGTTTTTTTGACATAAATATAGATTTTGGATGATTTACTTGCATGATAAGAAGGTTCAAATTCTAAATAGCTTAGGGTTTTTTCCTGATTCGGAATTGAGCAAACTGTATAAAATTAGATATTTGATATATGTGAGTTTGCATATAATTCTAATAAAGTTTAAAAATTGTGCAAAAAAAGATTAATAAGTTCAATCGGGGTTGGTTTTTACCCTAATCAATTTTTTGGGATTTATTTGTACTTTTTTTATTGATTAGTGTTTTCAGTGTTTAAACATTTATGAGTATCTTGATGCAAAAATATTGATACCAAAACATACCTCAATTGTAGTCTGTCACATTCTAGTTCCTCTTAATTCTATTGTTATTCAACCAAAATAATATCTCAAATCCTTTTCAGTTCAATTTAATTAGAAACACCGAAATGCCTTGTTATTTTATCGAATCTTTCTAATTACAAATTAGTATCAAATATAACTAAATTATCGTTCAATTATTTATCAAAGCGGAAGACTTTATGCTCTTTCCTTTTGTTATTCGCATATATTTTAGGAATATTTGTCAAATTTTAAAACTTCTCTACTAGTTAAAATTTTATATGTTTTAGAAATCAATAGTGTTGAGATGGTTTTAATGGAAAAGTATTTTTTTTTTCATTACATATCAATGATATTTTAAATACTATTAATAATATTATTCTTAGTATTTTTTGATTTAGTATAATATTATTATTATTGTTGTTATTATTATTTAACATTATTTTTAAATACACTACATAATGCACATAATATAATTTAAAAGTTTGCCTGTCAACTTGCATATAATACATAATGTATAACAATATTATTATTAAATATTATATATATATATATAATAAAATATTATATTTTTTGACATTAGTTTTATATAAATTTTAACAAATTTTGTCAAAAATCTATAAGATGGATGGATACACATAACAATAAAGTGTTTATTGGTTCATTATTTCAAAACATTGATTCAGAAAAAGCCAATTACAGAGGAATTTTGTAGTTGGATTTAACAATGTCAAATTTAAGACCATAAAACACAAATATAAATTAAACTTTATACTAGAGACTAATATTGTATGACAATTGTATTTAATGAAAATTTTATAGTCTGTCAAAGTACTTTATTAAGTGGCAACTAATGGTGAATTACATTCCCTCCCAAACTTATTTAATATATTAAAGTTGGATAGTTTTGTCACGTGACAATCAATAGAAAATTATTTAAATTAAATATTATCTATAATTTTTATAAAAATATATCAAAATCCCAATATTTAATATTTAATGGTAGATAAGATTTATTATTGAAAATAAAACATTGAAATTTAAATTGAAAAATTGATAACCATCTATGATTTTAATATTAAATATCAAATAGTGTCTAATATTTAATATACAAGATCAAACATGATAATTATTAAATTAAAATTAAAATTAAAAAATTGATAATTAGCTATAATTTTAAAATATAATATTCAATATTAAATTATCTAATATTTAATATTTAATATAAAAGAAAATTGAAGAATATTTTGGAAAATATAGCAAGCATGATTTTCATTAATTATAGATATGCATATTTGTTCATGGTTTGACTAAGGTTTATAAGGTTCTATATATGGTATAAATAATTATAAATGAAAACTAAGTTGTACCATGTAATGACAATTTTTCTTTGGTATTATACAATGTAATGAAAATTGTATAAGACTAATGACCATCAATTTGATTTGTAATTATAACTGAGTTGACTTCTATGATGTTGATTTAATCTTGAATCTTAATTGTTATCCGGTGCTGAATTTATTTTCTTAACAAAAATAATAATATTATTAAATAATTATTTTATTATTTAATCATTTTTATAATTATATTATTATATTCTTGAATAAAAAAAAATGGATAAACTCGAACTAGAATCATAATTATTAAATTTAAATTTAAATTGAAAAATTGATGATTATCTATCTAATATTTAGTATAAAGGAGAATTAAAAATTTTCCAAAAAAATATATCAAGGTATGATTTTTATTAATCATAAATATACATATTTATATAAGATTTGACTAATATCTACAAGGGAAGGCATTCTATATATGGTACAAATAATTGTACATAGAAATAATGAGTTGTAAAATTTAATGAAAATAATTGTTCTTAATAAGAATATTTTATTCCATTTAAATCAAATTTTTTATCTAATCAAATTAAATCTTTCATATGGAAAAATAATATGTATTTGAAATTTATATTATATAAATTTCAAGAATTAAAATTTAAAAGCCAAAAATTGAATTTACCAAAAAAAAAAAAATTGAAATTCAAAATCATGTTTTATTGAAAGTCTTACAACTCTATAAATAGAGGTAGAAATAGAGGGAGAAACCAAAAAAGAAAAAAGATGTTGGGAAAATAGTAGAAAAAGGTTAAAAATAGAGACGGGACAAAGTTTTTTTTTTTTTTTTAAATAAAAAAAGGAAAAAGTATAGAGCAAAAAAATGTTGACACATGTATAAGTGTTATGCAAAAGTCTAATGTTATAGATGTTATAGATAAATATTTTTAAACATAAAATTTTATCTTCAAATTGTTTGTTGATATTTTAAGTGCATTTGAACATAATGAATATGAATTATTTGGTAAGTATAAAGTTAATTTTAAAATGATTTATGTCTCTATAACTGATATTTTTTTGGGTCAATTTTGTTGAAGATATAATTGAACTGTTTGTTGTTAAAGACAATGCTAAGTGCAAAGAATCTTGTGGAAAGACAAGCAAGTTCATTGATATTTTGCTTCAAGATTAGAAATTACTTCATCCATAATTATTTTAAATGTTAAATATTAATATTATTTGCATATATCGTTAGATGAGTTTGATGTATATTTTTCAGATAAAACAATGTATATTTTTCAGATAAAACAAACTTATGTATATTTTGTGGGTAAATTTGTAGATAAGATTAATCGTTATCTAGAAGTAATTATTATATTTCAAATATATCGTGCCAAACAATTCAAGTTATATTAATTTATAATTTTTAAAATTTACATATGTTCCAATTAAAAACTTTATTTATGGAATGCTATTTATATAATGCTTTAGTATTTGATTTGGTTATAATTAATTAATTTTTATTGATACTTATCGAAATAATTTATTATGGTTACATTTTCCATGAATCCCATGGATTTAATTTACACTAGCATTAAATAACATTTGCACAGTAAAAGAATTAAAGTAACTTTTTCAAAAACTGCATGGACCATTGGATTCAAAAACAAAACTAAAAGAACAAAATTAAAACTTAATTAGGAAGTGCAAAATTACAATTTAAGAGGCATAATTAAACAAAAACTTATTGAGAAAAAAAAGTAGGTAGATCCTTAGTTTTTATCATCCTAAGGATTATATAATATATATATATATATTATGAGGATGATATAAAAACTAAATGAAAAGAGTATAATTTAAATAAATGAAAAGAGGATTCAATAAAATAACATATTTAAGCAAATTGATTATTACAAAAAAAAAAAATGAAAATGAAAAAATTGTCATTACAATAATTGCTAATCTAAAATTTTATAAAATTCATTAGATTCGGAATTGAATACACCATTTTTAATAGTTAACAAATTAATATAATTTAAATATATAAAAAAAGAATTCAAATAAAATAATATAATTATTTAAATTGATTATTTATTTTTTTAATCATTATACAATTTCTAATTTAAAATAAAATAAAATAAAAGATGTTTCAAACCCACAATTTATAAATGCAGATGTAAAAAGTATGCCAATTTAATCAATTTTATCCCACAATTTATAAATGCAGATGTAAAAAGTATGCCAATTTAATCAATTTTATTGGATAATAATTTTCTTCATAATATTTTCTTTAAATAAAAATTACGTAAGTTGATAAATTTATTTAGTCCTAAACTATTTAATCCTAAACTATTGGACAACTCTTAGCGCTGTGAGGATCAGCTTCCTTATCAATGCCATTGAAATCTCAAAATTTAAAAATGCGGTTAAAATAATTTGTGTCTAATAATAAATAATATGTTGTATAAACTGATGTAGTATACAAGTACAATTGATTTTCTTGTTTGAAAAATATGCATATTGCTAGTATAACTGTCGTACAGAGTACAGAATTTCTCTTCGATTCAGAGTACTATGAGATTCCAATGGATGATATACATTTTCACAATGATTGGAAATTGCCACCAAATTTAGACGCTTGGTAGGCAAATGATCAGCCTTTGTTAGCCGTACTCATTGCACTAGAAAATAGAAGCCAATCAGAAGAACACGAAGCTTTAGTTTGGCTCAAGCCAAGGCTTAAATTGTTGACAGCCATAGCTTTAGAAATGCCCAAACCACTCACAAGAAGTAATGAGTTTAGTGTTGTCGGGGGAGGAAAAAACAAAAACAAAAAAAAAAAAGAAGAAGAAAAAAGTCGCTCAAAAAAGATCTTATTAGGGGGTTTTATTAGAAGGTAAGGATTTTGGATCATAATTACGAGAATCTTGGAAATAGTAAGGTTCTTGGGCAACTTGGAGATAGTACTTTTTCTTTTGTTTTTGCCGCTTTTTTTTTTTTTTTTTTTTTTGAGGTAAATTTGAGATAGTTCTTCTTATATGATGATGATTTTTGGTGTTTAGGATTAAAAAGTGTGGCTAGCAAAATCTCCTTTTTAATTTAACGTATATAAAATTTTAGGTTAAATATATTTTATCCGTCTAAGTTATTGTACCTTTTGCAATCTACCAAGTGAACTTTAAAAAATATCACATCTCATTTAAATATTGTTTTTATTGTATTTTAGTGTGATTCTTCAATTTTTCTAATAAATTAAACAAAATTAGGTTATAAACTTCAGTTAAAAACGAAATAAAATAAAATAAAATTGTATTCTAATATAGTTACATTAATTGTAGATGAAAAATTTCTAGAATTCAATTATAAAAAATGCATAATTAAACTAAAATGATATAAAAATAATAATTCAGATGACAATATGATATTTTTTGAAATTTAGATAATAAAATGCTAAAGTTGTTATAGCTTAAGGGGTTGAGTGTATTTAACCCAATATTTTTGTAACATAAGAACTTCAAGAATACTTCAAATTTAAATGACGTAATATTTTCTTGTTTCTTGGTTGATATCAATTTACTAAATAATATTAAAATATTCTCACATATAATAGTCTAAGCGTCATATAACAAATTTTGACCTAGTAAGGCAATGTTATTAACTTTATAATGACTAATGAGTAGTATCGGGAAGATGTAAAATTATGACACTTCTAACATTAAAATTTAAAGAGTTTCAATTCAGGTTTTAATTTATTGAATTTTGATGAAATTATATATTTTTTTTTTGGCTAATTGTAATTAATACTTTTGTCACTTTTAAAAAATTGCGTTTTAATACTCTTAAACCGTAACTCTGTTACACAAAAATTCAATTAAACTAAAATAAAATAAATTAAAATTTGAGGGTCTAAATTCGAATGTTTTAAACTAGATTAAAAATACAACTTCTCCAAATTAGGGAATAGTCAAAGAAACGCAAAAAATTTAGAGTTTTTGCTATTTATCATTGTGATGAGCATTAAATGGACCTATATTAAGATGACAAATACTACCATGGGAAGATGAACCATTTTAGGGCAGCAAGTTAAATAGCAAAATGACATATGGCCATTGGTAGCTAATTATCAACAGTGATAAATTATATTTTTCAAAAATTCATAGTTTTTAAAATAAAAATACTATTTGTTAACCGTTGTGATAATCATCAATGGAACGTATATGCCATTTAACAACATAAGTGGATGTCTAAAAATGTTCATTTTTCCAAATTATAATTTTAGAATGAAAATCAATACATAATTAAATGTTTCCAATTCACGATTGATATATCAATGCTAGTTTCTTTAATGATTATCAAGATCTCTAGTGACAAACAACAAACCTTTTTTTTTTTTTTTTTTTTTGTTTCAATCCCATGTTTTAATTGGATCCATGCATAATTTGTCAATTCTATTTTAATATTTCTCCCATCAAATCCAAATTACTCACTAAATTTAGGCTTGTTTAAACATAACTTCCGCTTTTATTTCTGCTTTTCAAAAAATGTTTCATTTCTTTTTCATTGGCTTTAATTAGAAGTGTTTTTTGAGGTCTGAAACATTTTTTGAAAATCATCCAAATGCTTCCAAAAACAACTTTTTAGTGTCAAAAACTGTTTTTGACTTTGCATAAGCTATGCCAAATAGGCCTCATACTTAAATTGTATAAGTAAACTCACATCAAATGCACATTCACTTTTTCAATTTTCTAATTAATATATTTCATCTCAACCCACGCGAAAGGTTATGCTTTCAAAATGAAATTATAAAGCAATAGAGAATCTCCCTCAAATTAAGAAAAAAGGGGTTTCTTTCTCTAGTGGAACTACGCAATTTATAGTTCAGAAAGCTACATAGAAGTATATATAGAATCTGGCTTTAAGCAAATAAAGATTTTATTGGCAATGGACCCCAAAAGAGTTGTACACATTATGATATCAATCCAAATTGCTACTTCACGAGACTATGTTTAACCACCAAAGTTTTATAAAAAGCTGGATATATAATCACTCCATATGGATTAGGTGATTATCATTATTCAGATTTTGCTGATGATTCTTCCTATTTCAATGACATGTTTGTCAAAAAGTAAGTTCTTTGCCATGTTGAGGAGGTTAGATCTTGCTAGATTGTGCTATTATGCTATGATTTTTGTCGAAGATGTATCGCCGGCCAAGAAGATGCTTTCTATTGTCCGTGAGCTATTATGGCTGGAAGTTGAATCTACCAAAATTATAGTCACGATGAGTACCCAAAAAAACAAAAAATAAATAAATAAAAACCTTCTCAAAAGAGAGAACAGAAATAAAGGACGAGGGACCATTCTAATGCTAACAAGTTTCTAATAATTTCCAATAGTTGAGTTAGGTTTGATGTTTCCATTTTTCATCCCTTCGAACATCTCATATGACAATGAATAATCTTAAATTTTAGATTTAATTAGTTCTGAAGATAAAATTTTCTTTCCCATTTTACCAAGAAAATAAAGTGTTTCCCTTTTTTCCTGTATAATTTTTTTGCTTAAACAATTTTATTTATTTATTATTATTATTATTATTTTTGCATTTTTATTTATACTCTATTGATGTAAATAGCTTCACATCCTATGCATTATATACATATGAAAATATATAAACACAAAATCAGGCTTATACCATGGTTGATCTTTGATTAACTATTGTCTTCCTTCAAAGGATAAAACTTAAACATATGATTAAATGGTTCTTCCTTATAGGGTTTATTTTATTTAAACAAGATTTTAATATGTTAGTAAATTTATATTAGACCATTAATTTGTTTTTTAAATCTTAGTTCTTATGACAATCTAAAAACTAATAAAAAAAAAATCTAATAATAAAACTATTATCGATTTGTGATATAAATCTGAATATATATATATATATATATATGTTGTTTGTCACCACTGTTGATCCATCAGTAGTGGATACTAATACCATTGATGATTAGCAATGATGAAAAATATTAATACTATATATATATATATACACAATATGGGATATGGAAATTTAAATTCAAAATTATTGTTTAAAAAAAAAAACTATATATATATACATTTGGCATGCCGTATTATATTGGATTGTATTGTATTGGAATAGATTATAATGAATTGTATTGAAATGAATTATATAATATTAATAATATATTGTATTTCGTATTATATTATATATTATATAATTATTAAAGTAAAATATTCAAATTTATATATTTTATTATTATTAATATTTTTTTTTAATTTGAATTAGTATTCATGATGTTTTTATAAAAGTTTAATTAAAAAAAAATTGTTCAATATTCGAAGAAAGAAAGAAATAATATTGCCAAAAAAAAAATTCGGAGAAAGAAAGAGATCTTTAAAAAATATATCTATGTATATATATTCAAATACAAAATAACTACATTTACAAAAAAAAAAAAAAAAAAAAAATCACAGCCACAGATTTCAATTGCCACCATCAGTTTAGATCCAGAACAACCAGTGACTAAAAGGCCAAATGAAAGACAGACTCTTCTCCCAAGGAAGAAGATAAAAGGTAGCAGCTTGGGAAGCTTCTTTCGTGTGTGCTTGCTTTCTTGCTGCGTCCGAGTGAGGGTCTTTCACCCGAAAGTTATTGCTTCCACTGGTTACCAGCTTATGACTTGTGGGTAACTAAGGCTCTACCAAGGGAATTAATCCTTCTATTGCTTTCAACTAATGCAGATTTGAAAATATATATATATATATATATATATTGTTCTTACTAAGCTCAAAATTGCAACATTCCTAACATCATCAACAGTCTCATTGAAAATAAATAAATAAATAAATAAAAATGCAACAACCTGTTGCTTCAAAAAAAAGTCCCCTCCGGTGCCTATGTCATCGTCGTTGCCTATATCATTGTCGTCGCTGTGGCCGTTGCCTACGTCATCACCCGCACCGTCGCAGTCGACCTTGGAGACGTTGGGTGGAGATGCAGCGACTTTTCACTCTTTAGTGTCAACCGTATAATATAATACCAGCTATTTGAGTTGCATTAGTTATACAGTGAGGCATATAAAATTGACGGGGTGTATTTTATCTTATACATCCACTTTTTGCAACACCAAACAAGGATAGGATTAGCTAATGCAATCCCAAACTCTAATACATGCTTATACGGTGCGCCAAACAATCCCTTTATGTGCTAATTAATGCATGCTATAAAGTTTTAAAAATTTTAAGCCATTATAATATTCTCAAATTTTTAAACACAAAAGTCAAACATCTTAATGTTTATTTATCTATTTTTTTAATGTCTATCCTCTACCAAAGCAAAACCACCCAGCTGGACCACCACTATGCCAACGACCAAGTAATGCCAGTGACTTGCCGACGACAAAATGTAATATGAGTATTTGGTCATTTAAATATTAATGAAACTGTGAAAAATTAGTTAGGTAGGGCAACTAGCAATTCTCTTCACATATAGTTTTCAGATGACTTTTTTCACAATATCATTCCAGATTTTGAATCCTAAACATCTATTATAAAATTATGGGAATAAAAAAAAAAAAAAAAACACAGGTTTATAATCCTAATGATAAATATAGAGCGATTAAAATTTTTTTTATCAAAATTTTGGTATTCATGATTTGATAACTTTTAAATAGTTTATCTGTCAATATATATACAAGACAATATCAATTTAATATTATTAAAAAACTATCATTTAATTGGTTACCAAAATTTTGATAAAACAATTTGATACTTATAGCATTGCTCTAATACTAATTTAACTTTCAAAAAAAAAGAAAATTTTTTTCCTTAATTATTACCAAATGTCTCAATAATGTATTCCCTCCTATATAATGCAAACTTTAAAAAAGTTTCAAGTTATTAAGGAGTGGATTTAGCGAGTATATCAAATTATGTAGACATTTATCTTTGCTTGTACATTATTAGTTTTTATAAGTATTAATTCTTCTTAATAGCTAATAATGTAACTTGAATCTAGTATTTAAGATTTTAAATTTGGGTAACATGATAATTTACTATTAATTTTAAAAATAGTTTTAATAATATATCTATTATTATTATTATTGTCATATTATTATAAATATTTTTTTACTAAAAGAATGTGTATCTAAATATGCCACCAAAAATCCAGCCAAATAGTACACGCTGTATAGCTGCAAAAGTTCGCTAAAGAATAAAAAATGAAGTCTCGTAAGGATCTAGAAAATTTTCCTTTGGATATCCACCTTAACAGGGAAAAAAAAAAATGATAATGTCCACAGAAAAATTTTCCCACGAAACAAACAAGCCAGGGAAAACAAGAACCACAAGGAATAATGTGGCTGTGACTAGGAAGAGAGGGTCCTAGTGAGAGCTTTTCTTTTCTTTAATATGAGCCGCAATAATCACAGAGAAGATCGAGATAGAGATTAGGGAAAGAGAGAGAAAGTGCATTTGAAAGATGACAAAAACTGCAAGAAAAGAGAGAATGCATGGGACAGCTGAAGCACGTGCAGTTCACATCTCAGACCCGGTTTGTGTGTCTTGAAAGCGTGACGTGGCAGGATTCTGCTTCTATAGTCGCAGTTACATGGTGATACTTTTGTACCTTCAGATCTTCTGGCCTGTCTAACCGTCGACACTCCTGACACGCCTTAATCACCGGGGTCCAGTAGTCTAATTACCTTTTTGTCCCTCATTGAATTATTGTATATTTATTTTTTGGTTTTTTGTTTGGTAAGAATTAAACACGTTCTTAAACTAATAAAATACTTACAAGATAATAAATTTAACTATACCAATAACAAAGAAAGAAGTTTTTATATTTTAAAAATTCGTTACAAATCCAAACAATTTTGTAATCATAAAATTGGTTAGAATAAACGTTTATGAGAAGATTTCGTATTTGATTTCTTTATAAGTGATGTAATTAAAAGTGATAATGTGCCATGAATTATTTTAATTAACATTAAATTATAGTTTTATAATATGATCTAGATTTATACATTTTATAAAATTTGTCTGCAAAATTATATTATATAAACATATTGAGAGAAATATTAATTAGCCTGTAAAAAATAATAAACCTAAAATTATTGAAATATAAGAGCATCTATATATTTTTCATGTCAGAAAATTAATTATATTTTTTATATATTTTTTTGGGAAAAAAAAACTATATAAATGTGATGTTTATCATTTTACTTTGTATAAATATGTTCTGTATCATTTTCGCTTAGGGAAATATGGTTATTTAACATGATTTTTAATAAAAAAATTATTAGAGATTAATTATAAAATTAGGGGTTGGGGTTTGGTTATAAGTAGCTAATAATTTAAGGGGTTTAATGTAATTTTCTCTTCATAGTATCTTACCTATTTTTACGAGTTTTTCACATTTTTATAAATGGGGATGTTATAAATAAAGTATTTTTTCCTTTTCCTTTTTCTTTTTTTCTTGATACTAATATTATACATTAAGTTGAATTGAACTAGTGATACATTTTTTTTTCTTTCTTATTTTATTTTATTTTATTTGGGATAAAGAACAATTTGAAAGGATAAGAGACTGGAGCCAATTTGGCCCTCTCTCTACCCAAACATTCATAACATTGCTAGTTAAAGCTAACCTAGCAAATCTATGTTGATACGAATCTGTTCGAGTTTACATAACCAACAATCTGTTGGGATGCTAATCCGATACGGATGAAGATCAAACCGATCACATGGACTTAATTTAAGAGGTTTAAGGACAACCTTACTATCTTTATCCGTAGGGTAATTCATTTTCAAAAGGGTTTGTTCATACCTGAAGATACAAGGTATGTTTTGAGCATACAATTGGTGAGAGCCAATACGGCTCCGGATAACGGTTTTGGTGCATTTATGGATTCTGGATAGCAGGAAATGGGTTTAAATCTTTTTGAATTTATTTGATATCACTAAGAAGTCATGGAAGCTGGTCAAGACCGAAGCTTTGTTGGTCATTTAAGAGGTGTGCGCATGAGAGAGAAAATGATTGGGTTTTGCTGTATTATTTGCTGGCTTTACTATATTTTACTGAGTTGGCTTTTTCTTTTTCCTCAAAGCAAGGGTAACATATGGGACTCCATAATAATCTTATTTGGTATCCTACAAAGCATATAAAAGCTGATTTGGTCAAAGATTGGTCAAAGTCAACTTAGTCAGAAAGCTAGTATTCTAGTTTCCTACTTTAATTTCTACTTTTTGTTTTAGGAAATTACCTTTACTTTTGATCTTTATTTATTTATTTGCTGGACAAATAAGTTTAGGAAAGTTATTATTTTATTATTTTCATTATAAATTAATTAATTTTTAATTCAAAATAAGGGAATTAATTAATCCAAATTAGATTAGGAAATGGTGTGAAATTTAGGCAATTTCCTAATTGGATTCTATGTTGGCTAAAATTTTCTAATCCTTTTAGGGTTTTATTTTGTTAATTTAAAGTCTATTTAAAGGCTTTTTTTTAAATGAAAAATCAAGCTTGAATTTTATACAGAAAATTATTTGTGAGATTAGATTCTCTTTGTTCTTTTGAACACCTAAAACACTATTAGTGAATGAGTATTTTAGTTTAACTTATCAATAGGCCTTCCATCACCTATTGTAGCATCTTCATTATATATCAAGGTTTCTGATCATAGGTTAGTTAGGGGTGAAGGTGACTATTAGAACTTGAACATAATTAGATCCGGACTAATATAATACTGGTTTAGGCGCAGACGTCCTAGGTTCGTATTATTTGGTATTAGAGTTAAATTTTGTTTAGGTTTGATCTATCTTTATTTGCTTTATTTGTTTTTGTGTTAGTCTGTAATTTTAGCATTAGGTTAACGTTTCTTCTATCATCATACATGTTCTGCATCTTTAAAAAAAAAAAAAAAAAAATTCATTCATAGCTGAAATTAGGTTTTCCTTGCTTTACCATATTTTTGTTTTTGTAGTTTGTTGGTTGTCTTTCATCATTGTTCTTGTTAATTTAGTTTATTGTTGATTTTTGTTTTTGCTATTTTAGCCCTAAATTATTTGCATTCATATATCCCAAAAAAAAAAAAGAGTTTTGAAAGCATATTGCATAAAAAACCTAAAATTATGCAATTTGTTTTTGTTTGGAGAGTGGTCTCAGGTTTGGAGAATTTGTGGCTTTAGAATTACAATTTTTGGTGTTGATCCTTGCTACTGCATTAGTTTATAATTTGTGAGTAAAAAAAAAAAAAAAAAGAAGAAGAAGAAGGGTTTGTGGAATTAAAAAAAAAAACTGCACACTTGTTTTTTCTTGGAGGCCACGTGTTTGGTGAGATTTTGCTATTGGAATTGCTATTTGGTTGCTAATTTTTGTTACTGGAGCTGTATTTGATATTCAGTGAAAAAAAAAGGCCGAATAAAAAAAAAAAGGTTTGTTGAATTTAGTATTGAAATTTGTTGGTGGAATTATGGGGTTCTAATAAATTCATCTTATACAAAATGTATAGCATATATATATATATATATATATATTATTAATGAATAGAACTTATTACGATTATTGAATTCAATTCACTTCGTTTTATTTATATCATTAAATACTTAAAAAAAATAAATGTTAAAAAAAAATCACTAAAGCTAATTTGGTAAAATAATTTACTAACATCAATAATATTTTTGAATTTTTAATAAAAAAATTTCATAGATATTTCTAAAATTTTCATGGAAATTTTTGAAAAGTTACATGGAAATTTCTGAAATTTCAATGGATATTATGGATTTTGTAACCAAATTGTTAAGGATTTGATATAGATATTTTAATAAAAATTTCCATAGAAATTTTAGTGAAATTACAGAAATTTAGATGGATATTATAGAAATTCTATCAATTTCTATTTGGAATCTAAATTTTATTTCGACTTCTTTAAAAAATGAAAATTTTGAGAAAATTTTGGATATTTTAAACATTTGTAGTAGTTGACCATAAAGAATGATTTTCTTCCTACAACAAATGAATACAATGGCGATTACATTTTTCTTTGAACCAACCTAATGTCATTTTCTAATTTAAGTTTCTAGGAAAATTACAAATATCGCCTTTATCTTTACTCATGGATTAAAAAATAAAAAAATTTGTGAAATTTCTGTAATTTTGAAAGATAAACAAGAAATTTTAGCTGCAAATGGAAACAGATAAAATTGTTGAAAATTTAAATTAAAAATTTTGATATTTCTAAAAATTTTTATTGAAATTTCTATCAAATATCCACATCAATTTCTTCACAATTTTGGCAAGAAATCTATAATTTGCATGCAAATTTTCAAAATTTTCATGAAATTTTCAAAATTTATGTGGAAATTTCTATTAATTTTATTTTTAAAAATTTTTTAATTAAAAAATAATAGATATTATTGTTTAACTATCTACTTACAAATTACGTTTTTTACAATAATAAATTTAATATTTCTATAAATATTATAAACTAGATACAAATTATAATATAGAAAAAAGAAATAAATGATAAATATTATATTATAAATATTATAAAGTAGATAAATATTATAAAAATATGCAAGAGATATATTCTTAGCAAGTTTAGCTAAATGAATTAATGGAATATCGATAAATGTTTATGGAATGTCATCAAGTAGTAACTCGTAATACCGTCTCAAATTCAACTATCGAAGAAGATAACGTTTAATAATTACTTTTCATATTTTACATATTAAGATAAGAATAAGGAAAATATCAATAATATTTAACTATCTACGAGTTTATTGTGGGAGTGAAATGATATTTTATGAAATATAATATAATTGTAATCATTATTTTATATATCTTAATTAATAAATGCTTTTATCATATATGTATTTTTTAACATTTTTTATTGATAATAATATATTTATTACCATTACCGCTTGCTATATATTAATTTACTAAATCTCCATTTGGCATGACTTATTTTTTAATAAGAAGCATTTATTGATTATCTTAAGTTTTTTTGTTTAAAAAACAGGTATTTGGCTACAAGTCAACAAGTATCTGTTGATTGAAAAGGAAAAAATAAAAAATAAAACTTTTTTAAGCCAAAATGGAAAATTTAAAATTTTATCCTTCTCTAGAAAAAGCTATATATTGAGCTTTTATGAGAAGACAACTAAACATTAAATGAAAGCTTAAAAACACTTTCTAAACTAACAGCCGAATAGTCATTAATTTTTCGATAAAAATTTTTTTTATTTAAACTTTAATAAAAGTTCTATAGTCAAAAGCTCTTCTTTTATAAATTATTTCAAATGGATTCTAAAAGAAATATAACATCCATTTAATATTTTTGTAATTTTTATAATCAATTTGATAATTAAGTTTATTTTAAAGTCTCAATAAATTTATTTTTTAAATAAATTTCTATTAATTTCTATATTTTTTTATAATTTTTTTTTTATTAATATTCAATAATTTTCGATATTTTTATGAATATTTTTGTATTTTGAATACTCAATTTGTCCATCAATTTTTTATGGATACCATTTTTTTTGAACTTTCCCTCTACTCACATTTCAATTTACCCTCTAATTTTTTTTTAATAAACAATATTTTTATTAAGATGAAAACTTTAATAGATCACTTTGAATAACGAGAAACAACCACTTAGTCTTCCTTATTTCGTTTTTTGTCCATCTAGGATTTAAAGGAATCTACACAAAGAGCAAGCCTGACTAAATGATGGGCGACCACATTAGCTTCTCTAAGAGCAGAAGGACGCATGAAATTACTAAAAGAACAATATAACCGCTTAATATCCTCAACAAGAAAACAATTAAAACCCACAAATACAAATGAATTTGTAAGAATAGAAATAGTAAAATTGTAAACCACTCACAATTTCACCCCACTTAATACCATGGAACTTGCCGGCAGAGAGCAAAAGCTTCATGAATAGCCATCAAATTCCACTGTTAAAGGACTATAAAAACTTTACAAAATTTAGCTTAAGTAGCTACCAAGTTTCCTTTATTATCTTATAGCAATTTTGATACTTACGACTTCAAATACAACCGATAATACATCATCAACGTTGATTTTAAACTGCCCAATCATAGGACGAGATCGAACCCGACCTGTCAAATTCTTTCCAATGTATCTTTTGGCTTATTGACTTCAGCGAATTCGAACTGCAACTCAAGAGCTCGCTCCATAAACGACTGATCATCTTAACAAAACCACCATGAAGAAACTCATTCCTCTTTGAACATATAGCCCAAGCAACAACAATAAAAATTTCTTTTCGAGAATGTGAAAGTTTTGATAACACCATAAAAAATAAATCAGCAAAACTTCCAAACTAAAATCCCTCTAAATCCAAAATGAAAGACAACTTTTTCCAAATTCTTTTTGTACGCTGACAACTCCACAAAGCATGCAATATTTTCTCAATATCAGTTTTGCAACAACAACAAATATTGCTAGCAGAAATTTTATGACGAAACAAACCTGCAAAACAAGGTAGTCCCTCACGAACTTGCACAAATTTTTTAAGCAATTATTCCCAAAATCTTGGGCCTGGTGTTGCATCTCTTTTCTAAAATTTTTTCTTACAATTTGAAAAAATTGATTAATTAGTATTCAATTAATGATTGTTTGTAAAACTAAAATATAAATCATAAAAGTTCTTTTTATCAAATTTGATGAAAATTGAAAGATAATACTGATACTAAATCGCTTTGTTGGTTCATTTTTTTTTTTAAATAATGTTATTCCTAAAAAAAAAGTTTTGCTTTCGACATACAATTTTAATATTGTTTGGTCAATTTCATCAAAATTTAAAATAAGAAAGTGTTAAATTGACACTATACCAAGTTTAAGGGGGAAATTACTTTAAAAAATGTTTAGAGGGCAAATTGAAATTTAATTCAAAATACGAGGGAGTATTTTGTAGTTTTTCCAAATTCGTACATAAATGAGGGATTAAAAAAATAAACGAGCTTTTGGGCATAAAATAATTTAAGCTCTATTTGGCATATATTCTGAAAAGGCCAAAGCAGTTTTAATTTTAGGGCTAAAAAATTGTTTATGAGAGTATTTGAACTATTTTTAAGAAGTGTTTCAAGTTTCCAAAAAAGCTCTAATAAAAGTCAACAAATAGTGACTTATCAGGATGCAATTTAAAGAAGCAAATGAAGAAGCAAAATCAGAAATTATGCCAAACATGGCCAAAAAACTTGCAAATAATAAGATTGTTTATGTAATAAATATACTTAATAAATACATACAAAATAGCATATATATGTATATATGTATATATATACAGTTTTTTAATTTATGCATAGAAAAGGGATTAAAAAATATAAAGAGCTTTTGAGCATATTATATTTAGGCCCTCCTTGACAGATATTCTGAAAAGGCATAAGAAACAGTTTTTAAGGCTCAAAAATTGTTTTCTACGAGTGTTGGAACAATTTTTTGGAAGGGCTTCATGCTTAAAAAAGAGCTTTATTGAAAGCCAACAAACAGTGACTTCCTTAGGGTGTATTTTTCGAGAAGCAGATGAAAAGGCAAAAGCAGAAGTTATGCCTAATAAGGCTAAACAACTTCCAAATAAGATTATTTTGTGATAAATAGATAAATATACCTAATAAATACAAAAAAATAGCATGTATATGTGTGTGTGTATATATATATATATATATATAGTTTTCATCTATTGGAAATATATTTTCCATCGTATGTTAGGCACTTAGTAACTTGATAAGTATTAATGGTTTCTACTTGCCTAACTAAAATTTTAATATTAACTCATTAATTGAGATGATACCTTCAATATTTGAAACATAACTTAATGTTAGGAACATATTCCAAACAAGATAACTCTCTATAAATCTTTGATTTGCAAGGAATATAGTTCTAATTTTTTGCTAGGCTCCTTAGTGATGTGTTGAGTGCTAAGAGTTGTTACTTGGTCATTTATGGTTTTAATATCATCTTATTAGTTGAGGTGACACCCTCACTGTTTAATGCATCAACACGTTACTATCTTATGTTGGGAATATGTTCCCAACAAAAAAACTCTATACATAGCTTAATGTGATGGGAAAATAGTTTATGCCTTATATTGGACACCTAATAACCTGAAAAGTATTAAAAATTGCTACTCGCCTAACTAAGATTTTAGTATCAGCTTATTGTTTGAGGTGATACCTTCAACATTTGATAAATTAACGCGTTTCCACATTATACTGGAAACATATTTCTAACAAAACAACTTTATGTATGGTTTTATCTGTTGGAATTATAGTTTACGCTTGATGTTTGAAACCTAGTGATGTAATAGGTGTTAAAGGTTGTTACATGTGAGAATCATAACATTTATGCGAATAAACTCTTATTGAATTATTTGAAAGATTAATGCTTTTAATTATTAATTACAATCAATATTGAGACAAAAAGTAACAATCCGTACTAAAATACCCCTGTTGTACAAGTTTGAACCGATTTGACCAAGTGGATAGTATGGGGTCCAAGGTTGACTTTTTCTATCATTAAGATTTTTGGTTTGACCGATGTATCATTGTATAGAGCTCGTCGATATGAGGTCGTAGACTGATGGTACGCCAAATTCTGAGTTAGGAATAAAAAGTTATGGTTCGGTAAAGATTCAAATATCGGTTTTATATCAGTGTTTCAATCGATCCATATTTTTGTCTGTTAGTGATCCAAGGCTCTATATAAAGGTTGTGAAGCATGCCTAACAGGAAACAGGTCCTAAAATACCCATTTTATCGCTCAAACCTAAGAAATTTCTCTCTAGACCCACAGGTCTGAACCGGATCGCCATGAACCCGTTTAATGCTAAACCGGGTCATTGCCGTTTTGTCCAATTTTAGCCACCATCTAACTCCTTGAGCCAGCCACCCTTGTTACCCACCTCAAGACAACCACGTTGTCAAATTTCAGGCTAGACCGCCGGGATCAGCCGTTTGAGGCCGGCGACGGCCGTTTGGACTCTTTAAGCCGTTTGGCCGTTTCAGGCCAGCCCGCACACTCCTTCCCTAATTTTTGGACCCTCTAAACTCATTTCATGGTCCATTTGCTGAGATTCCACACCGTTTGAGAGATACATCAATGGGGAGTTTGGCCGAGATTTCCATCAAGTTTTTCAACCACTGGAGTCATCGTTGGATCAAGGTGAGCATACCATGTTATTCTTTGTCTATTGGGCTTTCCATTGATATAAAGTTTATGAATTTTGGACATTGTTTGATAATTTTTTCATTTTTAGGTCAATTAGTTAAATACCGGATAAATTCGGACTGTGTTTGGATGAAATTAATCAAATTGATTAAAATTGAGGTTATATTAGCATAATTGGATATTAATAGGACTCATTGGAAGGTTTAATTTTGAAATATTGGCCTTCGGATGAAAAGCCACAATTTTGGATATTGGGTCTTAAGGGTACACAGTATAATTGAACCATTTAGTATCCAATTTATGTAATTTTATAGTTATACAAACCGTTTTAAGACATTTGATACATACAAGTGTCTTTGGTTTAGTTATTAGAGCCTGAGAAATATTTAATTATATTATAGGCACTCGAGTTAAGCTTGGAGGCTATCCTGCAGGAAAGCAGGAGTGAGCATCTGCGGTACTATAAGTGATTATATCATTTTAAAATGTTTTGGGTATATAGTATAATATATATATGGTTTGAATATTTTACATATATAGCATTTTATTGAAATGTTTGTTTTATGCATATACAAATATTTGTTTTCACATATATGTGTTATCATTTTATGTGACTTTTGATAATATTTTAAATGATTTCCAATTCTAATGAGTTCATAAATAAAGTTGTGGTACTTAAATATCTTAGTATTTGAATTGAGGTTTTTAATCATTTTGGAAAATAATTGATTTGAGAAAATAGATTGAAAATTATATGATTTTTAGCATGTTCAAGTACTTTACAATTTTATATGCTTAAAATTGATTCATGGTGATATATATATTTCACTGTGTATTTCTGGTTTTAGCATGAAATGATGATTTGAAAATTTTGAAATATTTAAATAATCGATTGAGTTTGAATATTAAATTATGATTTATGATACATGATTGTTTGGAAAGTATGATCTCATAAGGTTGTTTTACGAATACTGTGTTGTTTATTTTTAATTGATATACCATATAATACTAGTGTTTAGAATCAGTATTATATTATAGTGCGTGGGTTTTCTATGGTGCCGTGAGGTTGGGTTCATCTTAATGGTTTAGTATTGTCACTGGCCGTGAGGTTGGATTCATTCAAATGGTTTATTATTGCCACACACTGTGAGGTTGGGTATATCCCAACGGTTCACTATTTCCACAATACCTTTCATACATTAAAGGTCGTAAGGTGGGTGTATCTCACGGTTTACGATTTTGGTATATCGTATGGTACATTGTATATATTATGAGTACATTGTTGGTTTTCCAATATTGTGATTATTACTGCACTTTCATAATTATTTTGTGAAATTGTGTTGATATTATTTTATGCTTAATATTTATATCTTGATTAAGATATTTTATAATATTATAATGAATGTTCACTTTATACTTTTTTGAGCATCGGTTTTATCATATAGAATTGTGGTATATGTTAGGTTTTGTGAAATGTGTTCAAAAAGAAACCTTTTAAAAGAATAAAACGAGAGGTCTTGAGAGAAAGTTTTACAGAAATAAATTTTTACTTTCCTATTATACTATGCCACTCACTGAGATTTTTTTTTTTTTTTATCTCACGTTTTATTTGTTTTCAATTAGTTTCCCTTAGGTTTAGGCAGTTTGTGGCAGTTTACCTCGTTCACCGCTTTTCACTTCGTTCTTTCCATTGCAGAAGCACTATCTATCTTTCTTTATTTATCCTTATCTTTCTAGACTTATTTACTATTTATTTGTACTTTTAAACTTAGCAAATGCTCTTAGAATGCTTTGATCTAAATATTTGACTCAGTAGAGACCATATTATATACATGTGTAGTTATGGCCTGTACTACGATAGGCTGGTTATGGACCATAGTTGTGGACTTTTATGCTATTGTGGTTTTGTATATATATATATATATATATTGAGGTATTATTGATAATGCATGTGTTCGGTTGTCCACGTTTTAAGTGAGGTTACATTGGATATCCTCTAGGGATTGTCCAATGGGACTTCACTAGGTGGGACCACCTGGGAGATTTTTGGAGGGTTTCCGGGGTGGGTCTTGTAAAAAATGTAACAACTAGTCCCAGAAAACACCTAGATTTTTAATTTTTTTTACCAAGGTTGACCTATTAGACTATTTATGGCGGGCCAAATTGGTCAAGAACTTTGGTTTGACCGATATACAATAGCGTAAAGCTCGTTATTATGAGTTTGTAAATTGGTTCCATGCCCAATTTTGAGTTACAATTTGAAAGTTATGGTTGTGGGAAGTTCTTAAACATCAAATTATATTAGTGTCTAAACCAGTCTCATATTTTTGTCTGTTAGTGACCCAAGACTCTATACATATCGTATGAGTAGTGCCCACTTGATACGAACCTAAGTTGACTTGCGCTTAAACCCATATTATATTAGGCCAGATCGAAAAACTAAGTTCAAGTTCTTATGGTTACCTCAACCCTTAATCAACTTGTGACTATAAATCTTGGTATATGATGAAGACGCCACAATAGGTGATGGATGTCCTATTGATAAGTCAAACTAAAATACTCACTCTCTAATGATGTTTTATGTGTTCAAAGAGAACAAAGAAAATTCTTTCTCACAAATAATTTTCTGAATAATATTAAATGTGTCTTCTCATCGAAAAATAGGCCCTTAAATAAGCTAAAGTCATAAAACAATAAACCTTAACTTGCTAGATAAAATTCGGCCCAAAGGAATTGGAAACAAGCTTGGTCGGATCTTTCATACCTTTGTAAACTAATTTGGATTAATTAATTCCCTTATTTTAAATTAGAAATTAATTAATTTACAGCTAAAATAATAAAATAATAATTTTCCTAAGTTAATTTGTCCAGAAAATAAATTAATAAAAACCAAATAAAAGGTTAATTTTTAAAACAAAAAGTCAAATTCAAATTAGAAAACTAGTTTACTAGCTTGACCACTAAATTATCTTTGACCAATTTCTAACTTGTAAAGGTTCCAAATCAGCTTCCATATGCCATGTAGGATGCCAAATATATTAATTATGATTCACATATGTTGCCTTTGATCGGAACAAAGAGAAAATGCTTAATTAGCAAAATACAGTAAAGCTAGCAACAAATATAACAATTTCGGACAAAGGCCCCTTCTATGCACAAATGGCTTCTTTGATGGCTTTTGCTTCCATCTTGACTTGTTCCCATGAACTCTTAGTGATATAAATTGAGTTCAAGAAGTGTTGAAGCCATTCCTTGCTGCCCGTAGTCCACAAATACACTAAAACAGCTACTCGAGTCCATATCGGCCGAATGCTTAAAACAGGCTTTGAATCTTCGGGTATTGACAAACACTTTTGAGAATTGATAACTCCTTGTATAAGGCCAGTTAGGTTGTCCTTAAATCTCTTGACTTGAGCCCTAGTGATTGCCTCGATCTTCAACTCTATTGGATTTGCAAACTAGCGGGTTGTCGATTGTGTGGGAAAAGACGGATTCTCATCACCACTAGGAGACAAATGATAAAATATTTGACCCACGATCCAGAAAGCACCACCATCAAGTTTGACTAATTGGCCGATTTTCACGCCAAATCACCTTACGCATGCCACTTCCCAACATTACTTATCAAAAATCCAACCGACCACCAAAAATTTGAACTTTTTTGGCCATTTCAGGTTGACTTATACCTTTTTCCCCTTATTTTGGATCTTCTAAGCTTGAATCCAACCTCGGTTTTTCGAAATGCCTCACAGCTTTAGATATCCATCAACATTGAGTTTGGCCAAAATTTTCAATTTTTTTCTTGTCATCGATGATTTTTTAGACCAATGTGAGCTTAGGTTTTTTTTACCCATTCCATAATCTTTCCATTGATATAAACTTTGGGAATTTAGGACGTTGTTTGATAATTTTTCCATTTTTTGATCAATTAGTTAAATATCGGGTAAATTAGGTTGTCTTTTAATAAAATTGGACCAATTGGACAAATTTGAAGTTGGATTTGTGTAATTAGGTATTAATGGGAAATTTTAGGTTTTGAGTCCTAAAGGGTCATAGTATAATTGGGCCATTTGATATCAAATTTATACGATTTGAGAGCTGTATAGATTATTTTAAGACATAGTTATGCATGGATGCCTTGGATTTGATTTCTTAAGCGTATAAAATATTTTATTATGTTACCCACCCTTAAATTGTGCCTGAAAGTGACTTTGTAGAGGAGTAGGAGTGAGTATCAGCAGTATCTATGAGTGATTTATGTTGTAAAATGATTTTTTGGCATACTAGTACAATTTTATATATATGGTCTGAATATTTTATAGACATGATTTGATTTAAATACTTATCGTATACATATATAAATATATGCTTATATATATGTGTTATTATTTTATGTGACTTTTAACAAAATTTAAAATGGTTTTAATTTCAAATGAGTTTATAATGAACTTGAAAATTTTGATATTTAGATATCTAGATATTTGAAATGATGGTTTAGTACTTTTGAAAAATAATTGATTTTGAGAAAGTGGCTTAGAAATTGTATATTTTTAAACTTGTTGAATTGTTTATATTTCAAAATGCTTAAAAATGGTTTATGGTTTTCTATATTTCCTTGTTGGTATTTATGTTTTGGTATCAAATACTGATTTTGAATATTTAAAGTATTTTAATAAATGGTTGGGTTTGAAAATAAAATTCTTATTTATGGTACTATATTTGTTGGATAAAAAATAAAAAGTATATTTTGAAAGAATGATTTATAAATACTGCACTGTTGTTTTTAAAGGGTGCATCCTATAGTACCAATAGTTTTGTTTATGTTATTAGCTGTATAAGGCTTAGTCATCATATGTATAGTGGCAATATGAGAATGATGATGAGTTGTGTGCCATTCATTTATGATGTTGGTTTTTGTATAGCTCTTTACTATCTTGTAGTGTTTTTGGATGCTGTGCATCATTTGGTAACACTAGGTATATCGTATGATATATTGTATGTGTTCTTTCTAATATACGTATATTGGTGGTCATATTAAGTTTCATTATTGTTTCTAAAACTATGATTATATTGATTATTGCCTAGGATAAAATTCATATTTCAGTTCATTATTAATATTTTAAATTCTTTAATTATCAAATGCTTAATTATGATGTTGATTTGGGATACAAGTTGGGTTTTGTGAAATGATTTTAAAAAAGAAAACTTTTCAAAAGAGTGAAAGTGAGATTGTGAGTACAATTTTTTGAAATTAAATGGCTATTTTCATATTGTTATTTTATTCCATATACTGAGCTTGTCTTATAATTTTATATTTTTAAATTGTTCGCCTACTCCTCAGCTGATAGGTTACGCACACTATGTCTGGCATCGTGATCATCTTCCAAGTATATCATTATCTTATATCTTTAACGTTGTTTTTTTTCCATTGTTGATTTATTTTCCTTTTCATGTACTTCTGCAAACTTTTACATCTTGGTGATTGCTCCAGTAAATTGATATAATATATATGACTTTTATTTCATTTTCTTTGTCATAGTTCTTGGTTTAGAACCCTTGACGCTTATGACAATGATTATGGACTTTTATTAATAGCGTTTATGATATTTTCTTTATACTGTTGGGTTATATTCATTTCATGGAATGTCCCACTAGACTTTTGGTATCAGCTCAATGGGGTTTCCTAGGCGTGGCCATCTTAGTTGCCCCGGAAAGGCCCTGTGAACAGTCTTGTAAAGAAAACTTAAAAAATACTCGATGGCAAAATTTTAAAAAAAAAAAAAGTGAAAAGATAACATATGTATATATATATATATTTAAAACATTGAACGTTTGAACAATACTTTTGTTCTTTTATCTAGTTTCTTCGAGCAATATTTACTGCAAAAAATGGAGTTTGAGAAATGAATAATACTAGGGTAGTAGAAAGTCTACTAGAACATTTATCAAGATGATGTTGCAAAATGATGTGCTTTTATTTTATTGGTTAAAAGATTCATATAAACCTAACTATGAATAAGTGAATCTTTGAATGATAATTATATATAAGCCATTAAAATAGTGTCACTTAATTACTTGGTACATTTAGCATTATTATTGAATATGTATACACACACACACATATATATATATATATATATATATATAGATTCTACGGTCAGGACGGTCCTGACCAAAATGGGTGCGGTCCAAAAACATGGGAAATTACCTAGCCATTAGATTTCAACTTATCCAATGAACGACTTAGATACTTTCCTATCACATGTGAGAAATTGCAACCATCCCGCTATAAAATATCATTTCCTTTCCTGCTCGCACCACTGTTTCACGGACCTCATCATTTCAAAATTTTGAAATCCATCTCTCATCATTTCAAAATTTCAAAATTCTCAATAAAATCCACCATCTCGAACTGTTTCAAAATTGCCATTCTAATCCACCATCTTTTACCGTTTCGAAGTTCCCAAATAAAATCCACCATTTCCTGCTCCCAGCCCCAGATACTCTTTGCTTCCACTGTTCATGCCTTCTCCTCAACAATCCCAAAGGTTAGTAATTGTGAGCCTTTGTTTTTTTTAATGTGAACCAATGGCTTATTAAATCTTGCATTGTCTTAGTTAGTAGTCACAGCTGAAGAATAATTGTGTAAGCATGTCAACTAGTACTAGTGAAGTTCAACCGATTCGGATGTGCTCATGTGGACAACATATGCATTTAAAAACGTTAAGGATAAGAACCCAAATTGTGAATTTTGGAAATTCTTAGATGGAGAACATGTCGTGCAGAATTGTTAATGTGTTGAATTTTCATTTGTTTTTGCTTATAAAATAATTAAATTTTTATTTGAGTTTTCATTTTATATTTTCAATTGACACAGGAAAAAGGATGTGGTAAATTCATTTGGGCAAAAGAAGGAGAGCGTAAGGTTGACAAAATTGATATACTTATCGGTGAAATTCATCGTTTTTCTGTGCAAGTGGAGAAATCTAATAATATTCCTGAAGCAATTCAGAAGAATACTAAGAGCCACCAATACGACCTTAAGACTATTATAGTAGTTGTAATTTTATTATTTCGTTTGTTTAAAATGTTTGGCTATTGATCAAGTGACCATATATGTGTCTGTTGGTAAACTAATTATGTACTGAATTTTGCTATGTCCTTGTGAAGAACCATATGTATCCCAAAAAAATTTGACTTATTTTGTCACTCATTCAGCTATACTCGTTTAGCACAATATATCGTGTCTAAGCTAAATGTAAATATGTTGTGTCTAACCATCACTCATTCCATTAATGGTGGTAAATTTTTTTAATGATTTTAGACAAAATAATGATAAAGGATTTGAAACGAAAGTTATAAGATCATTTTAAAAAAAATAATAAAAAACAAATCAAAAAATATAAATGTGAACCAAAGCCGACGCTATCTATACTAAACGCGTCGGCATTATACATATTTTTTTTGAATTTCGTGTTATTGTTATACTTCACTATTGTAATTTCCATTGATGCTTGTATATTTTTTAATGATTTTAGACAAAATAATGACAAATAATTTTAAACAAAATATACAAAATCATAAAAAGAAAATAAAATAAAAAATCAAAAGTACACCAACGCTGATGCTACGGACTTATAAGAGCGTTGGCTTTTGACGACTCTGTTTTGTTAGGTGTTTTTCTCTTGTAATCCTTCACTATTGAAATTTTCATTGATGCTTGTAAATTTTTTAAATGATTTTAGATAAAATAATGACTAAGGTTTTGTTACGAAAATCATTAACAAACCTCAAAATTTACAAAAATTCCTAAGATTAAATCAATCAACAAAGCCATGCTTTCGACATGTAAAAGCTTACCCCTTCTTTTTATTACTTGTTTATGAATGTTATCCTTCACCACTCTAATTTCCATTGATCTTGTATATTGTTTTAATGATTTTAGATAAAATAATGACAAAGGATTCTAAACAAAATCATTAAAAAGAAAAAAAGTTACAACGAAAATCAAGAAATCAAAAAATGTACCCACGGCAATGCTATGTAAACTTAACCGTGTCGGCTTTAGCATAAATTGTTTCTTGTTATACGTCAATATTGTAATTTCGATGATCTTGTAAAATTGTAAAATGATTTTAGACAAAATAATGACAAATAATAAAAAATATATATACAAAATTATTAAAAAAATAAAATCAAAAAGTCAAAAAGTAGACCAACGCCGATGATATTTGCATATTATAGCGTTGGCGTTTGTCGACTTTTAAGTGTTTTGTTTCTTGTTATCCTTCACTACTATTGAAATTTCCATTGATGCTTGTAAATTTTTTTAAATGATTTTAGACAAGATAATGACAAACCTCAAAATTTTGTTACAAAAATCATTAACAAATCTCAAAATTTACAAAAATTCCTAAGATTAAATCAATCAGTAAAGCCGTGCTTTTGACATATAAAAGATTACCCCTTCTTTTTATTACTTATTTATGAATGTTATTGTTCACCACTCTAATTTCTATTGATCTTGTAAATTGTTTAATGATTAGAGATAAAATAATGTCAAAGGATTCTAAAAAAATCATTAAAAAGAAAAAAAGTTACAACGAAAATCAAGCAATTAAAAAATGGACTAACGCCGACGCTACATAAACTTAACAACATCGGTTGTGGAAAATTTTTTTTCCTATTATATTTCAATATTGAAATTTTGATAATCTTGCAAAATTGCACAATGGTTTTAGATAAAATAATGATAAATAATTTTAAACAAAATATACAAAATCATAAAAAAAAAAAAAATCAAAAGTACACCAATGCTGACACTATAGACTTATAAGAGAGTCGGCTTTTTTCGACTCTATTTTTTTAGGTTTTTTTTTTTTTCTTGTAATCCTTCACTATTGAAATTTAACCATTGATGCTTGTAAATTTTTTAAATGATTTTAGACAAAATAATGATGAAGGTTTTGTTACAAAAAGCATTAATAAACCTCAAAATTTACAAAAATTCCTAAGATTAAATCAATTAGCAAAGCCGTGCTTTTGACATATAAAAGCTTACCCTTTCTTTTTATTACTTCTTTATGAATGTTATATTTCACCACTCTAATTTCCATTGATCTTGTAAATTGTTTTAGTGATTTTAGACAAAATAATGACAAAGGATTCTAAACAAAATCATTAAAAAGAAAAAAAGTT